>NC_089490.1:317631768-317934799 GCF_036850765.1 Saccopteryx bilineata
CCACATTCAGCCTGCAGTCCATCTTTGTATGGCACTGTAAATACAATACAAAAATGGGAAAGAGCCTGGATTTGCAGGCTGTGTTGTTCACACATACATGTAAGCACTTTTCATTTACAAAAGAGGGGGTAGAAAGAGAAGGGAACCAGCCAGGAAACTACTTGTGTTCATGCCCTGGACCCCACAAGTGTTAGCATAGACTTTCTCAAAATACATTCAGAATCCCCTAGCATGGTAAATAGAGTTCTTCATGATACAGTACCCCTGCACTACATACCCAAGACAAGCACTAACTAGATTGACTCCTAGTGCACTCTGCTGTTTTACCAGAGCTCCCGTGGACCTGCTTCCCTTTCACTGCCATGCCTCTGGTGGAATCCACTCATCTCCAAGACTCAACTTTAAGGTCAGCTCTTCTCTGAAGCTTTCCTACCCTCCTCTCCCATCCTTTCTCCTCATTTTAGTCTTTGTGGCCTCAATGCCTTAACACAAATGTCTATCACAGTACATATGACACTTTACCCAGTTTATTGTGTCTGTTTCCCTCCACTAGATTGAACCTTCCTTGAGGACAAAGATTTGGTCTAATATTTTCCTGTAACCCAGTCAGTTTAATGAAGTTTCTAGCAGATAATATGTACTCAATAGTTTTTGAAAGACTGCATGAATAAATGAGCATATATAATCAGTCTACCTTATCAAATCCTGGGATCCATCTAAAAAGGGCATAGATACTTATGGATACTTGCATATCCCAAGTGACTATCATCTCTTTTCTGTGTGTTTGTTTGGTTTTTATTTTTAAATAATCTTTTTCTTTTCAATTACAGTTGATGTACAATATTATATAGGTTTCTGGTGTACAACATAGTGATTAGATATTTATATAACTTATAAAGTGATCACCCCAATAAATCTAGTACACATCTGACCCCATACATAGTTATTAAAATATTGACTATATTCCTTATGCTATAATTTACATCCCCTGACTATTTTGTAAATACCAATTTGTACTTCTTAATCCTTTTACCTTTTTTCACCCTTTTCCCCAAACCCCCTCCCATCTGGCAACTGTCAAAATGTTCTCTATATCCCTGAGTCATTTTCCATTCTGATTGTTTGTTTATTTTGAATTTTTGATTCCACATAAAACTGAAATCATATGCATTTGTCTTTCTTTGTCTGACTTATTTCATTTGGTATAGTATCTTCTAGAGTCATTCATACTGTTGCAGATGGCAAGATTTCTTTCTTTTTTTGTGGCTGAATTACATTTCATTGTATATATGTACCACTTCTTCTTTATCTATTCATTTCTTGGTGGACACTTAGGTGGTGTCCATATCTTTTTATTGTAAATAATGTTGCACTAAACATATGGGTGAGTATATCTTTTCAATTTAGTGTTGGGTTTCTCTGGCTAAATACCCAGAAATAGAATTGTTGGGTTCTTCTTTATCTCTTGTGAAGCCCTTTGTTTTAAAGTCTATTTTGTCTGGTATAAATATTGATAACCTGGTTTATTTTTTCCCATTTCCATTTTAATAAAGTATTGTTTTCCATCCCTTTACTTTTGGTCTGTGCATGTGTCTTTGATCTGAAGTGAGTCTTGTAGACAGCATATGTAAGGGTCATGTTTTGTTATCCACTTGAGCATCATGTCTTTTGATTGGAACATGTAGTCCAGGGTTTTGAATCAGCGACCTCAGCATTCCAGGTAGATGCTTGATCCACTGCACCACCACAGGTCAGGCCTACTGCCATTTTATTATTCATATTTTTGTTTGTTTGTTTGTTTGTTTTTTAAATAATTTTATTTTTTTAATGGGGTGACATCAATAAATCAGGATACATATATTCAAACATAAAAAGTCCAGGTTATCTTGTCGTTCAATTATGTTGCATACCCATCACGCAAAGTCAGATTGTCCTCTGTCACCTTCTATCTAGTTTTCTTTGTGCCCCTTTCCCTCTCCCTTTCCCCCTCCCCCCCCCGTAACCACCACACTCTTATCAATGTCTCTTAGTTTCACTTTTATGTCCCACCTACATATGGAATAATGCAGTTCCTGGTTTTTTCTGATTTACTTATTTCGCTTTGTATCATGTTATCAAGATCCCACTATTTTGCTGTAAATGATCCGATGTCATCATTTCTTATGGCTGAGTAGTATTCCATAGTGTATATGTGCCACATCTTCTTTATCCGGTCATCTATTGATGGGCTTTTTGGTTGTTTCCATGTCCTGGCCACTGTGAACAATGCTGCAATGAACATGGAGCTGCATGTGTCTTTACATATCAATGTTTCTGAGTTTTGGAGGTATATACCCAGTAGAGGAATTGCTGGGTCATAAGGTAGTTCTATTTGCAGTTTTTTGAGGAACCACTATACTTTCTTCCATAATGGTTGTACTACTTTACAGTCCCACCAACAGTGTATGAGGGTTCCTTTTTCTCCACAGCCTCTCCAACATTTGCTATTACCTGTCTTGTTAATAATAGCTAATCGAACAGGTGTGAGGTGGTATCTCATTGCAGTTTTGATTTGCATTTCTCTAATAGCTAAAGAAGATGAGCATCTTTTCATATATCTGTTGGCCATTTGTATTTCTTCCTGGAAGAAGTGTCTGTTCATGTCCTCTTCCCATTTTTTTATTGGATTGGTTGTTAGTTTGTTGTTGAGTTTTATGAGTTCTTTGTAAATTTTGGATATTAGGCCCTTATCTGAGCTGTTGTTTGAAAATATCATTTCCCATTTAGTTGGCTTTCTGTTTATTTTGTTGTCAGTTTCTCTTGCTGAGCAAAAACTTCTTAGTCTGATGTAGTCCCATTCATTAATTTTTGCCTTCACTTCTCTTGCCTGTGGAGTCAAATTCATAAAATGCTCTTTAAAACCCAGGTCCATGAGTTGAGTACCTATGTCTTCTTCTATGTATTTAATTGTTTCAGGTCTTATGTTTAGATCTTTGATCCATTTTGAGTTGATTTTAATACAGGGGGACAAACTGTAGTCCAGTTTCATTCTTCTGCATGTGGCTTTCCAGTTTTCCCAGCACCATTTATTAAAGAGACTTTCTTTTCTCCATTGTGTGTTGTTGGCCCCTTTATCAAAAATTATTTGACTATATATATGTGGTTTTATTTCTGGACTTTCTATTCTGTTCCATTGGTCTGAGTGTCTATTTTTCTGCCAATACCATGCTGTTTTGATTGTTGTGGCCCTATAATATAGTTTGAAGTCAGGTATTGTAATGCCCCCAGCTTCATTCTTTTTCTTTAGGATTGCTTTGGCTATTTGGGGGTTTTTTTAGTTCCATATAAATCTGATGATTTTTTGCTCTATTTCTTTAAAAAATGTCATTGGATTTTGATGGGAATTGCATTAAATTTGTATATTGCTTTGGGTAATATGACCACCTTGATTATATTTATTCTTCCTAACCAAGAACAAGGTATATTCTTCCATCTCATTATATCTTTTTCGATTTCCCTTAACAATGGTTTATAGTTTTCATTATATAAGTCCTTTACATTCTTTGTTATGTTTATTCCTAAGTATTTTATTTTTTTTGTTGCAATTCTGAAGGGGATTATTCTTTTGAGTTCGTTCTCAATTGTTTCATTGTTGGCATATAGAAAGGCTATTGACTTCTGTATGTTAATTTTGTATCCTGCGACCTTACTGTATTGGCTTATTGTTTCTAGTAGTCTTTTTGTGGATTCTTTGGGGTTTTCAATGTATAGGATCAAATCATCTGCAAAAAGTGATACCTTTACTTCTTCTTTTCCGATATGGATGCCTTTTATTTCTTTGTCTTGTCTGATTGCTCTGGCTAGAACCTCTAGTACCACATTAAATAAGAGTGGAGAGAGTGGACAACCCTGTCTTGTTCCTGATTTAAGGGGGAAAGCCTTCAGTTTAGTGCCATTTAATATGATGTTAGCTGATGGTTTACAATATATGGCCTTTATCATGTTGCTATATTTTCCTTCTATACCCATTTTGTTGAGAGTCTTAAACATAAAATTGTGTTGTATTTTATCAAAAGCCTTTTCTGCGTCTATTGATAAGATCATGTGGTTTTTGTTCTTTGTTTTCTTGATATGGTGTATTACGTTAACCGTTTTACGTATGTTGAACCATCCTTGAGATTCTGGGATGAATCCCACTTGATCATGATGTATTATTTTTTAATATGTTGTTGTATTCGATTTGCCAGTATTTTGTTTAGTATTTTAGCATCTGTATTCATTAGAGATATTGGTCTGTAGTTTTCTTTTTTTGTGCCATCCTTGCCTGGTTTTGGTATGAGGGTTATGTTGGCCTCATAAAATGTGTTTGGAAGTATTGCTTCTTCTTCAATTTTTTGGAAGACTTTGAGTAGAATAGGAACCAAGTCTTCTTTGAATGTTTGATAAAATTCGCTAGTATAGCCGTCAGGGCCTGGATTTTTATTTTTGGGGAGGTTTTTAATGGTTTTTTCTATTTCTTCTCTACTAATAGGTCTGTTTAGGCTTTCTACTTCTTCTTGACTCAGTCTAGGAAGGTTGTATTGTTCTAGGAATTTATCCATTTCTTCTAGGTTGTTGAGTTTAGTGGCATAAAGTTTTTCATAGTATTCTACAATAATTCTTTGTATATCTACAGTGTCGGTGGTGATTTCTCCTCTTTCATTTTGGATTTTGTTTATATGAGTTCTTTCTCTTTTTTCCTTGGTAAGTCTTGCCAAGGGTTTGTCAATTTTGTTGATCTTTTCAAAGAACCAGCTCTTTGTTCTATTAATTTTTTCTATAGTTTTTCTGTTCTCTATTTCATTTATTTCTGCTCTGATTTTTATTATCTCCTTTCTTCGGCTGGTTTTGGGTTGTCTTTGTTCTTCTTTTTCTAGTTCCTTAAGGTGTGAAGTTAAGTGGTTCACTTGGGCTCTCTCTTGTTTGCTCATATATGCCTCAAGTGATATGAACTTCCCTCTTATCACTGCTTTTGCTGCATCCCATAGATTCTGATATGTCATATTGTCATTTTCATTTGTCTGTATATATCTTTTGATCTCTGCACCTATTTCTTTTTTGACCCATTCATTTTTTAAAAGTATGTTGTTTAGTTTCCACATTTTTGTGGGATTCTTTTCCTCTTTTTTGCAGTTGAATTCTAGTTTCAAGGCTTTATGATCAGAAAATATGCTTGGTACAACTTCGATTTTTCTGAATTTGCTGATGTTGTTTTTGTGGCCCAACATATGGTCAATTCTTGAGAATGATCCATGTACACTGGAGAAAAATGTATACTCAGTCACTTTGGGATGAAATGTCCTGTAGATGTCTATCATATCCAGGTGCTCTAGTGTTTTGTTTAAGGCCACTATGTCTTTGTTGATTCTCTGTTTGGATGACCGATCTAGAGCTGTCAGTGGTGTATTGAGGTCTCCAAGTATGATTGTATTTTTGTCAGTTTTTGTTTTAAGGTCAATAAGTAGCTGTCTTATATATTTTGGTGCTCCTTGGTTTGGTGCATATATATTAAGAATTGTTATGTCTTCTTGATTCAGTGTCCCCTTAGCCATTATGAAATGGCCATTTTTGTCTCTGAGTACTTTTGCTGTCTTGTAGTCAGCATTATCAGATATGAGTATTGCTACGCCTGCTTTTTTTTGGATGTTATTTGCTTGGAGTATTGTTTTCCAGCCTTTCACTTTGAATTTGTTTTTATCCTTGTTACTTAGATGAGTTTCCTGTAGGCAGCATACAGTTGGATTTTCTTTTTTAATCCATTCTGCTACTCTGTGCCTTTTTATTGGTGAGTTTAATCTGTTTACATTTAGTGTAATTATTGACACTTGTGAGTTCTCTATTGCCATTTTATATCTTGCTTTCTATTAGTTTTGTGTCTTGTTTGATCCTTCTCTTTCATTTTTCTATCTTTTGTTTTTATTTGGTTGTATTCCATACATCTTTCCTCTGTTGCTATCTTTTTTATCTCATGTGCTTCCGTGGTGGTTTTTTCAATGGTGGTTACCTTTAAGTAATGAAAAGGGTTCCTACCCTGTTCATTGTAGCGCACTATTTTGTGAGTACTTTTGCACTCCATCGTCCTTTGCTACTGTTAATCTTCATCCTCTCCCCCCTTTCTTTTTGTTGTTGTCACAGTTTAAGTTTGGTTTTATTGTGTTCTTCTTGGAGCTTTTACTTGTGGCTTTGTTGTTGTTTTTTTGTTCTTTGTATCTGATTGGAGAACCCCCTTCAGTAATTCCTGGAGTGGGGGTTTTCTGATGATAAATTCCCTCATCTTTTCTGTATCTGTGAATGTTTTTATTTCTCCTTCATATTTGAAGGATAGCTTTGATGGGTATAGTATTTGTGGCTGAAAGTTTTTCTCTTTCAGGACTTTAAATATTGGGATCCACTCTCTTCTAGCTTGTAGAGTTTCTGCTGAGAAATCTGATGATAATCTAATGGGCCTTCTTTTATATGTTGTATTTTTCTTTTCCCTGCCTACCTTGAGAATTTTTTCTTTGCCATTGGTTTGTGCCAATTTCATTATGATGTGCCTTGGAGTAGGTTTGTTGGGGTTAAGAAAACTCGGTGTTCTGTTTGCTTCTTGAATTTGAGGCTTTAGTTCCTGGTCGGTGACTCTGTATCCCAGGTTCTGCCCCTTTGGCACACTCAGGTAGAGGTTTGCGTTGATAAGTCTCTCTAGCAATGTGATGTATTGTGTTTTAGTCTCGTTGGCAGTCGAGGATCATTAGCATTTATAGGCTCCACCAGTGAGAGAGTCCGTGTTCCTGGAGCCTTTCTCCTAGTCTTTCCTTCCCCAATTAGTAGCCTGATAATCCAGCTATGGGGTTGCTGCTGCCTCTGCCTGGATAGTAACAGGCTCAAAGAGCTGGCAACTCCCCACTCTATTTCCACTCAGCACAGGGCTCTGGGTAAGGCTCAGTCAGTCAGAGCTGCTAGCATAATCAGGCAGGGCTTCCGCCCACTCAAAGACCTCTGGCTCTGCCACTCTTTCCGGTAACACGGGCGGGCACCCACTCCCGGGGCGCTTGGAGGAAACTCTCGCTCACTATCTGCGCGTGCAGACCAGGATATCAGGCCGGCAGTCTCACACTCTGAGTGAAACCCCCAACCGCATGGAAAAGTTCCAGCGTTGGAATTGGCTCTCACTCCGTCCCCGTGCGCAGCTTTTGCAAGGTGCTGGGGCGGCCTGAGATTCCGCTTTTGGCCCATACAAAGGCCCCTGACTCTGCCCCTCTGTGCGATAACACGGGCGCACACTGCCGATGCACTCGGAGGAATCTCTCGCTCACTATTTGCGCATGCAGACCAGGATATCAGGCCGGCCGCGTCTCCCTCTGAGTGAAACCCCCACCAGCATGGAAAAGTTCCACCATTGGAATTATTTCTTGCTCCCTCCCATGCGCAGCTTTCCCAGGGTGCTGGAGCTGCCCAGAGATTCTGCTTTTGGCCCACACAAAGGCCTCTGACTGCCTCTCTGTGGGATAACACGGGCGGCCACTCCCGGGTCTTTGGAAGAAATCTCTTGCCCACTATCTGCGCGCGCCGACCAGGGGGTCGGGGAAAATGGCTGCCCCACTTGTCTTTCTTTGTCTGGGTTTGGTGCGAGTGTTAGCTTGTATTGCCCGGGTTGCCACAGGAACAGTTTTCCCTCGGCTTGGATCTCCGTGCCACATCCTGTTTCGGCCGTTTGTGCCACGGCCTGGATCTATTCACCCCCTTTGCCCGCCTCAGTTACTATATTCACAGTTCCCAGTGAAAGCCGCCCTGTTTAGGTTAGTGAGGAAGGCGGAGCATTTCTTACTCCCTATTTCCTTCGGGGTTTGGTTATATATTTAGCCAATTTTTTGCTCGACTATACCTTCGGGTGTATTGCGAAACATCTGGAGGCTCCAAGGATAGGTTTTTCTGTTTCTGGTTGAAGATCTTGTTGAGTTTTGGTGGAGATTTATCGGTATCGCTTCCTGCCCCGCCATTACTCTGACGTCATCTCTTATTCATATTTTTTATCTTTTCTTTTCTTCTTCTTAAAAAAAAGTTCCTTTAATATTTCTTGTAATAGTGGTTTGGTGGTAATGAACTCCTCTAGCTTTTTCTTATCTTGAAAGCTTTTTATCTGACCTTTGATTACAAATGATAGCTTTGCTGATAAATTAATCTTGATTATAGGTCCTTGCTTTTTATCACTTTGAATAGCTCATGCCAATCCCTTCTGGCCTGCAAAATTTCTGTTGAAAAAATCAGTTGACAGTTTTATCAACTTCCTTATAGGTAACTGTTTTTCTCCTGCTGCTTTTAAGATTCTCTTTGTCTTTAACCTTTGGCATTTTTAGGTCACCAATCATCCTCCTTTAGGGAGGACAGTTCTTTTTTTGTAAGTTTTGTCCTCCCTCGAAAAGTGTCCTCCTACATGTCCTCCTTTTTGATATTGGAAGACTAATCTGTAAATGTCCATATTCAATCGATGCAGAGTTGATCCATTGCATGTGATGTGATGTATTTGTATCTGACATGACGATTCCTCAAGGATCAGTACAGTGCAATGAGACACAATTATTAGACACATGCACTCTGCATGGGAGACTTAGAGAGTGCGTGATATACCGTGTGTACAAATGGCTTTGTGTACTTCTTACTGAAACACAACATGGCACATACAACATTGTAGAGCAGGGTTCCCCAAACTACAGCCCACAGGTCACATGCGGCCCCCTGAGGCAATTTATCTGGCCCACGCCACACTTCCAGAGGGAGCACCTCTTTCATTGGTGGTCAGTGAGAGGAGCATAGTTCCCATTGAAATACTGGTCAGTTTGTTGATTTAAATTTACTTGTTCTTCTGCATTATTCCATACGTAGGTGGGACATAAAAGTGAGACTAAGAGACATTGATAAGAGTGTGGTGGTTACAGGGGGAGGGGGGAAAGGGAAAGGGGGAGGGAGAGGGGCACAAAGAAAACTAAATAGAAGGTGACAGAGGACAATCTGACTTTGGGTGATGGGTATGCAACATAATTGAACGACAAGATAACCTGGACATGTTATCTTTGAATATATGTATCCTGATTTATTGATGTCACCCCATTAAAAAAATAAAATTATAATAAAAACAATAAATAAAAATATAACATCATTCAGACTTAAATATAAATAAAACAGAAAAAAATTTACTTGTTCTTTATTTTAAATATTCCCGTTTTGTTTTTTTACTTTAAAATAAGATATGTGCAGTGTGCATAAGGATTTGTTCATAGTTTTTTTTTATAGTCCGGCCCTCCAACGGTCTGAGGGACAGTGAACTGGCCCCCTGTGTAAAAAGTTTGGGGGCCCCTATTGTAGACTCACGATATTTTTCTTTCTCAGTGAATATTCAATCATAGACAGGTAAGCACAATTCATGTTTTATTAATTCATTATCTATTTAATAATTTCCCAATATGTATAATTCTATTTACAAGTATTTTCCCCAAATTCGAGTTTTAAAGTGGAACTCTAACCTCAAACCATATCTATTAATAATGCATTTTTATTAAATAATTGCATAAAACAGATGTTTTTTAATTAGAAAATGATAAATAGAACCAAATATCATTTCAAATTTGTGGTTTTATTTGATATTTAGTTTTATTAAATGAGCACTTTTTTCTTACAATTATTATTAGTAATTAATAGGCATATAAGCATAATTATAACATAAAATATTACAAATGTTTTTATTATGCATTTATCATATTATAATGTATTATTATTGCAATGAATAAAATGGTTCTTTTATTTATGATACTGTTTTCTTCTATTTATTTTTGTCCTCCTTTTCATTGTAAAAATATTGGTCACCTTAATGATGATGCTTCTTGGTGTGGGCCTCATTGGGTTTATTTTGTTTGGGACTCTCTGAGCTTTCTATACTTCTATGTCTATTTCCTTTACCAGGTTAGAGAAGTATTTCATCATTCTTTTTACAAATAGTCCAAAACCCAGTGTAACAACAGGAACACTTAAGATTTCAGAGACTCTCTAGAGATTATCTAGTCTGCCCTCCTCACTGCACAAATGAAAAAACTGAAAATAAATTACTCATCAGATCAATACCTTCTCCTGGTCCAGTAGCCAATTAGGGGTAGGCCCACCTTAACACAAATTTAACCATTTTATATTATTTTATTTTATTCTATTTGAGTTATTACTCTAACGCAAAACTGAAAAGCTCCTATTAGATTTGCAACATCTAACTCTCCACCAAAATTACTCTCCCCAGAGAAATGATAAAATTATTTTTAAAAGAAAGCCAAGTTTTCTATTTCTATAGCAATAATTTACAATTATTTGAGCTATCTTTCATGAATTACCAGATTTTCGGTTGCCTTTTAGAGAAAGAGTTAATAAAACCGTTCATAAGTTGTTAAGAGCTATAGTAAACCATTTTATATTAATAGGTTCTTATACAAATTCCTTGTTTGATACTTTAAATTTACATTTTATTTTTTTATTTAGAAATTAAATTTAATGGGGTGACATTGGTCTGAAACACATAAGTTTTAGATAAATGTCTCTAAAGTATTTGAACTGTTTATTGCATCATATCCAATCACCCAAAATTTCTGATACTTTACAATTTTTGTGTCAAAAATTAATTGAATCTCAGTGTAAGTTATAAGACAGAGGCAATTTGGCTGAACCACAAGCAATTCATGTCACATTTCTCTTTCATCCATATTCAGACAGAAGTAGAGGAAATTAAATTAAAACCAATTTTTTGAAACAAGTGAGGATCACCCAATCCCACCCCTATTTACCATTTCTTTTTACCAATTGTTCCAGAAGATAAACAAAACCAAGTAGAAAATGTCAAGTGTTTAGTAAAGACATTTAACTATTTCAAAATTGGGGGTAGTTATATATCTTTTAAGGAATTCTGTCTTAATATCGATGGAGTAAAATAGTTAAAAAGAGGACTGTAGAGGTTACTTTTCATTTAATAGGTATAATGTGTATTTGTAAATAAGCCAGTTTGCAAATAATCCAGTTGAAGAGCTGTTTTTGCAACCCAACTTCCTAAAATGGATTTGTCTATTTGTAATTGGGAATTTCCTGGAATATGGACAATAAACACATAAATTTTATTTTTGTGTTAATTATAAACTTTAATATCAACAATTTGCACAAATTATTTTGGAGAGAATCTTCCTGTGTGAACTTCCCCCTCAAAGACTAGTAATTTAAAATAGGAAAATGTACAGTGTAGTCCAGCATTAGAATTGCATCAGAGTGTTACCAGAATGCATTGGAGATATATGTGTGTGTGTGTGTGTGTGTGTGTGTGTATATATATATATTTTTTTTTTTAAGTGAGAGGAGAGGAGATAGATTCCCACATGTGCTCCAACCAGGATCCACCTGACAACCCTGTCTATGGTTTGATGCTCTGCCCATCTCAGGTTGCTGGCAACCAAGCTATTTTTAGAACCTGAGGCAGAGGCTCCACTTGTATCAATAGAGTCATGGCTGCAGGAGGGGAAGAAGGAAAGAGCGGAGTGGGGGAGAAGCAGATGGTTGCCTCTTCTCTGTGCCCTGACCAGAATCAAACCTAGGACTTCCTGGGTTCCTCTACCACTGCACCAACTGGCCAGGGCCTGCACTGGATTTTTATCTTGGAAATTGCAGCTAACTACAATAGATCTCTTTTCTTTCCCTAATCATCTTCACCTTTGATTCCTCATCTACATCAATAATTTTCAGTGTGGTCTGACAGCATCAGCAATACCTGGGAACTCGTTAGGAATTCTTGATTCTGACCCCAGACCTACTGAATCAGAAATTCTGAGGGTGGGGCCCAGTACTTTGTCGTGATTAACATGTGATTCTGATGCTCATTCAAGTTTGAGGATAGACACTGAATTGTGGTAGCAACTCACCACATCCTGTTTCTTTATATTTTGAATGTTTTTACCATTACACAGACCTGTGCCATTTTACAGAGGTGAGAAAGAGAAAAAAGTCGCCCCTGACATCTGGGAGTTGTCCTGGCATTCACGTCTAGGCTTAGTATAGAACATAATTCCACAGAACATCATCAGTCCAGGCCACTGTGTGATCAGGACAAAAAACAAGACCACTCTGTAATCGTGTCTGATCACAGACAAGAACAGGAACTTATCCAAACCACAAAAACAACCAAAATATTTTCCAACCTACCTAATAAGTAAGTGGCCATTGCCTCTTTGCCAATTTTATATTGTTTATTTCTGTCCATTTCCAATAAGAATTATCAAAATACCCAATCATAGAATTGCCCCACTTCCTGACAGCACCCAAGCCCAGAACAAAAGCCCCATGACTTAATAGTTACCTAACATAAGCTCAAATAAGCTAAAATAAGTCCTTCTTAATTAGTTTTTACTAAGATGTTGTGTAGGGTGAGCAGTCCTCCTGGCTTCAGTGAGTAATAACCCAACTTGTTCTAGAACAGATGCCCCGGTGGTCCTTGACTGGCGAGCGCCGACACAGAGATTATTGCAGAACCCCCAGTCAGTAGGGACCAGTGCCTTTCCATGAAACGCTTGCTCCCCATCCAGCTGGGGGAAAGGATAGAAATTGAGAGTTACAGTTTAGAAACATTTACAACAATCTGAGAGGTTAATTTTATGTCTGTTGAATCTAAAAATAGAACCTCAGGCTTGTATTTTTGTAACCAGTTATTTAAATTTTATTTTTCTAGTAATTTGCAATTGTGTTTTAAAAATAATCTGCGATATATTTTAAAGAGAAAGAAAGAAATTGGTTGTTCATCACAAACTGCTTTAGAAGCACTATCCTAAAGGACTTTTCTAATACTTTTTTTAAAATGAGAAGAGGGGAGACACAGAGGCAGACTCCCACATGCACCCCAACTGGGATCCACCCAGCAATCCCTGTCTGGGGCCTCTGCATGTATGGGGCCATACTTGCAATCGAGCTATTTTTAGTGCCTGAGGCGAAGGCTACATGGAGCCATCCTCAGCGCCCAAGGCCAACACTCTCGAATCAATCGAGCCATGGCTGCGGAAGGGGAAGAGAGAGAAAGTGAGAGAGAAGTGGGAGGGGGGAGAAGCAGATGGTTACTTCTCCTGTGTGCCCTGACCAGGAATTGAACCCAGGACTTCCACATGCTGGGTCGATGCTCTACTGCCGAGCCCCAGCCCCAGCCCCAGCCTCTAACACTTTTTCAATACTACTCTCACATTAATCTTCTTAAAATTTTGCTTTCAGTATATTATGTGTTTTCTCAAATATCTTCAACATTACAATCTCCTGTTTTCCACTTGAAGGGGGAGGAAAATAATGTATTTTGAGCATTTAACCATATGCTATTAATTATGCAAATTTAAATGCACCCAATCCTCAGGAAAGAATTTTCAATAAATATACATTAGTACCCTACTCCAAGATCTTTAGAATGAAGGACCCAGTATGCTCTCCCTCCTCAAAGCAAGCCTATGCCTTTTCCCTCTCCCTCCTTCTCTTCTTTCTTTAGGCATGTTTTCCCCCTCTCTTTCTCTTCAGCTCTCTCTTACTCTTCTCTCTTTCTCTTCAGCTCCAAGGGCCCCTTTTAAACCTCTATAACATGTTTCCTGAGCCCATTTCTTCTATCATTACTTCTTCCACCTCTGTGACTTTCTAAATAAACTTTCTCTTATAATTTGAGTCTGATCTCTGAAATCTTTCCTAACCAGAATGCAATTACTGAGGTTGCTGAACCGAGGTCTGCTCTGACCACACCAGTCTAATATCGGGTGTCAGTTTGTGGTGACAACAGTTTCACTTAAAGTTGCAGAACCTATCAATGATGCTAACTGAGTGAGGTCTTACTGTACTTACTATCACATTTGTGCCATCTCCCCTTCTTTTGATAATAGATTTTGTCATCCTTGGCTACAGAAATAGGCATGTGACATAGGTCACATGCCAATCAGATAACTCACCCTCTTGGCCTCAGTGACAAATACAGAGGTTTGCTCATGACCCACGTAGATTAAGTCAGTTTTCCCCCAAATTTTCCTATCTATAGCTAGTGGGGAAGTTGTTCTTTTCTTTTGTGGTGAGTTGTAAGGACATGGTACAAATTGCCAGTAGCTGTACTCCCCAATACATGGAGAAAAGTATATCTGACATAGGGAAAAAAATCAACCCAAAATGCAGAGAGATGTAGGGAAAGCAAGAACAAGAACAAGAGTCCAAGGGAAAAACTCTCAACACTACAGGATTCCCTGGGGCAAGTCATCCCTGAAGCCAATACTTTCTCTTCCCTGTCTAGGGCTAATTTTCATAAACCAACAAAATTCCCTTTTGGGTTTAAGGTAGTTTGAGGGGTTTTTTTTGTTACTTGCAACACAAAAGGCTTCAGTAACACAAAATCTTCAATATGTAGCCTAGTGTGGTAGAAAGAGCAAGGGTTGAAGACTGAATATAGTTCTTCCACTTAGTACTTCTATGACCATTAGTTACTCAGCCTCTCTCAGCTTCATTTGCCTTTAGCATCTGAGAATAAAAACAGCCCACACTTATAGTTAGACTCTAAGCTTTGGGAAGGCAGGAAATATGTTTATCTTTCTTGTTATATCCTCAGTACTTAGCCAATCATCACAGAGGAGACATATAATAAATGTTTATTGAATAAAACATATGAAAGAATAAAGTAGATCGTTAAATAAACTCACTCTAACATTTTTAGTACAATGAATGGCACATGGGCCATGGCTGGCTGGTTCAGTGGTAGAGCGTTGGCCTGGTGTGTGGATGTCCTGGGTTCGATTCCCAGTCAGGGCACACAGGAGAAGCAACCATCTGCTTCTGCACCCCTGCCCCTCCCCTCCCATCTCTTTCTCTTTCTCTCTCTTCCCCTTTCACAGCCATGGCTTGATTTCTTCGAGTGCATCAACCTGGGCACTGAGGATTGCTCTGTGGAGCCTCCACCTCAGGCATGAAAAATAGCTTGGTTGTGAGGAAGGCCCCAGATGAGCAGAGCATCAGCCCCAGATGGGGTTTGCCAGGTGGATCTCACTGGAGATACATGCAGGAGTCTGTCTCTCTATCTCCCGTCCTCTCACTTGGAAAAGAAGAAAAAAATAAATAAATGGCACATGGTCAGTGCTCACCTGTCTCTTTCATGGGAATACAGAGAAGAATCTCGCTACCTTTACCCAAGATTTATTTGTCAATCACCTCTACTAGAAACTCTGTCTTATTTACCATTTTCCCCACTAGCATAATGCCTTGAATGAGGATGCTTAATAAATAAAAGATGGATAAATTAAGTCAAGGGAGGTATCGTGGAAGAGGTAACATTTGAGCTGAACTCCCAGGACAGAAGTGCTAAGATCATCAGAGGTAGCAGACAGACACAGCAGAAGCAAAGGCAAAGAGAGAGACTTGGAAGAGTCTTACAATATAGCCAGAGTTCAGGGAACAGGGGTGGCAGAGACACAGGGGAAGAGGCTGAAACACAGAGTCAGCTAGAGGGAAGGAAAACCAAGGCTGTTAAAAGATTCCAGTGACTTGATTATTGGTGCACAAGTTAATGGCCGAGGATTGAAGGCCAAGAGCAATGACCAGAATAGAGACTAGATAAGACATGGCGAATGACTGGCCTCCAGAAGGAAAGGGAGAGAAAGAGCTCTAAGAAGACATCAAGATTCCCAACCCTTTGGTCTCCCAGATTTGACAGAACTCTGCTCTTAGACCCTTCATCTCAGGTGAACTCTGGCACCCAGTCACCTGGGTCAAGGACTTGCGCATGGGCGGAAAATAGCTTTCCTCAACCCTCTTAAAATTCCTAGCTGGATCTGGAAATTAAACTGATTAAAGCAGATTTACAGGAGCAAAGCATACAAATGTATTTAATATGTTTTCTGTGCCCTGAGAGCTTTCACAAGGGAAAGAAGACCAGAAGCAATGGGAAAACTCGAGTGCTCTTAGGTCAGGTTGGGTGAGGAGTTGACAGCCATGGAGGAGAATGATAGGACACAGGTATGTGGTCAGTGTAGTAAACTGCAGGAAACCTGGCAAGGCCTGCTTGTTCAGATTCTTCTCCCTCCCTCTTGAAAATGAGGACGCCCCTTTCCTCCAGTATAAAGAGGGACCTCACCAGTCTCATGACCTGCTTCAGGGGAAAAGAGCCAGGACAAG
Organism: Saccopteryx bilineata; assembly: GCF_036850765.1. Lineage (NCBI taxonomy): Eukaryota > Metazoa > Chordata > Mammalia > Chiroptera > Emballonuridae > Saccopteryx > Saccopteryx bilineata. The sequence continues at coordinate 317,647,954 of NC_089490.1, forward strand.
GTCAGAGAGATGTTCCTGCTTCCACTATCTTCACAAACTCCTTCAGCTTAAAATATTCAGTATGCCTAGATATTATATTTTAGGGTGGCGTGTGCTGAATCCCATCACTGGAAAACAAGAGCTTGATTTAACCAATATCTGTCTCCATGGTGATAGCCAACCTTCTTGTGTTTCTGCTTTCACTTTCTTTTTTGCTTTTGAAAGCTCCTAATATCCTCATCAGTTTATTGAAGTTTTGTTTTCTCAATGTCTTTTATTCCCTTATCCAGTGTTTTTATGTTTTCACTGTTTGCATCAACCAAGATATATAGCTACCATATTGCCAGAGACACAAATCAGTGATTAGTCATTCTATTTACTAGACTTTTTTTTTTTTTTGTATTTTTTTCTGAAACTGGAAACGGGGAGAGACAGTCAGACAGACTCCCGCATGCACCCCACCGGGATCCACCCGGCACACCCACCAGGGGCGACGCTCTACCCACCAGGGGGCGATGCTCTGCCCCTCCGGGGGGTCGCTCTGCCGCGACCAGAGCCACTCTAGCGCCTGGGACAGAGGCCAAGGAGCCATCCCCAGCGCCCGGGCCATCTTTGCTCCAATGGAGCCTTGGCTGCAGGAGGGGGAGAGAGAGACGGAGAGGAAGGGGGGGAGGAGAAGCAAATGGGCACTTCTCCTATGTGCCCTGGCCAGGAATCGAACCCGGGTCCCCCGCACACCAGGCCGACGCTCTACCGCTCAGCCAACCGGCCAGGGCCTATTTACTAGACTTTTAATACTCTCAATACAAAAATATTTCCTTTATTTAGTAGGTTTTTTCTCTATATTACTGTAGAATATTTTAATATTTTATTCTAGTTGATCTTTTTTTCTCATATTTCATGATTAATTTGTTTAAGGTTTCCCAGACTTTTTAAAACTTTCTAATCTTTGATTAAAGCAAAGGAGTATATACAATTTTTATAAACTAATTAGTAAAGCAGAGTAGTTCTGGACCCAAACATCCTGGGTTCAAGTATTCATTGGCACTGAGCTGTGTGCCCTGTGCCTTGAACTTTCTCAAGTATAAAATGGGGGTGATAATAATAGTATCCTCCATGTTAGGGACTGAATTATTTGACATATGCAGTGATCTTAGAATATGGCCTACAACATAATAAGTCCTATACTGTGTTTATACCATTACAATTATAATTATGATTAAATTGTCAAAATTACATATTATTGCTATCTGGCATCTGTTAGTGACAACATTTATAAATTAGTAACTCTTTCACATAATCCTAGACCAGTGGTCGGGAACCTATGGCTTGCGAGCCAGATGTGGCTCTTTTGATGGCTGCATCTGGCTCGCAGACAAATCTTTTTTTTTTTTTTTTAATAAATTTTTATTAATGGTAATGGGATGACATTAATAAATCAGGGTACATATATTCAAAGAAAACATGTCTAGGTTATTTTGTCATCAAATTATGTTGCAAACCCCTCGCCCAAAGTCAGATTGTCCTCCGTCACCCTCTATCTAGTTCTCTGTGCCCCTCCCCCTCCCCCTAACTCTCTCCCTCCCTCCCTCCCATGTCCTCCCTCCCCCACCACCCTTGGTAACCACCACACTCTTGTCCATGTCTCTTAGTCTCATTTTTATGTTCCACCAATGTATGGAATTATGTAGTTCTTGTTTTTTTCTGATTTACTTATCTCACTCCTTATAATGTTATCAAGATCCCACCATTTTGCTGTAAATGATCTGATGTCATCATTTCTTATGGCTGAGTAGTATTCCATAGTGTATATGTGCCACATCTTCTTTATCCAGTCTTCTATTGAAGGGCTTTTTGGTTGTTTCCATGTCTTGGCCACTGTGAACAGTGCTGCAATGAACATGGGGCTACATGTGTCTTCACGTATCAATGTTTCTGAGGTTTTGGGGTATATACCCAGTAGAGGGATTGCTGGGTCATAAGGTAGTTCTATTTGCAGTTTTTTGAGGAACCACCATACTTTCCTCCATAATGGTTGTACTACTTTACAGTCCCACCAACAGTGAATGAGGGTTCCTTTTTCTCCACAGCCTCTCCAACATTTGCTATTACCCGTCTTGTTGATAATAGCTAATCTAACAGGAGTGAGGTGGTATCTCATTGTAGTTTTGATTTGCATTTCTCTAATAACTAATGAAGCTGAGCATCTTTTCATATATCTGTTGGCCATTTGTATCTCTTCCTGGGAGAAGTGTCTGTTCATGTCCTCTTCCCATTTTTTTATTGGATTGCTTGTTTGTTTGTTGTTGAGTTTTATGAGTTCTTTGTAAATTTTGGATATTAGGCCCTTATCTGAGCTGTCGTTTGAAAATATCAGTTCCCATATAGTTGGCTGTCTGTTTATTTTGATATCAGTTTCTCTTGCTGAGCAAAAACTTTTAATTCTGATGTAGTCCCATTCATTTATCTTTGCCTTCACTTCTCTTGCCATTGGAGTCAAGTTCATAAAATGTTCTTTAAAACCCAGGTCCATGATTTTAGTACCTATGTCTTCTTCTATGTACTTTATTGTTTCAAGTCTTATATTTAGATCTTTGATCCATTTTGAATTAATTTTAGTACACGGGGACAGGCTGTAGTCGAGTTTCATTCTTTTGCATGTGGCTTTCCAGTTTTCCCAACACCATTTGTTGAAGAGGCTTTCTTTTCTCCATTGTGTGTTGTTGGCCCCTTTATCAAAGATTATTTGACCATATATATGTGGTTTTATTTCTGGGCTTTCTATTCTGTTCCATTGGTCTGAGTGTCTATTTTTCTGCCAATACCATGCTGTTTTGATTATCGTGGCCCTATAATATAGTTTAAAGTCAGGTATTGTAATGCCCCCAGCTTCATTCTTTTTCCTTAGGATTGTTTTGGCTATTCGGGGTTTTTTATAATTCCATATAAATCTGATGATTTTTTGTTCCATTTCTTTAAAAAATCTCATAGGGATTTTGATGGGAATTGCATTAAATTTGTATATTGCTTTGGGTAATATGGCCATTTTGATTATATTTATTCTTCCTATCCAAGAACAAGGAATATTTTTCCATCTCATTGTATCTTTTTCGATTTCCCTTAACAATGCTTTGTAATTTTCATTATATAGGTCCTTTACGTTCTTTGTTATGTTTATTCCTAGGTATTTTTTTTTTGTTGTTGCAATCGTGAAGAGGATTATTTTTTTGAGTTCGTTTTCTAATATTTCATTGTTGGCATATAGAAAGGCTATGGACTTTTGTATGTTAATTTTGTATCCTGCGACCTTACTGTATTGGTTTATTGTTTCTAATAATCTTTTTGTGGAGTCCTTCGGGTTTTCGATGTATAGGATCATATCATCAGCAAAAAGTGATACCTTTACTTCTTCTTTTCCGATATGGATGCCTTTTATTTCTTTGTCTTGTCTGATTGCTCTGGCCAGAACTTCTAGCACCATGTTGAATAAGAGTGGAGAGAGTGGACAACCCTGTCTTGTTCTTGATTTAAGGTAGAAAGTCCTCAGTTTTATGCCGTTTAATAGGATGTTGGCTGATGGTTTATCATATATGGCCTTTATCATGTTGAGATATTTTCCTTCTATACCCATTTTGTTGAGAGTCTTAAACATAAAATTGTGTTGTATTTTATCAAAAGCCTTTTCTGCATCTATTGATAAGATCATGTGGTTTTTGTTCTTTGTTTTGTTGATATGGTGTATTACGTTAACCGTTTTGCGTATGTTGAACCATCCTTGAGATTCTGGGATGAATCCCACTTGATCATGATGTATTATTTTTTAATATGTTGTTGTATTCGGTTTGCCAGTATTTTGTTTAGTATTTTAGCATCCATTTAGTATTCATTAGAGATATTGGTCTGTAGTTTTCTTTCTTTGTTCCATCCTTGCCAGGTTTTGGTATGAGGGTTATGTTGGCCTCATAAAATGTGTTTGGAAGTATTGCTTCTTCTTCAATTTTTTGGAAGACTTTGAGTAGAATAGGAACCAAGTCTTCTTTGAATGTTTGATAGAATTCACTAGTATAACCGTCTGGGCCTGGACTTTTATTTTTGGGGAGATTTTTAATAGTTTTTTCTATTTCCTCCCTGCTGATTGGTCTGTTTAGGCTTTCTGCTTCTTCATGACTCAGTCTAGGAAGGTTGTATTGTTCTAGGAATCTATCCATTTCTTCTAGATTGTTGTATTTGGTGGCATATAATTTTTCATAGTATTCTACAATAATTCTTTGTATATCTATGATGTCTGTGGTGATCTCTCCTCTTTCATTTTGGATTTTATTTATTTGAGTCCTGTGTCTTTTTTCCTTGGTGAGTCTTGCCAAGGGTTTGTCAATTTTGTTGATCTTTTCAAAGAACCAGCTCCTTGTTTTATTGATTTTTTCTATAGTTTTTCTGTTCTCTATTTCATTTATTTCTGCTCTGATTTTTATTATCTCCTTTCTTCGGCTGGTTTTGGGTTGTCTTTGTTCTTCTTTTTCTAGTTCCTTAAGGTGTGAAGTTAAGCGGTTTACTTCGGCTCTCTGTTGTTTGTTCATATAGGCCTGAAGTGATATGAACTTTCCTCTTATTACTGCTTTTGCTGCATCCCAGAGATTCTGATATGTCGTATTTTCATTTTCATTTGTCTGTATATATCTTTTGATTTCTGTGCTTATTTCTTCTTTGACCCATTCATTTTTTAGAAGTATGTTGTTTAGTTTCTACATTTTTGTGGGTTTTTCCCCCTCTTTTTTGCAGTTGAATTCTAGTTTCAAGGCTTTATGATCAGAAAATATGCTTGGTACAATTTCAATTTTTCTAAATTTGCTGATATTGTCTTTGTGGCCCAACATATGGTCAATTCTTGAGAATGTTCCATGTACACTAGAGAAAAATGTATACTCTGTCGCTTTGGGATGAAGTGTCCTGTAGATGTCTATCATATCCAGGTGTTCTAGTATTTTGTTTAAGGCCACTATATCTTTATTGATTCTCTGTTTGGATGACCGATCTAGAGCTGTCAGCGGTGTATTGAGGTCTCCAAGTATGATTGTATTTTTGTCAGTTTTTGTTTTAAGGTCAATAAGTAGCTGTCTTATATATTTTGGTGCTCCTTGGTTTGGTGCATATATATTAAGGATTGTTATGTCTTCTTGATTCAACTTCCCCTTAATCATTATGAAATGACCATTTTTGTTTCTGAGTACTTTTTCTGTCTTGTAGTCAGCATTATTAGATATGAGTATTGCTACGCCTGCTTTTTTTTGGGTGTTGTTTGCTTGGAGTATTGTTTTCCAGCCTTTCACTTTGAATTTGTTTTTATCCTTGTTGCTTAGATGTGTTTCTTGTAGGCAGCATATAGTTGGATTTTCTTTTTTAATCCATTCTGCTACTCTGTGTCTTTTTATTGGTAAGTTTAATCCATTTACATTTAGTGTAATTATTGACACTTGTGGGTTCCCTACTGCCATTATAAAAATTGCTTTCTGTTAGTTTTGTATCTAGTTTGATTCTTCTCTTTTGTTTTTCTATCATTTGTTTTTGTTTGTTTGTGTTCCATACTTCTTTCCTCTGTTGCTACCTTTTTTAAGTCAAGTGTTTTTGTGGTGGTTTTTTTAAGGGTGGTTACCATTAAGTAATAAAAAGGGTACCTACCATATTCATTGTAGTACCCTATCTTATAAGTATATCTGCACTTCATCATCCTTTGCTACTGTTAATCTCCATCCTCTCCCCCCTTTTTTTCCTTTGTTGTCACAGTTTAAGTTTGGTTTTATTGTGTTCTTGGTGGAGCTGTTACTTGTGGTGTTGTTTTCTTTTGTTCTTTGAATCTGGTTGGAAAACCCCCCTTAGTATTTCCTGGAGTGGGGGCTTTCTATTGATAAATTCTCTCATCTTTTCTGTATTTGTGAATGTTTTTATATCTCCTTCATACTTGAAGGATAGCTTTGATGGGTATAGTATTCTTGGCTGAAAGTTCCTCTCTTTCAGGGCTTTAAATATTGGGGTCCACTCTCTTCTAGCTTGTAGAGTTTCTGCTGAGAAATCTGATGATAATCTAATAGGCCTTCCTTTATATGTTGTACTCTTCTTTTCCCTGGCTGCCTTGAGAATTTTTTCTTTGTCATTGGTTTGTGTCATCTTTATTATGATGTGCCTTGGAGTGGGTTTGTTGGGGTTAAGAAAACTTGGTGTTCTGTTTGCTTCTTGAATTTGAGGCTTTAGTTCCTTCCACAGGCTTGGGAAGTTCTCGTCTATTATTTGTTTGAGTATATTCTCCATTCCATTTTCTTTCTCTTCTCCCTCTGATATACCTATTATTCTTATGTTATTCTTTCTGATGGAGTCAGACAATTCCTGTAGGGCTTTCTCGTTTTTTATTATTTTTGAGTCTCTTTCTTCTTCTCTCTGTTGTGCCTCAAGTTGTTTGTCTTCTATTTCACTAATCCTATCTTCAATCTGGGCTGTTCTGTTAGCTAAGCTTGTTACCTCATTTTTCAGCTCATGAATTGAGTTTTTCATTTCTGTTTGATTTGTTTTTATAGTTTCAATTTCCTTGGTAATATATTCTTTGTGTTCATTGAGTTGTTTTCTGATCTCCCTATATTGCCTTTCTGTGTTTTCTTGTATCTCTCTGAGTATTTTTAAGATTTCTATTTTAAATTCTCTGTCATTTAGCTCCAAGGCTTCCAATATGTTAAGTCTTTTCTCCATAGATTTTTCCACATCTATTTGTGTTACCTCTCTTTCTTTTGTATCCATAATATTTGATTTCCTCTTTCTTATTGGCATCTGAGGGTGGTCTTATTGATAGCACTAATTAGAATTAATAAAGAGTAAAAAGTAAAAAAAAAAAAAGGTAAAACACCCCACAAAAAAAAACCAGTAATAATTTATTATTTCCCCCTTTTTTTCTCTCTTCTCTTTCCCTCCTCTCCCCTCCTCAGGGAAATATCGTGCCTATAATGGAGGGCCTGATTTGGGGTGAAGAGTTCAAGGGGCAAAAAAAAGGAAGTAGGGGTCTACTAAATGCAAAAAAAAAAAAAAGGAAGAAAATCTTAGACAAGCATAAGATGATTTGCTTGTAAGTGATAGTCAACTAAGAGATATAATGAGAGGGATAAGAGGGAACCAGAAAAAAGGACCAAAAAAGAATAATAAAGAAAAAAAAATAAAAATAATAAGTAAAAATCTGTTGTATTAAGTGGAGCGAAGACTAAATACAATGGAGACCTTGGGTTGGGAGGACCCAAAATGCCACAAAAATAAACAAACAAGAGAAAAGAAAAATAAATAAAAACAAAAGCAAAAAAGAGAAATAAAGCCAAAAAAAAGCCTTGAGTCCCAAATTAACTTATTTGTTCGTGATTGAGGATTATATGGGATGAAAGTAAAATGAGAAAAGAAAAAACGAATAGAAAGGAAAAAATAAGAAAAAGAGAACAACGAAGGAAGAAATAAAATAGGAAGAGAAAAAAACAAAATAAAGCAAGACAAAAAAAAAAAACAAAAGAGGAGAGAGTGAGAGTTAAGTGTTTTGGAGTATAACCTTAAAGGAGGGTGAGGATGAAGAAGAAAAATAAAATGCAACACTCATGGGTAGTGTAGTTCAAGAAAGGGGAAGCATGAGATGGGCAGAGGATAGAAGGACCGAGGTGGAGGATATAAACGCAAAAAGATAGAAGAAACAAACAACAACAACAAAAAAAAAATTAGTGGATCAAGTTGTAAAGTCTGTGGGTTTTTCTTGATTTTGAGAGGTTAACTTCTTCCTTTTTCTTTTCTCTCCCTCTTCCTGGTCGGTGACTCTGTACCCCAGGCTCTGCCCCTGTGTCACTCTTAGGTAGGGATTTGCAGTTGATGGGATTCTATGGCAATGTCATATAATTGGCTTTAGTCTTGCTGGAAGTAAAGGCTTGTTGGCGTTTGCAGGGTCCAACGATGAGAGAGTTTGCTTTCCTGGATTCTCTCTCCTAGTCCCCCCTTTCTGAATTAGCAGCCTGGTGATCCAGCTATAAGGCTGCAACTGCTTCTGCCTGGGGAGTAAGAGGCTCAAAGAGCTGGGAAATCCCCACTCTATCCCCACTCAGTGCAAGGCTTTGGCAAAGGCTCTGACAGTCAGGGCCTCCAGTGTAATCAGGCGGGGGTGGGAGTCAATTGTTGTCAAGGTGACTGTTCAGCGCCTATCATTTAGTTGGACCTCTCAACCCAGGCTTTCCACACTTTGTAGCCTGTTTTTGCAGGGAAGAAGAGGCACTAGTCTCTGCTTACGACTAGTGTAGTATAGACCTTATTATCTGCCAAATCCTTCTTGTTAGCGTTTATCCCTGAATATGGAGGCTCTATCAATCAGAAGTTGCCCCTGCCCCTTTAGCGAGAGGCACTAAAAAATATCACGCCTCTTGTCTTGGATCGCTGAACTGAGAGAGATCTTATCAAATAGAACTGAGGGTGCGCAGATTTCATGGGTTAAGCTAATTTCAGTGATTGGGACGCAGCTGTGCTTCCGAAGGTATTTTAGGCTGCCTGCGTGCGCCCCTCCTCCAACGCTTGATTGTTAGCTTGAATGGCTGGGTGAGGTGCCCCGCCCACGGAGAGAATCTCTCAAGCCTCTCCCGCTCGCCCCGCCGCTGGCGGCTGGACCGCACCAGGCGCAGGATAATGGAGCCCCCTGGGTGTGCGGGCCAGCAGGGCGCCCTGGGCGCGTGGAATGCCCAAGGCACGCGCGCGAATGGGGCGCTCCGGGCACTGGTGGCCGGCGACCCCCACTCGCAGTGTGCAGGCCGCTGGGAACGTCAGTGGTGCTCAACCGGACCGGGCGCGTGCGGCTGTTCGCGGTGGCAGTTCGTGGCGGCCGCTCGCGGAGGCGGCTCGCGTCGGCTCGCGGTTCCCAAGTATATGGGCTGACTCACCACAGGCGCACTTCCTTGCGGTTTGAAAGAACGTCCCTGTGGTAGATTCCTCCACATCCTCGTCTCTCAGATTCAAGTGATAACAGTCCTTTCGCTATCAGTTTGTGTGGAACTCCGGAATGCTCCGAGGATAAATTTTTCTGTTTCTAGTTGATAAATTTGTTTTGATTTAGGGGAGAGCTTTCGGACGCGCTGCTCACGGCGCCATTTCCGTGACGTCACTCAGACAAATCTTTAATAAAAATAATAATAATGTTAAAAATATAAAATATTCTCATGTATACAATCCATTCGTTTTCTACCCCTCATGTTCAGAATTGCAGGTGGCTGGAGTCAATCACAGCTGTCCCCTGGGACAACACCAAATTTTTATTGGATAATGCATAATGTACACGGGTCGTTGTATTGCTCTCACGGAATTATTGTACATTTTAAAATATGTGGCGTTCATGGCTCTCTCAGCCAAAAAGTTTCCTGACCCCTATCCTAGAGGCTGTGCTTCCTCAGCTGACTCTGTTTCAGCCTCTTCCCCTGTGTCTCTGCCACCCCTGTTCCCTGAACTCTGGCTATATTGTAAGACTCTTCCATGTCTCTCTCTTTGCCTTTGCTTCTGCTCTGTCTGTCTGCTACCTCTGATGATCTTAGCACTCCTGTCCTTGGAGTTCAGATCAAATGCTCTTCCACGATACCTTCCTTGACTTAATTTATTCATCTTTTATTTGTTAAGCATCCTCATTCAAGGCATTATGCTAGTGGGGGAAAATGGTAAATAAGACAGAGTTTCTAGTAGAGGTGAATGACAAACAAATCCTGGATAAAGGTAGCGAGATTCTTCTCTGTATTCCCATGAAAGAGAAAGGTGAGCACTGACCATGTGCCATTTATTTATTTTTTCTTCTTTTCCAAGTGAGAGGATGGGAGATAGAGAGACAGACACCTGCATGCATCTCCAGTGAGATCCACCTGGCAAACCCCATCTGGGGCTGATGCTCTGCTCATCTTGGGCCTTGCTCACAACCAAGCTATTTTTCGTGCCTGAGGTGGAGGCTCCACAGAGCAATCCTCAGTGCCCAGGTTGATGCACTCAAAGAAATCAAGCCATGGCTGTGAAAGGGGAAGAGAAAGAGATGGGAGGGGAGGGGCAGGGGTGCAGAAGCAGATGGTTGCTTCTACTGTGTGCCCTGACTGGGAATCGAACCCAGGACATCCACACACCAGGTCAACGCTCTACAACTGAACCAACCGGTCACGGCCCATGTGCCATTCATTGTACTAAAAATGTTAGAGTGAGTTTATTTAACCTTCCACTTTATTCTTTCATATGTTGTTTTATTCAATAAACATTTATTATTTGTCTCCTCTGTGATGATTGGCTAAGTACTGAGGATATAACAAGAAAGATAAACATATTTCCTGCCTTCCCAAAGCTTAGAGTCTAACTATAAGTGTGGACTGTTTTTATTCTCAGATGCTAAAGGCAAATGAAGCTGAGAGAGGCTGAGTAACTAATGGTCATAGAAGTACTAAGTGGAAGAACTATATTCAGTCTTCAACCCTTGCTCTTTCTACCACACTAGGCTACATATTGAAGATTTTGTGTTACTGAAGCCTTTTGTGTTGCAAGTAACAAAAAAGAAATTCAAACTACCTTAAACCCAAAAGGGCATTTTGTTGCTTTATGGAAACAAGCCCTAGACAGGGAAGAGAAAGTATTGGCTTCAGGGATGACTTGCCCCAGGGAATCCTGTAGTGTTGAGAGTTTTCCCTTGGACTCTTGTTCTTGTTTTCGCTTTCCCTACATCTCTCTGCATTTTGGGTTGATTTTTTTTCCCTATGTCAGATGTATTTTTCTCCATTTATTGGGGAATACAGCTACTGGCAATTTGTACCATGTCCTTACAACTCACCACAAAAGAAAAGAACAACTTCCCCACTAGCTATAGATAGAAAATTTTGGGGGAAAACTGACTTAATCTACGTGGGTCATGAGCAAACCTCTGTATTTGTCACTGAGGCCAGGAGGGTGAGGTATCTGATTGGCTTGGGAACCTTAGGGAAACCACACCTAACTATTTTATCTAAAAATAGAATTAACACCGAACACTTTATGTGCCAGAATTATCACATTTCTTCTTTCTAATATCACTATGACATAGGGACTACCATTATCCTCCTATTACAGTTGAAGAAATGGAAGTTCTGAGATGCTAAGGGATTTACTTATGCTTGTAGATGGATGAAGAAATAAATTCAAAGTCAGCCTGTGTGGCAGCATAGTGAGTATATTTAACCAGAATAGTGGGCAGTCATGTGTCTCTAGGGTAGCACACATCTGTGTCCCTTGAATTCATAGATTTGGTTACATATATTTTTGTTGTTTGTTAAGGTGACCAATCACCCTTCTTTAGGGAGGGCAGTCCTTATTTTGTAAGTTTCATCCTCCCTTGAAAAGTGTCCTCCTACATGTCCTCTTTTTTGATATTGGAAGACTAATCTGTAAAGGTCCGTATTCAATATTCGATCGATGCAGAGTCGATTTATTGCATGTGATGTGACGTAATTGTACCTAAATGAGTACTTTTTTCTTACAATTATTATTAAAGTTTAATAGGCATGTAAGTATAATTACAATATAAAATATTACAAATGTTTTATTATGCATTTATCATACTATAGTGTATTATTTTTGCAATAAATAAAATGTTTCTTTTATTTACGATATTATTTTTTTCAATTTATTTTTGTCCTTTTTTTCATAATAAAAAAGTTGGTCACCTTATGTTTGTGGAAGCCGAATGGGACATTGAAGACTCCTTTGTCAAATAAATGTTTCCCATTTTAACTAAGAGGAAATTGGAACTATACGTTTGTGACTAGGACTCCATAACTTAAAATGATAGAAATGAGGCCAGAAGCCCTACTTTCTAATGCTTAGCAACAGTATTCATTTACTATACTTCCTTAATTCTGACATTAGACATTTTTTATTTGGTAATTTAAAAATAAACCATATGAATTATTAGATATGGGGGAAATACAAATTGTTTTATTAATATATAGAAATCCAACAAGTTGAAATGTTTTCACCTAGACAAGGTTATTAAAGTTACATGTGGGCCTGACCTGTGGTGGCACAGTGGATAAAGTGTCGACCTGGAAATGCTGAGGTTGCCGGTTCGAAGCCCTGGGCTTGCCTAGTCAAGGCACATGTGGGAGTTGATGCTTCCAGCCCCTCCCCCATCTCTCTCTCCTCTCTCTCTCTCTCTGTCTCTCTCTCTCTCCTCTCTAAAATGAATAAATATAAAAAAATAAAAAAATAAAGTTACATGTGTAATTTACAGCTAGCAATAAAACAAGATAATACAACACCAAGCAATTTGAACAAAGTGACTTCCAAGAAGTAACAGGTGTTGGACTGGGTAAGATTCTAATGTCACCATCATTAGAGCTGCCCTGCCTTTCTAATATGCTAGAGCAGGGGTTGGGAACATATGGCTCGCAAGCCAGATGTGACTCTTTTGAGGGCTGCATCTGGCTCACAGACAAATATTTAATAAAAAAGAAATAATGTTAAAAATATAAAACATTCTCATGTATTACAATCCATTCATTTCCTACCACTCATGGTCATGGTTGCGGGTGGCTGGAGCCAATCACAGCTGTCCTTGGGACAACACCAAATTTTTATTGGATAATGCATAACATACACGGGTTGTTGTGAGGTCAGGAAGTAAATTACCTTCCTTTTAATCAAGTAGTCAGCTAGCTAATTGCAGAAACTCTTTTGATGAAGAAGATGGCTAAAAGAAAAAAAGATGAGGAATATCGTACTTTTCAGCAGGAATGGACAGAGGAATTCACCTTTCTGGAGAGAGCAGGTTCTGCAATGTGTCTAATATGCAATGATAAAATTGCATTGATGAAACGGTCAAATATAAAGCAGCACTTCGACACATGCCATACTACATTTGCATCAAAATATCCAGCGGGGGACAGCAGGAAGAAAGCATGTCAAGAGCTACTGTGCAGAGTGCAAGCTAGTCAGCAGCAACTCCGTGTTTAGACCCAACAAGGTGACTGGAATTTGGCTAGCTTTGCTGCTGCTTTAGCAATTGTGAGAAATGGAAAGCCATTCACAGATGGGGAGTATGCCAAAACATTCACGCTTGATGTTGCCAATGAACTTTTTGACAACTTTTTGGATAAAGACAAGATAATCAAATGAATAGAAGACATGCCTCTGTCAGTAAGAACTGTTCACGATCATACCATCATGATGGCAAATCAAATTGAGGCAACACAAGTGAAGGACATAAATGCAGCACCATTCTTTTCTCTCACTTTGGATGAGTCAACAGACATAAGCCATTCATCCCAGTTCAGCGTGATTGCAAGGTATGCTGTCGGTGACACACTACATGAGGAAAGTCTTGCTGTTTTGCCTATGAAAGAGACAACAAGAGGGGAGGATTTATTCACGTCTTTCACCGAGTTCACTAAAGAAATAAATCTACTGATGGATAAACTTATTTCAGTGTGTACTGATGGTGCTCCATGCATGGTGGGGAAAAACAGAGAATTCGTAGCACTTCTTCATGAACATGAAAGGAGACCCATCCTAAGTTTTCACTGCATCCTACATCAGGAGGTGCTTTGTGCTCAGATGTGTGACGAGCAGCTTGGTGAGGTGATGTTGCTAGTTATTTGAGTGGTCAACTTTATTGTTGCCCAAGCTTTAAATGATCGCCAGTTTAAAACACTGCTGGATGAAGTTGGGAATTATTATCCTGGTCTGCTTCTGCACAGCAATGTGCATTGGTTGTCAAGAGGAAAGGTACTCAGCCATATCGTGGCTTGTCTGAGCAAAATCTGGACTTTTCTTGAAATGAAAAATGTCGAGCATCCTGAGTTAGCTAACACTGAGTGGCTCCTGAAGTTCTACTATCCTGTGAACATGATTGAACATCTGAACCAGCTCAGTGTGAAAATGCAAGGCATTGGAAATACAGTCTTATCTCTTCAACAAGCAGTGTTTGCATTTGAAAACAAGCTGGAACTCTTCATTGCTGACATTGAAACAGGTCATTTACTACACTTTGAAAAACTGGGAGAGTTTAAAGATGCATGCACAGCAAGTGACCCTGCTCAACATCTTGATCTCCAGCAGCTAGCAGGCTTCGAATCTAATCTCCTGCAGTCATTCAAAGCGCGCTTTGGAGAATTTCGTGAGCACACTCATCTTTTTAAGTTCATCACCCATCCACACAAGTGTGCAGTGGACAGTGCCAACCTGAGTTACATCTCTGGTGTCTCCGTCAGAGATTCTGAGCTACAAGCTGCTGGCCTGAAGGCCTCAGACATGTGAGTGAATAAGTTCAAGTTACTGAATGAAGATTTGGAAAGACTTGCATAACAGCAAGCAAAGTTGGTGAGCAAACACAAGTGGGAAGAAATGAAAAAACTTCAACCCACAGACCAGCTGATTGTCAAAACTTGGAATGCACTTCCCATCACATACCACACACTGCAGCATGTGAGTATTGCTGTACTGACAGTGTTTGGCTCTACATATGCATGTGAGCAGTCTTTCTCACATCGAAAGAATGTTAAGACCAACCTACGATCACGTTTAACGGATGTAAGTCTACAAAGCCATCAGCAAAACCATGCAGCACCAGAAGTCGCATTAATGAAGAACTTTATTTATCTTTGGTTAGCAACAGCATAACAACATTATTAAAAAGAATTCAGAGACTTATTGTACTTTAAAAGTGTTAGTCTTACATAAAATGAACACATTTACTTGTATTTAGTGTTAAACATATTGTATGGCTCTCACATATTTTAAAATATGTGGCTGTTGGGCAGATAAAATGTATTATGCTCACTTTGTTAAAGATGACGCTGCCCATGAGGAGGCCGTCGCCCAGGTGATATTAATGTGTGTTTGGGTGGGCTAAAGGCAGGCAGAATCCTTGTAGCCTGGGGCTTGGTTTTGGGATTAAGCCTTTCCTACCCTTTTTGATGTAGGGCGGTACAATCCAATCATGCCTCAGAGAAGTGACTTTGTATTAGAGACTTCCCTGTTTTGTATATTGGATTAAAGGTTTGGATTTCTACACTATAAAATAGGGGCAGAACGGGAGCTTGCTCTCTTGGTTCCTGAGATTATCATTAGAGGAGAGAGCAGAGCAGAGAGCAGAAGGAGGCCACGTGGAGTAGGCCAGGAGAAGCAGTCAAGATGGCGGAGTGTTGAGTGAGAAGCCAGTTAGTGGAGAGTTTGTGCAGGGAGAAGGAAGGAGATGAGGAACAGAGGTGAATAAGTCTGGTGAGCTAGAAACCTTTGATTCTAGGAGAACTTGGATTAAGTCAGTAGCTTTGTGAGCACTGAATGTGAGTGGGTTTTGGAGCCCAGTGTGTGTTTTTACTTGCTCGCCAGGTGCAAGCTAGGATTAAAGATGTTGGCCCATCGGTTTTTGGCTCCGTTGTTTCTTTACCGACTGTCCGAATCCAATGCAAACCTGCATGAGCCGGGCGGCTGTGATAGTGGCACTAGCCATGTGTTGGGCAGATAAAATGTATTATGCTCACTTTGTTAAAGAGGCCGTTGCCCAGGTGATATTAATGTGTGTTGAGAATTGTTGTAGCCTGAGGCTTGGTTTTGGGATTAAGCCTGTCCCACCCTTTTTGGTGTGAGGTGGTACAATCCTATCATGCCTCATAGAAGTGATTTTGTATTAGAGACTTCCCCATTATGTATATTGGATTAAGGGTTTGGATTTCTACACTATAAAATGGGAACGGAGCGGGAGTTTGCGCTCTTGGTTCCTGAGGTTAGCATGAGAGAGCAGAGAGAATAGAGCCAGCAGCGGGAGGAGGCCACGTGGAGAAGGCCAGGAAAAGCAGCCAAGATGGCGGAGTACTGAGTGAGATGCCAGTTTGTACAGAGTTTGTATCTGGGATAAGGAAGGAAATGGGGAACTGAGGAGAATAAGGCTGTTGAGCTAGAAACCTTTGATTCTAGGAAACTCGGATAAATCAGTAGCTTTGTGAGCACTGAATGTGACTGGGTTTTGGAGCCCAGTGTGTATTTTTACTTGCCCGCCGGGTGCAAGCTAGATTAAAGACTATGGCCCACCAGTTTTTGGCTCCATGGTTTCTTTACCGACTGTCCGAATCCAATGCGAACCTGCATGGGCTGGGCTCCTCTGATAGTGGCCCTGGCCTTGGCTCCTGGCTTTACACCATGGCTGCTGGCTTTACAGTGGCGTTCATGGCTCTCTCAGCCAAAAAGTTTTCCGACGCCTGCACTAGAGGATCATGTGAGCCAACTGCTTGTTAAGAAGAAAAAAGGTATTTTAAGGTTCAATAAACTTCCTCTTTCTGATGAAACATAGTTGTATTCTGTGAACAGAGTTAGCAAAACACAATACAAATCAAAACCCATGCTGCCCCAAGTGAGAATGTGAATTACCACTTCAGTCTTATTCACCTCTGTTCTCCATCTCCTTTCTACACAAACTCTGCACAAACTGGCTTCTTCAGCATTCCTCCATCTTGGCTGCCTCTCCTCTCCTCCACGTGGCCTTACTCTGCTCTCCTCTCTGCTCTCTCCTCTAATGCTAATCTCAGGAACTGAGAGAGCAAGCTCCCAGTCTGCCCCCATTTTATAGTGTAAATTCAAAACCTTTAATCCAATAAACAAAATAGGGAAGTCTCTAATACAAAGTCACTTATCTGAGGCATAATGGGATTGTACCACCCCACATCAAAAAGGGTGGGAAAGGCTTAGTTCTAAAACCAAGCCCCAGGCTACAAGGATTCTGCCTGCCCACAGCCCACCCCCAACACACATTAATATCACCTGGGTGATGGGCTTCCACGTGGGCAGCACCATCTTTAACAAAGTGAGCATGATATATTTTATCTACGCAACATCTGTGGAATCTAAAGAACAAAATAAGTGAACAAACAAAACAGAAACAATTCATAGATACAGAGAACAGACTGAGAATTTTCAGATGGGAGGGTGTTAGGAAGCTGGGGGAAAACAGTGAAGGAATTAAAAGTACAAATTGGTAGTTTCAAAATAGTCATAGGGATTCCCAGCATAGGGAATGCAGTCAATAATAATGTAATAACTATGTATGGGAAGATGAGTACTGGAAATATCAAGGGAAATACTTTGTAAAGTATGTAATTGTCTAACCATTATGCTATATACCTGAAACAAATATAAAATAATACTGAATGTCACAAAAATAAAAATAAAAGAAGTGAATTTAGGTATAAGGTTAGAGTGAGGGTTAGTGTTAGGATCTGCGTTGATTTTAGTTGTAGGTTTAGGGTTATGTTTGGTTTAGGGTTACATTTGAGGTTAAGTTTTGGATTGGGTTTAGGATTAGGGTTATAGTTATCATTGAGGCGAAGTACAGGGTGTTAGTGTCAAGGTTAGATATAGGTTTAGGGTTTGGTTTACTGTTAGGATTTTATAGAGAGTTAGGTACAGGGTTAGGACTAGGATTACAGCTAAATTTGAAGTTAAATTAGGGTTAGGGTTCGGTTTAGAGTTGAAGTTAAGGTAAGGTTTTAGGATTTTTAATTAGTAATAATCGCGCCTTGCATAAACCTCATTGGCTACAATAACTGCCACAGTGTAAAGCTAAGGTTTTAGGATTTTAATTAGGGTTGATGTTATTTGTAGGGTTAGGGTTAGATTTAGGAATACATTTAGATTTGGTTTAGAATTAGTGTTAAAGTATGGCTAGGTTTAGGGTTAAGATTAAATTTATGTTACATTAGGGATAGGTTTAGGCATCGTGTTGAATTTAGGATTATGGCAAGGGTTAGTGTTGGGCAGATAAAATGTATTATGCTCACTTTGTTAAAGATTACGCTGCCCACGAGGAGGCCATCACCCAGGTGATATTAATGTGTATTGAGAATCCCTGTAGCCTGGGGCTTGGTTTTGGGATTAAGCCTTTCCCACCCTTTTTGATGTGGGGTGGTACAATCCAATCATGCCTCAAAGAAGTGACTTTGTATTAGGGACTTCCCTACTTTGTATATTGGATTAGAGGTTGTGAAGCTACAATATAAAATGGGGGCAGAACGAGAGTTTGCCCTCTTGGTTCCTGAGATTAGCATGAGAGAGCAGAGAGAGTAGAGCCAGCAGCGGAAGGAGGCCACGTGGAGGAGGCCAGGAAAAGCAGCCAAGATGGCGGAGTGCTGAGTGAGATGCCAGTTTTTGCAGAGTTTGTATCTGGGACAAGGAAGGAGATGGGGAACTGAGGAGAATAAGGCTGGTGAGCTAGAAACCTTTGATTCTAGTGAACTCGGATAAGTTAGTGGCTTTGTGAGCACTGAATGTGATTGGGTTTTGGAGCCCAGTGTGTAGTTTTTTACTTGCCCGCCAGGTGCAAGCTAGAATTAGACTATGGCCCATCAGTTTTTGGCTCCATTGTTTCTTTACGGACTGTCCGAATCCAATGCGAACCTGCCTTCGACCGGGCTGCTGTGATAGTGGCCCTGGCCCTGGATACTGGCTTTACAGTTAGTGTGGGTTTATTTTTTAGGGTCAGATTAGGGTTAGAGTTAGTGTTAAGTTTAAGATTTGTGTTAGAATTAGGGTCAGGTTTAAGGTTAAATTTTAATCTTAGGTTTAGGGTAGGTGTAAGGTTGAGATTAGATTTAAAATCAGTTTAGGATTAGGTATAAATTTAGGCTTAGAGTTAAGGGTCAAATTAGGGTCAGTGTTAAGTTTAGCGTTAGAGGTGAGTTTGAAATTAATGTTAGAGTTTAGAATTATGTTTGAGGTTAGGTATATGTTTGTGATTAGTATTATTGTTAAAGTTAGGTTTGAAGATAGGTATACTATTAGTCCTAGAATTAGGATTTGAATTAGAGTTAGGGCTGAGGTTTAGAGTTAGATTTAGGGTTAGAGTTATGAAAAAAAATATGATCATAATATATGGTAAAAAAAAAAAGGGGGGGTCTTTTTAGAGTTTCACATTGACCTGCAAGTGCTTCAGGAGCATCTTTAGGGGTCAATAACATGGCAGAAAGCATCAAGACCAAAATCAAGAACTACCAGAATGTCTCTTTGACAACATCTTCCTCATCCAGAGCCAGACTAGGAACTGTTGGCAGAACTACCTAGCCTACCACTGCTGTGAGAAGGCAATTACTGCTAAAGGGGGTGATGTCTCCATGTGTGAATGGTACTGGAGTACATGCAAGTCCATCTGTCCCATATCCTGGGGGTTGGCCTGAGTAGACAGCAGGGCAACAGTCAAGTTTCCTGGAAAAATCTGAACTGGCTGCATCCCACCTCTCATCCTACCCTGGGATCCAGAATCATGGTTTAACTAATAATAAATACTTCTAGAAAAAGTGTGAGAAAAAAAGCCAGTTCCTCTTGGTCATTAAAATAAAAAAGAAAAGAAATATTACTTTTTGCGACAACTTACACGGACCCAGAGAGCATTATGCATAGAGAAATAAGTCAGACAGAGAAAGACAAATATTGTATGATTTAACTTATGTGTGGAATCCAAGAAACAAAAAAAAATGAAAAGAACAATACAGAAATAAACTTATAGATACGGAGAAAAAAACTGATGGTCGCCAGAGAGAAGGGGGTTGGGGACTGAATAAAAATGGTGAAGGGATTAAGAAGTACAGATAGAATTGCAAAATAGTCATAGGGATATAAATTACAGCATAGGAAATACAGTCAATAATATTGTGACAACTATGTGTGGTACCAGGTGAATACTAAAGTTATCATAGGATCACCTTTTAAGTCATATAAATGTCTAACTGCTATGCTGTACATCTGAAACTAATATAATATTGTATATCAAATATAATTGAAAAACAAATAAATAAAATATAAACATAAAACGATAATCAGGAAAAAAATAAAATTTTGAAAAAAAGCAAGATGCAAGCAGTAGATAATATACTTCAGTTTGTGGGAAAAAGATACATCTAATATGTTTCTATGTTTATATAAATACACATACATATTCCTACATAACTATGTACAAAAACAAACATACAAACTGTATGGCCAGCAGCCACCACCATCATGGCATGCAGGTTCCCATTGAATTCGGACAAACGGTAAAGAAAGAGTGGAGCCAAAAATGGTGGGTCATTCTTTTATTAAAGTCTTGCACTGGCCGACCGGACAAACAGGCAGGAAAACACTTTCATTCAGGGCTTTGAAAGCCTTGACTCACTCTCTGGTTCCACTACCAGGAGGATCTTCTCCAGTTCCTCCTAGAATCAAAGGTCCCACCAGTCTCAGTGGAGCTCACAAAGCCCCTCAGCTCTGGTTCCCCATCTGCACAACTTCTTCTCCCCTGCAAAAATTAACTTCTTCTTCCATGCTCTGCATCCTTTCTGCTCTCCCTGCAAAACTGCTGAGCCCCCAAAGACCCCTCCTCCAGCAAACATTAGCAAAACAGTGCCCCCTCTCAAGCAGGAATGCAATCCACAATTTGCAATCAACTGCCCTGCTCTGAAGGCAAGCACACACATGGCTGCCCAGCGCCATTTTTTAACAATAAAAGTGAGAAAACTTAAAGAATACAAATTTTACAAACTCATTTGCCCAACACAAACAAAAACAAAGGTCCAGAAAGGCAAATGCCCCACTGCTAAGTGTGGTTCTTCCTGGAGAGGTAAAACAGGAAATACTTACTTTTATGTACTTCCGTGTATTGTTTAAATTTTCTTTCAACATAAATGTAATACTATTGACATTTTTTGAAATAAAAAATAAACCCAATAAAAGTAGAGAATTTAAAAGTAGTTTTAAAATACTTGAATATTCTAGGAAGCAATGATCAAACTTTAGGAACTACATGCATCAATATTCTCTTTATATTCTTTAGAATTCTATGTTCACAAAATTATTCACACATATTCATGTGGGTTACAGAAATCTGCAACCCTGTGTGATAGCATAGAACAGTCATTTCATGTCGTGAATGAAGTAACAAAGGAACTAAAAGAAAAAGAAATTTCTTTTAACACTTCTCTTTAAAGAAATTGACAACCCAGGCATATAGGGTTCTCAGAAACAATTCACCTGATCATTGATTTATGCTAGGGGCCACACATTCAAATGCACAGGAGAGGCAAGTAACAGAGATTAATGAGCTCATCTGGGAATAGGACCAGGAGAGCTGGAGGGACTGTTGGGAGAATGTGAACTGCTGAAGGGAGCAGAGGATGGGTCTGGTTGTTACTTGTGCTACTGACCTTCCCATGACCCACTCCTTAGGTTTGAACATCTCACAAAACTCAGGAAACCCATTAACTCACTGGGTTACTGGTATGTTAGAAAAGAATATATCTCACCAACAGCCAAATAAGAGATGCAAAGAACAAGCTATGTGGAAAGGGCCCAGCACTGTCCTGCCCTCTCTAGGCAGGCTACTTTCTTAGAATTCCCCAGTTTTCACCAGCCTGGAAGCTCTTGGAACTCTGTCCTTCTGGCTTCTCATAGTGACTTCGTTACATATGCATTATTCATTAAGTTGTCCACCACTGGCCCCTTTTTCCTCCCTGAAGGTCAGGAGAAGGGGACTACATTTCCAGCCCTCCAATCACAGGATTGGTTCCCCTGGCAGCCAGCTTTATCCTCCGCTGATTAAGCCACTTTCCAAAAGTCACTTTATTAACATAACAAAAGACAACTTTATCTCTCTCATCACTTAGAAAACTTCAAGTGTTTTGGAAGCAAGCTCTTGTACTAGAAACAGGGTTAAAAACCAAATATATATTTCTTATTATAAATCACACTATTTCAGCATATACTGGAATATTGTTCACCCATAAACAGGAATGAAGTTCTGATACTCTGCTGTGCTATGACATGAATGAGCCTTCAAACATACTAAGTGAAATAAGCTGACGTAAAAGAACAAATATTGTATGACTTAACTTATATGAAGTACTTAGACTAGGCAAATTTATAGAGCCAGAAAATAGATTGGAGGTTACTAGGGACTGGAGGAGGAAGGAATGATAAGTTATTGCTTAATAGGTATAGAATTTCTCTTAGAGATGATGAAAAAAATTGTAACTGGCTAGCAATGATAGTTGTACAGTATTGTAAATGCAATGCCACTGACTGGTTAAAAGTGGTATAAATGGCAGATTTTATGTTATATATGAAAGGTTGGAACCACATGATGAGCTGGAAAAACAAGGCTAGTGTGCTCCAAAAGTAAAATTTATTTAAAACACCTGGGTGCAAGTGTACCAAGATGGACCGAGGCTGTGTCAGCAATGGGGTGGGTTGGAGTAGGGTATTTATAATTTAGTCAAGGGTCTTGGAAAAAGTGGCTGACGTCACTGCCTCTATACATACAAAGTAATATTTTTTCATAAGTGGATTGGAGAGGTGCCAAAGTTTCTCCAAATTGTTTATCTCCTGGCTCAACTGTCTAAAGTAGGCGTCCCCAAACTACGGTCTTCCCCCTGAGGTCGTTTATCTGGCCCCCACCGCACTTCCTGAAGGGGCACCTCTTTCATTGGTGGCCAGTGAGAAGAGCACTGTATGTGGCAGCCCTCCAATGGTCTAAGGGACAATGAACTGGCCCCCTGTGTAAAAAGTTTGGGGGCCTGTTGGGCAGATAAAATATATTATGCTCACTTTGTTAAAGATGACGTTGCCCACGTGAGGCCGTCGCCCAGGTGATATTAATGTGTGTTGGGGATCTTTGTAGCCTGGGGCTTGGTTTTGGGATTAAGCCTTTCCCACCCTTTTTGATGTGGGGTGGTACAATCCAATCATGCCTCAGAGAAGTGACTCTACTAGAGACATCCCTATTTTGTATATTGGATTAGAGGTTGTGAAGCTACAATATAAAATGGGGGCAGAACAGAGTTTGTGCTCTGGGTTCCTGAGATTATCATTAGAAGAGAGAGCAGAAAGCAAAGAAAGGCCTCGTGGAAGAGGCCAGGAGAAGCAGCCAAGATGGCGGAGTGCTGAGTGAAAAGAGAGTTGGTGCAGAGTTTGTATCTGGGATAAGGAAGGAGATGGGGAACTGAGGAGAATAAGGCTGGTGAGCTAAAAACCTTTGATTCTAGGAAACTAGGATAAGTCAGTAGTTTTGTGAGCACTGAATGTGACTGGGTTTTGGAGCCCAGTGTGTGTTTTTACTTGCCCGCCAGGTGCAAGCTAGGATTAAAGACTATGGCCCACCAGTTTGTGGTTCTGTTGTTTCTTTACCGACTGTCCGAATCCAATGAGAACCTGCATGGGCCGGGCTGCTGTGTTAGTGGCCCTGGCTGTGGCTGCTGGCTTTACAGGGCCCCTGGAGGAAGGCTGTACTAGTTCAAAAGACTGGCTGAGGCTTCAAGCAAGCCAGTCCTCCTTTCTCCCATGGGTTCCCAGAGTCTCTGGGCCTGTGGCTAGGCTTTTACAAACAACTATTGTGATTTAAACTTCCCTAATTGTCAGGTCCCTTCCCAAGGCAAGCTTTCCCTGAAATTTCTGCAAAGATAAACTTTTTGCTACATTTCAAAGTGAAGGTCAGGAAGCCATTAAGCAAGAGAATAGCAAGCAAACTACAACTTTATGATGGGGACTTCTGGATTTAAAAGCACCCTGAACCCTAACCTTACAATATATATTTTACTACAATACAAAATGAAAAATTTAATGGGATATTTTTAAAATATCTGAACTCTAACATCCTATCAGGGCTAATTAAAGAAGAGGAAACTGATCTAGGTTACCAGGATGTGTCAGAATTAGCCCCACCCCCAGAAAATGGCACATGGGAAGCTGCTAGCCAAATCCAGCTGGGAGATGTGTCTTATTTGGCTTTTGCAGTGTTCATCAACATAGCAATTAGATTTTTAAAAATTAATTGCTAAAATATAATATCTGGGGAATTGCTATAAAAAAATTGATTTCCTGAAATAGTGAAAGATCTAATAACAACCGGACCAAATCTCTCTTCTGGCTGGAGTTACAAATCAGCTGCTCCCTTCTGCAGTTCACACTCTTTCAACAGTCCCTCTGGCCCTCATGGTCTTATTCCCAGCTGAGCTCATTAATCTGTTACTTGTCTCTCTTGTGCATTTGAATGTGTGGCCCCTAGCATAAATCAATGATCAGATAAATTATTTCTGAGAACCCTATGCCTGGCTTGTCAAGTTCTTTAAAGAGAAGTGTTATAGAAATTTCTTTTCCTTTTAGTTCCTTTGTTACTTCATTCACGACATGAAATGACTGTTCTATGCTACCACACAGGGTTGCAGGTTTTGTAAAAAAGAAAGGCTCTTAGCACAAATATCTTTCAGCAGAACTTACTTTTTCAAAAACAAAGAGACTTTTAGCAGAACTTACTTCCAATAAAAGACTCCCTACCCCTGGCCTTGAGGCTGGTTTTCCAGGCTATGGCCTTGGGCTAGTTCTGCGAGGTTGCAGGTATACCCAGAATGTTTCTCCCTGAATTAATCCTATAGATTAATTGCATTGTAAATAAACTTGTTTCACTGCTTTGTTTTACTGCTAGTCTTCCCCTCCTCCCCATATCCCAATCAGTGTGTAAATCTGTCTTGAAAAGCTAGCCCCAAACTGTGTTTGGGGCCGCATGATTTGAATGACTTAGGTCTCCATGTGGTCGCTGGCTTTAAAATAAAGACTTTTAAATTTGAACTTTTGTAGGGAGAATGTCTATATCAGGGGTCCCCAAACTTTTTACACAGGGGGCCAGTTCACTGTCCCTCAGATCTTTGGAGGGTCGGACTATAAAAAAACTATCAACAAATTCCTATGCACATTGCACATATTTTAAAGTAAAAAAACAAAATGGGAACAAATACAATATTTAAAATAAAGAACAAGTAAATTTAAATCAACAAACTGATCAGTATTTCAATGGGAACTATGGGCCTGCTTTTGGCTAATGAGATTGTCAATGTCTTGTTCCATATTTGTCACTGCTAGCCATTACAAGTGATATGACGTGCTTCCGGAGCTGTAACACGTGTGTCCCACGTCACTGGAAGTAGTACTGTATGTGAACGACACCACCTACAGTACTCCAGGAGCACAAGATGCAGATGCTGACCTTTCATTTCACTGACCACCAATGAAAGAGGTGCCCCTTCCAGAAGTGTGGCTGGGGCCAGATAAATGGCCTCAGGGGGTTGCATGTGGCCTGTGGGCCATAGTTTGGGGACGCCTGGTCTATATTCTCTCGCTGGTTTTGCTACAACATAATTTGGAGACCCTCGTGAGATCATGTCCTCTGGACACATTTGGTTCTGCCACCCACGGGAGCAGCCAGCCTCCTTGGCCTGAACAAAAAGCCAGCAGGGGAGGTGCCACCCGAGACATTCCAGGGCCCCTCTGGCCTTTTCTGTCTGGCCAACAGTCAGCCGTGGACAATCGGCATGCCCATCCACCCATTTGGAGTCATCAGGAAACCGTCCAGAAGTGAGTAGTTTGCTCAATCTGTATTTTGTTTGTGGCTAGCCATCTGAAACTACTGTGATTGAGTATCAGATGCAATTGCACTCACGCAATAGGTTCTCTAGGGCCAAGACATTGACAGAGAGTAATTTGAAGTTTGTTTTGGCAGAGGAGTTTGTGTGCTCTTGGGAAGACATTTGCAAGGACTGAGTTAAATCCCACCTTGGGATTCCTGGGATACATTTGGATTCAGTCTCTCATATGTTTACCCTCTGCTTGTTTTGTCGCTTTCATTTATTTTTACAAACTATCCTAGAGGACATCTCCTGGTTTGGTCCCTCTTCGAGATCTCCCTTCTGCATTCTTCACTGGATAGTGGACCTTTATTTTCAAGGGTCCATCTCTGATTTTGCTCCTGCCGACATCTTGTTCTTCACTTTTGTTTTGTTATTCTGTCTCTACACCGAAAACCCCTGAGGGAATGATGTGTGAATGAGGAGCTCTGGTGCCTGCACCTGAGTTTCCAGTTTGTGGCTCCACAGAGAAAACTACGGAGTCCGAGTGGGCCTCAACCTGTGGTTCCGTGGCGATCCTCATACGGCTTAGGGCAGTATCAGACATAGTTTGATCCAAATCAGGGCTTTATACTGACCTGCCAATGTCAAGAGGCA
Source organism: Saccopteryx bilineata (assembly GCF_036850765.1). Lineage (NCBI taxonomy): Eukaryota > Metazoa > Chordata > Mammalia > Chiroptera > Emballonuridae > Saccopteryx > Saccopteryx bilineata. The sequence goes on from NC_089490.1 coordinate 317,673,984, forward strand.
CCTAAGTTCCTGTTAGGGACACGACCAGGCCGGCATCTGAGTGGCTCCTTATGGGGCACCCTTTTCCTTTGTACATCAGACTTTGTCTGGAAGTTCTCTGTCTTTTGGTTCTCCAAGGTATGACCCAACGGGGAACATTTTAGAAAACTGGCACAAACCTCGATTCTTGATCCCTTCTGTGATCTTGGGAAGCTCATTTGTGCAGTATTCATATTGTTTGTAACAATGGGGGAAGGGCAAAGTAAGAGTCAAACTCCTCTTGAATGTATGCTTAAAATTTTCAAAGTTGGATTTTCTGATGATTATAATGTAAAATTAAGCAAGTAAAGACTTCGAACTCTCTGTGAACTAAAATGGCCATCCTTTGGGATAAGGTGACCAAAACAGGGCTCATTAGATCCTAGAAGTGTCAGAACTATATGGAATGTAATAGCTAAGCCCCAGGGCCACCCAGACCAGTTCCCACATATAGATCAGTGGAGGGTCCTAATAGAGAATCCCCCTCCCTGGCTGAAAGGCTGCACAGTCAGGGATGGTAATCATGTTTTGCTAGCAACAGCCCCAAAATCAGAAAAGAAGGTCCCTGTTTTACAAGCTGTTCAGGAAGATTCAGAATTGCCCCTTCTATATCCTCTTCCTCTGTTGGCCCCACTTACCTCAGAAAGCTCAGAGCCAGTACCAAGAAAGACTAGGAGGCAAGAAAAGAAAAAGGAAGCAGAGTCCCTCTTACCCTTAAGAGAAACCCCAAAAGCAGAAGAAAGGGAAAGGGAAAAGCCTTATTTCGTTTACGTCCCTTTTTCTTCTAGTGACTTGTATAATTGGAAGGCTCAGAATCCCCCTTTCTCAGGGAAGCCTCAGGCTCTAACAGGACTGTTAGAATCTGTGCTGCACACACATCGCCCCAGCTGGGACGACTACCAGCAGCTTTTAGTCATTTTGTTCACTACTGAGGAGAGAGAAAGAATCAAATCAGAGGCAAGAAAAGCTGTCATGCTAGGGAGAAACAGCTCTGAGGAGAACAATCAGGATCACCTTGAGAAGGTGGTCCCTATTGTCCAGCCTAATGGGACCCCAACCCATCAGCAGGATGGGAAGCTTTGAACACTTTTCACCAGTTCCTGTTAGCTGGGATCAGGGGAGCTGCTAAGAAACCCATGAATTTGTCTAAGGTGTCGAAAGTAGTTCAGGGTCCTCAGGAGACTCCTGCAGCTTTCTTAGAGAGACTGCCAGAAGCTTACAGGGTCTGTACACCTCTAGACTCAGAAGTGCCAAAAAATGCTAGGGCAGTTAACTTAGCTCTTGTGTCCCAGTCAGCTTATTCCCAGCTACAAAAATTAGAAGGCTTCCTGGGGATGGTAATTTCCCAATTGTTAAAAGTAGCCCAGAAAGTTTATAACAATAGAGACACCCTCGAGGAGGAACAGACTAAGAAGATGACTAAGGTAGTTGTAGCTGTTTTAGAACACCAGAATAAAAAGAAAGGGAAGTCTGAGTTAAGCAGAAGTTAGTGTGCTTATTGTAAAGAAGAATATTGGAGGAAAGACTGTCCAAAGGAAAGTCACAGCAGACCCCAAGAATCCTTCATCTAAAGGAGGACTGACAGGGCCAGGGCTCCATACCTTTTAGCCCCCAGAAGCGCAAGGTGACGTTACAAGTAGGGGGCTACCCAGTAGACTTCCTCATTGACACCGGAGCTTCTCACTCTGTTCTGACTGACCTCCTCGGACCACTTTCAGGGGAGCAAGTACCCATACAAGGTGCTACCAGGAATTCAATTCTTTGTCCATGGACTTCATGGCAGACTGTCAATTTAGGAGACAATACTGTCACCCATTCTTTTTTGGTCATTCCAGACTGTCCTTGTCCTTTACATGGAAGAGACTTGTTAAGAAAACTGAAGGCTACCATCTCCTTTAGTCATAACTCTGCTGAATTCCACGCTGAGGCTGTTAGCCAGGTGCGGCTTATGGTCACTTGCCCTTTGTCAGAGGAATATCTATTAAATGTAAATACTAAGGAAAAACAAAAAGTTTCAAATTACTATTTAACAGACTTACAGCATAGATTTCCTTCAGATGAGGTGGAAACCAACCCTCCTGGGTTTGCAAAGCATCAAGTGTCAGTAGTTGTTCAGCTTACTGCAAGTGCCTTCCCCATATGGGTGAAACAATACCCTATGTCAAGGGAAGCTAAAAAGAGAATAACCCCCCATATTAAGAGACTATTAGAAGCTGATATTCTTGTTCCTTGCCAATCTTAATGGAATACCCCTTTACTGCCTATTCAGAAGCCAGGTACCAAGGACTGTTGTCCAGTTCAGGACTTATGGGAAGTAAATAAGCAGGTTGAGACAACACGCCCAACTGTGCCTAACCCCTACACTCTCTTAAGCCTGTTGTAACTGGACTTGAAATTTTACACAGTCTTAAATTTGAAAAATGCTTTCTTTATTTTTTTTTTTTTTTATTTATTCATTTTAGAGAGGAGACAGAGAGGGACAGAGAGAGACAGAGAGAGACAGAGACAGGAGGGAGGAGCTGGAAGCATCAACTCCCATATGTGCCTTGACCAGGCAAGCCCAGGGTTTCGAACCAGCGACCTCAGCATTTCCAGGTCGATGCTTTATCCACTGCGCTACCACAGGTCAGGCAAATGCTTTCTTTAGTATTCCCCTGGCCCCTATAAATCAGCCCATCTTTGCCTTTGAGTGGAATGACCCAGAAGCAGGCATTTCAGGACAACTAACTTGGACCAGATTACCACGGGGCTTCAAGAATTCACCGACCCTCGGCACTGGCCAGTTGGCTCAGCGGTAGAGCGTCAGCCTAGCGTGCGGAGGACCTGGGTTCGATTCCCAGCCAGGGCACACAGGAGAAGCGCCCATTTGCTTCTCTACCCCTCCGCCGCGCTTTCCTCTCTATCTCTCTCTTCCCCTCCCGCAGCCAAGGCTCCATTGGAGCAAAGATGGCCCAGGCGCTGGGGATGGCTCTGTGGCCTCTGCCTCAGGCGCTAGAGTGGCTCTGGTCACAACATGGTGACGCCCAGGATGGGCAGAGCATCGCCTCCTGGTGGGCAGAGCGTCGCCCCTGGTGGGCGTGCCGGGTGGATCCCGGTCGGGCGCATGTGGGAGTCTGTCTGACTGTCTCTCCCTGTTTCCAGCTTCAGAAAAATGAAAAAAATAAAAAATTAAAATTAAAAAAAAAAAAAAAAAAGAATTCACCGACCCTCTTTGATGAGGCATTACACCAGGACCTGCTCGCCTTCTGCCAGGAACATCTGGAATGCACGCTGCTACAGTACACAGATGACTTGCTTCTATCTGCGGAAACGGAGGTAAGCTGCCAGACAGCCACTGAGGGACTTTTACAAACACTGCAGACTCTGGGGTACTGGGTGTCAGCTAAAAAGGCCCAACTCTGCACCTCCAAGGTGACCTATCTAGGCTATCACCTTAAGGCAGGGAAACATACTCTCTCCTCCAGTCATACTGCAGGTTGTGGATCCCTAGGTTTGCAGAGATAGCCAAGCCTTTATACTTCTGTACAGCAGGAACCCAAGAGTTAATTTGGACAGATAAGGAACAAGAAGCTTTTGAAACCCTGAAAAAGGCTCTCACTGAGGCCCCTGCCCTGGCTTTGCCAGACATTACAAAGCCTTTCCAGCTCTTTGTTCATGAGAGCTGGGAATAGCGAAAGGGGTTTTGACCCAAACGCTAGGTTCGTGGCTCCGATCCATTGCTTACCTGTCCAAGCAGGTAGACCCTGTTGCATATGGATGGCCAAACTGTCTCAGAGTAATAGCAGCCACTGCCATACTAGTGAAGGAGGCAGATAAGTTGACCATGGAGCAAGAACTATTTCTAACAGCCCCACATGCAGTAGAGACTTTGCTTAGAGGAACTCCAGAAAGGTAGATATCTAATGCTAGGATCATGCAGAATCAGTCTCTACTCATAAATCAGCCTCACATTAGTTTGTCCAGATGCAGGCTATCAATCCAGCAAGACTGATGCCTGATGAGGATCCACGCATCCCTTGCATAACTGCTCTGAAGTGTTAGACTCTGTTCAAACTGCAAGACCAGACCTTACTGATGTACCCCTACCTAGTGTGGAAGCACAGCTAGCTATTCACTGATGGCAGCAGTTTTGTCCTAGATGGGGTTTGACATGCTGGAGTGGTTGTAGTGATTCCTAATAAGACTATATGGGCTCAAGGCTTGCCCCACGGGACCTTGGCTCAGCAGGCAGAACTTATTGCTCTCACCTAGGTGTTAAGGTGGGCCAAAGCAAAGGTCAATATTTACACTGATGGTAGGTATGCTTTTGCTACTGCCCATGTTCATGCAGCAATCTATAAGGAGAGAGGATTTCTGACATCTGCTGGTAAGGACATTAAAAACAAAGAAGAATTTTAGCCTTTCTAGAAGCCATTTGGTTACCAGAGACTGTAGCCCTTATTCATTGCCCAACACACCAGAAAGGGGACTCAACAGAGGCAAAAGGAAATTGGGCAGCTGATCAAGCAGCCAAAGAAGTCGCCCTAAAACCAGTAGGGCCTTTAGAAATTTTTAGTGACTACCGGACCCTTGTTGCCAGAAACACCTTTTTATAACCAACTAGAAAAGGATTTTGCTAAAAGAAGAGGGATGTCTAGAAATAAAGTAGGGTGGTTAGAGTTGCCAAAACAAAAGACCCTTCTTACCTGACGCCCTAGGCAGAGAAATTATCATCCAGCCACATCAAGCTACTCATCTAGGCCAAACTAAGCTAATAAAATTATTTAAGAAAAATTACTATTTGCCAGGCTTAGAATCTGTTATAGAATCTATACATAGTGTTCATGTGTTTAGTCTGTGCTCAAGTAAATGCCAAACAAAATAGAGAAGTCATAAAGAGAAATAGGGTCAGAGAAGCTTTCCCAAGTGAACACTGAGAAAGAGATTTTACTGAAGTAAAGCCACTAGCACAGGGATATAAGTACCTATTAGTTTTTACTGACACCTATTCCAGGTGGGTAGAAGCTTTCCCTACTAGAAATGAGACTGCAGTAACAGTCGTTAAGAAATTGCTATATGAAATTGTTCCCATATTTGGCTTACCCATTAATATTGGGTTTGATAATGGGCTTGCGTTTGTGTCTAAGGTCTCATAGCTAGTAGGAAAGACATTCAACATTAATTGGAAGTTCCATTGTATTTACAGGCCTCAGAGTTCGGGACAAGTCAAAAAATAAACCGAACTCTGAAAGAAGTCCTGACTAAATTCATTTTAGAGACAGGTGAAAACTAAGTCAGTCTCCTTCCCTTTGCTATTTTGAAAACACGATATACCCCATATAAAGTTGGGTTCAAATCTTATAAAATTGTATTTGGGAGACCACCACCATTGCTCTCCAAGCTTAGAGCTGAAATGTTAGCAGAATTAAGAAACCAAGAACTCATTAAGTCATTACAGGAGCTGCAGAAACAAAGAAGCAGATCCACAAGCAGGTGTGAGAACTCTCCCTTTGCCCAGCACTGAGCCTGCTCACCTGTTCCAGCCCAGTAACCATGTCCTCGTCAAGAAATTTACCAAAGAAGGACTGACTCTGGCCTGGAAGGGACCCTACTATGTCATCCTGATTACTCCAACTGCAGTAAAGGTTGATGGCATCCCGGCGTGAATTCATCACTCACGGATCAGAAAGACCAACTCAGGATGGACCATCACAGCTACCAAAGACCCTTTGAAAATAAGATCAATCTGTGTCTAATAGTTTTACTTTGCTTTTTGCATGTAATTCCCTATAGTATAGGAGGTAACCCCTGTAAGCCACCACAACTATATAAATTTCAGTTAAGAAATGGAATTATAGGAAATACTATCAAAGAATATATTTGGACAGGAGGTAATGCCCAAGTCATGCTTGACCTCTGTGGTATTTTTTAAAGCAATTTTGAAACAAGGTACAAGGGGAACTCACATAATATAATTTAAAAAAGCATTTAAAGTAAATAAAATAGTAAAAGGGAAAAGGCCCTTTAGATGTGGCTATGTAAGCCAGGAAATAGGACTAAGGCAACTTGGAATCTATATTTGCCCAGGAACTGGTAATATACAAAGTGTTTAAATGCTGAGAAATATTTCTGCCATTCTGGGAATGTGTTGTAAAACCATTTCCACTATAGACAATAACAAGAAGAATAGGGATAAGCATATTCTTCTATCCAGAGTAGCCCCCACAGGCAGCTGCCAAAATACTGGCAAATGTAAACCTATAAATATTACCATCATAAACCCTAAAAATGCTGGCTAGGCTGTAGGAAAAACGTAGGGACTACAACTTTATGTGTGGGCTAAGAATCCTGGAACACTTATAACCATCTAAAGGTATACATACACCCCACTTAAGAAACCCATAGATCCCTTAGCAGAATTAATACTGCCCATCCCTGTTGCTCCTCTTGTTACTCAAGCATCCTTTGTTATTCCCTCCACCAGACTTAGAGATTTAGCATCACTTAAGAAACCTATACCTACTTTAAATCCTAAATCTCTCCTTCTTAGTATTCTCGATGCAGTACACAAAGTTGTAAATAATATGAACCTTGATTTAGGAGCAGACTGTTGGTTATGTCTAGAATATAAACCACCTTATTATGTTGGGCTTGGAATCATATGCAATATAACTTGTTCTAACCAAGAAAAATAAATGTAGATTGGAACAACCTAGGTCTAACTTTAGGAGATATTCAAGGACAAGGAGTCTGTTTACAAAGCAAAACCTATTCAATTCACAGTTCCCCTTATAAAAATCTATGCAATAGAATAGTTGTTATAAAGAATCAGACTACGAGGGAGGGAGAAGCTAAATACTATTCAACCCCCGCCTGACCTGTGGTGGCGCAGTGGATAAAGCGTCGACCTGGAAATGCTGAGGTCGCCGGTTCGAAACCCTGGGCTTGCCTGGTCAAGGCACATATGGGAGTTGATGCTTCCAGCTCCTCCCCCCTTCTCTCTCTGTCTCTCACACCTCTCTGTCTCCCTCTCTCCCTTTCTCTCTCCTCTCTAAAATGAATAAATAAAATTTAAAAAAAAAATGCCTTTAAAAATACTATTCAACCCCCAATGATACTTGATGGGCCTGCACAGATGGGCTCAGTAGGTGTGCTAACAAAAACAGGTTTAGAGAACAGAATAAGCCTCTATTGTGTATTCTAATATATGCTATGCCTTAAGTTTATTTATTTGAAGGAAATGAAGGAAGGCTATTAATGCAACCACCTAGTACATTGTCTCATTGGAAACGAGTCCCAGTTCTTGTCCCCTCACTAGTAGGATTAGAATTGGCAGAAACAGCTGCAATTGGGACTACGGCCTTAGTAAGAGAAGTACAAATAGGGCAATTAAGTAGTCTAATCAATAATGATTTAAAAAATTTAGAGCAATCTATCTCCAAGTTAGAAGCCCAAGTAGGGCCCTGGCCGGTTGGCTCAGCGGTAGAGCGTTGGCCTAGCGTGCGGAGGACCCGGGTTCGATTCCCGGCCAGGGCACATAGGAGAAGCGCCCATTTGCTTCTCCACCCCTCCGCCGCGCTTTCCTCTCTGTCTCTCTCTTCCCCTCCCGCAGCCAAGGCTCCATTGGAGCAAAGATGGCCCGGGCGCTGGGCATGGCTCTGTGGCCTCTGCCTCAGGCGCTAGAGTGGCTCTGGTCGCAATATGGCGACGCCCAGGATGGGCAGAGCATCGCCCCCTGGGGGGCAGAGCACCGCCCCTGGTGGGCGGGCCGGGTGGATCCCGGTCGGGCGCATGCGGGAGTCTGTCTGACTGTCTCTCCCTGTTTCCAGCTTCAGAAAAATGAAAAAAAAAAAAAAAAAAAAAAAAAAAAAAAAAAAAGAAGCCCAAGTAGATTCCTTAGCTGAAATAGTTTTACAAAATAGAAGAGGCTTAGACTTACTTTTCCTTCAACAAGGTGGCTTATGTGCGGCATTAGGAGAAACTTGTTCTTTCTAGGCTAGTAATTCTAATGTAATTTTTAAAAATCTATCTTTAGTTAAGACAAACAGAAAATAAAAAAAGAATTGAACAATCAGAGAATTGGTTCTAGAGAATGTTTAATCACCATGGCTCACTACCCTTTTGTCTGCTGCAATTGGTCCTCTTACTTTAATTTTATCTTGTCTGATATTAAGACCATGTCTAATCAATTTTATCACAAGGTTTGTTCGAGAAAGGATAAACTCTATCAAATTAATGGTACTCAGAAGTCAATATACACCTCTACAAAAAAATGACGATGGGCCTGACCTGTGGTGGCGCAGTGGATAAAGTGTCAACCTGGAAACGCTGAGGTTGCCGGTTCAAAACCCTGGGCTTGCCTGGTCAAGGCACATATGGGAGTTGATGCTTCCTGCTCCTCCCCACTTCTCTCTCTCTCTCTCTCTCTCTCTCTCTCTCTCCTCTCTATAATGAATAAATAAAAATCTAAAAAAAATTGTTTAAAAAAAAAAAGAAAGCAAATTAAAAAAAAAAATGACGATGAAAATGAATCAATGATTTGATTAAAATTTAATTAAAACCAGAAGAGAATAAAATGTAAAAAGAAAGGTTCTTAGCATAAGTAACTTTTAGCTAAACTTACTTTCTCTAAAATGAAGAGAATTTTAGCACAACTTACTTTTTCTAAAAGACTCCCCACCCTGGCCTTGAGGCTGGTTTCCCAGGCTGTGGCCTTGGGCTAGTTCTGCGAGGTTGCAGGTGTTCCCAGAATGTTTCTCCCTGAATTAATCCTATAGATAAGCATTGTAAATCAGCTTGTTTCACTGCTTTGTTTTACTGCTAGTCTTCCCCTCCTCCCCATACCCCAATCAGTGTGTAATTCTGTCTTGAAAAATTAGCCCCCAACTATGTTTGGGGCCGCATGATTAGAATGACTTAGGTCTCCATGCGGTCACTGGATTTAAAATAAAGAGTCCTTTAAATTTGAACTTTCATGTGGAGAACATCTGTATACTCTTGCTGGGTTCACTACAACAGTTTCTGTAACCCACACGAATATGTGTGAATAATTTGAGTATAGAGTTCTAATGAATACTTTAAAAAACTTACAACTGGCATCTGAAAGGGGGGCGCTGTCTTGCGGGACTGAACTCTTACCCTGTAGATCCTGACGCTCCAGGTACGTAGTGTCAGGAATGAATTAAACTGTTCAGGACACCCAGCTGGTGTCAGAGCATTGCTTGTTGGTGTGCAGGATATCTGCCCGATAATGGAAATGGGTGCAGAACTTTTTATATATGTATACCATATTTTGTTTATTCATTCTCCTACTGATGGACACTTGGGGTGTACTACTTTTAGATGTTGTGAATAATGCTGCTATGAACATTAGTGTAAATATATGTTTTAGCCCAAATTGTATTCTTTTTTTCTTATTCTATACCTAGGAGTAGAATTGCTGGGTAGTATGATGATGCTATATTTAATTTTTTGAGGAATTTCCAATCTGTTTTCTATACCAGCTGTACCATTTTATAGACCCACCAATAATGTATGTAAATCCCTTATTTTTTTTAAGTTGAAGAGATCAAGGGTAAAACTGGTTACAAAGCTTGACCATATACCCAGTCAGTCAACTGCACAGCTGATATGAGCTTGGATCTTGACTCCCAAAACAGCCCTTTTTCCAGGGTTAACTCTACTGTGATTTAATTCAGATGCTGAAGCAAATGCTAGCTATGACTACACAAGGACAAGGTTATTGGAAATAGATCACAATATATTTGGAAGAAAGAATTTGAGGAAGTTCTGGAGTTTGCTCTCTATCATGGAGAGAATTTGGTTTTATTTATTTTTTCTCCCTCAGGTCTAAGCTCTAAGAGAATATTAAGTTTTTTTGTCTTTAGCCTAGTACTTAATTGTGGAATAGTTGTAGGTATTTATTTAGTTATTGTTACACTAAAAATTCTAAAATTAAGGCTTTCAAAAAATCTTTGAGCCTAACTGTGGTGGCGCAGTGAATAAAGCATCAACCTGGAATGCAGAGGTTGCTGGTTTGAAATCCTAGGCTTGCCTGGCCAAGTCATATATGAAAGTTGATGCTTTCTGTGCCTCTCCCTTTCTCTTCCCTCTCTCCTCTCTCTAAAATGCATAAATAAAATCTGAAAAAAATCCTTGAAAGGCAGTAAATATTTATTCAACTGGAAACTTCAGAAAGGTGGAAAGAATAAAGGAAATTAGATCACCTACAAAACTATAAACCAGAAAACTAACCATTAACCTTTCAGTATGTTTTTCCTAGGCTTTCCTCTCCTAAGAATTGTTTTTTTGTGTGTGTGTGGGGGGGGTTTGTTTGTTTTGGGGAGGGTGTTTTTGGTTTTTTTGTTTGTTTTTGGGAGGGTATTTTTGGTTTTTTTGTTTTTTGGTATACATGGTTGGAATTATAAGAATCTTTTTTTTTTTCCTGAAGTTAGAAACGGAGAGGCAGTCAGACAGACTCTCGCATGCGCCCAACCAGAATCCACCAGGCACGACCACCAGGGGGCAATGCTCTGCCCATCTTGGGGTGTCGCTCTGCTGCAATCAGAGCCATTCTAGCGCCTGAGGCAGAAGCCACAGAGCCATCCTCAGCACCCGGGCAAACTTTGCTCCAATGGAGCCTTGGCTGCAGGAGGGGAAGAGAGAGACAGAGAGGAAGGAGAGGGGGAAGGGTGAAGAAGCAGATGGATACTTCTCCTGTGTGCCCTGGCCGGGAATCGAACCCAGGACTCCTGCACACCAGGCTGATGCTCTACCACTGAGCCAACTGGCCAGGGCCAAATTATAAGAATCTTAGAGCTTAAGAAAATTATTACAATTTGGGGGCAGGGCAAGCTTAAGAAATAGTGTAAGGAAAATACCAATATTAAGTTCTAGAAAAGCCCCTAACATAAGTTAGTGCTCCTTCCTACCAACTTACAGCCCACATGGTCTTTTCTCATCCCTTTTGGTAGTATGTTATTATTATTTTTTTTAATTTAGTGAGAGGAGAGGAGGCAGAGACAGACTCCCACATGCACTAAATCAGCATCCAACCAGCAAGCCCACTAGGGGGCGATATTCTGCCCATCTGGGGCCCTTGCTCAGTTCTAACCAAAGCCATATTTTAGCACCTGAGATGGAGACCATGGAGACTCTGCAGGGGAGGAGAAGAGAGAGAGGGAGGACTGGAGAATCAGATGGGCACTTCTCCTGTGTGCCCTGACAGCAAATCAAACCCAGGACATCCATACACCTGGCAAATGCTCTACCACTCAGCCAACCAGCCAGGGCCCATGTGGTATGTTATTTATTACTCACCTGTAGCATGGAAATATTTGCTTATATAAGAGCTTCAGTGGCTTGGCCACATATTATATTATTTGCTTTCTTCCTCCATGCCTCATAGGTTGCCAAAAACATAATAGGCACTTCGTAAAGAACTTCTGTATGATTTTTACTAGTTTCATATCATCTTTAGGGTAAACACTCCTCTGAGTCTCCATAAGGCGTAAGCCAACTCAGGCACTGCAGGGTTGTCTGGGCAGGTCTTCACAGTCTAAAAAATTGACTCGGTAATCAAAGGTAATTTAAAAGTCATTCGCAGCCAGATTTCAAGATGGCAACATAGTAGGCAGATGTTACAACAGCCACCTCCCAGGACCAAATTGGATTACAACTTAATTTCAGAACAACCATCATAAAAAACCAACTTTGGATGAAACAAAGAGGACTCTATAACCAAGGATCACAAAAGAAGTCACACAGAGTCTAGTAGGAAGTGCAGAGTCTGCCTCACTCTCAGAAGTGAGGGGTGGTGAAGTGACCAGAGGGACTCTAACAGCAGGGAGAGGGACCCTGAGGGGTGAAGGGGGAGCTCAGCCCCAGGCCTGGAGCCCCAGTAACTGGAAGAGGCAACCAGACAGCATTGAGTGGTGAAAAGAGCAGGGTTTCTGTCTGGGGGTTGGGGAGAGTCAGCTTCAGAGAGGCAGACTAACTGTTAAGGAGCCCAAGCAGAAAATCACGCTCATGGCCACTTGCCTGGGGCTCCAGGGGAGGGAGAGCTCAGAGGACCAGAGTTGCATAAGGAAAGTGTAAGTTGGAGGCACAGGGAGAGACATGCTGACAGTGACTGGAACAACTGCACTGAGTCATCTTCCAGGGCTAAAGTGGACATTTACATGGGAGAAGCAATCCTTTTGTCCTGCACCAGTCTGGGGAAAGGCAGCTGCCCCACCCCCAGAAATCTCTCCATAACCAGCCAGGGGAAAGGGTCCTTCTAAAAGGCAAAGCAGGGGGCAAATCAGTGATTCAGGTTTCCAATGAAACCTGCCCCCTCCACTGCTGAGAACATGCCCTGCCCCCAGTGAGCTGGTGGGAAGGCCATACCTCTGGAACTCAGAGGTCACACCCACTGCCCTGCTGGGCCTGGCAAGTAGCCAGCAGTTAGAGGCAGCAGAAAAAGAAACTCAGAGGAATTCAGACTTTCCTGCAGCTCACCTTGTTGGGGAGAAATAAAATTTGAATATCCAGCAGAGACTGAGGAATTAGGCCCTGGAGCAGGGGCCACATTCCCTGCACTGAGCTACTGCCCAAGAGACCCCTGAAGTAGGGGGTCCCACTAACATTGTATTCCCAACTTTAGCTGCCCTAACACAATAAGTTTGCAATCTGTACAGGGGTAGGTTAGATGAGGTCAGTCAGGCCCACACTACAGTCTTTCAGCAGAGGACTCTGGAAAGATGAGGCAGCTGAAACAGGAGGTGGAACAGCTAAAAAGCAGAGGCAAATCTTTCAGAGCTTGCAGCTTGTACGGAGTTGCTGACAGCTCTAAGCAGGAGGAAGCTGATCCTTATAGACAGGTTGGCCCCTCCCATACTACCTAGGCACAGAAACCACCCACACAAACAGCAAAAAAAGCAGTAGCTGATGACAAATAGCCCACAGCAGATTACAAACAACAGATGAAGCCAACCCAAGAAGATCTAGAACCAGCACAACTGCTAACTGGAAGCAGACAACTTAAACCCTAGACTCAGCTAGGTATTCAAACAGCACACCCAAAGGAGGAGTCTATACACAGAAAAATGAGAAGACAGAGAAATGCAATCCAAATGAATCAACAAGAGAAATCCCCAGAAAAAGGAATGAGATGGAAGTAAGCAATTACTGGATGCAGCATTTAAAATAATTGTTTTTAGGATGCTCAAAGATCTTAGAGCAACAGTGGATGTATATAATGAGCACCTAAATATAGAGATAGCAAGCATCAAAAAGGAAATTGAAATCATAAAAAAGAATCAGTCAGACATGACAAATATAATATCAGAAATTAAGACTACACTGGAAGGAATTAACAGCAGGCTGGATGAAGCAGAGAATCAAATCAGTGATTTAGAGGACAAGATAAATGAAAGCACAGAAGCAGAGCAGCAAAAAGAAAAGAGGATCAAAAAGTCTGAGGAAACTCTGAGAGCTCTGTGACAACATGAAGAGAAAACAACATCTGCATCATAGGGGTTCCAGAAAGAGAAGAGAAAGAACAAGGGATAGAGAACCTGATTGAAGAAATCATAGCTGAAAATCTCCCTAAACTGATGAAGGAAAAAGTCATCCAAGTTCAAGAAGCACAGACAGTCCCATTAAAGAGGAACCCAAAGAGGCCTACACCAAGACACATCATAATTAAAATACCAAAATTAAGAGATAAAAAAAGAACACTAAAAACTGCAAGAGAAAAGCAGTCAATTACCTACATCCCCCATAAGGATGACATCCAACTTTACAATAGAAATACTTGAGGCCAGAAGGGAAAAGCAAGAAATATTCAAAGTGATGCAAAATAAGAGCTTACAACCATGATTTTTTTTTATCTAGCAAGGTTATCATTTAAAATTGAAGGAGAGGTAGACCAAGATAGCAGCAAAGTAGGCAGACGCACAGATTCCCAGGTCACGCCATCAAACTGGATTACAAATTAATTTAGGAACAGTCAGCATGAAAAACCAACTTCGGACTGAAAGAACAGGTCTCAAAAACCAAGGAGCAAGGAAGAAGCCACACCAAGCTTGGTAGGGAGTGCAGTGGCATGCTGGGGGCTCCTCTGCTTCCAGGAGCAAAGGGGAGGGTGAGGCTGAGAGCCAGAAGGGCTCTCATTACAAAGAGAAAAGCAGGAAATATCGCTCACAGCCACTTGCCTGGGAATGAGGTGGGTTGAGAGGACTGGCTTGTCTTCCAAAAGGAAAGGGGGAAGAGAGAGACAGACGGTGATGGGCAAAGGAATGCATGGGATGACCTGAGAAGCTGATTAATCCAATGCAGAGGCAGCCATAGCTGGGGGAGGGGATGATCCCTGCACACAGCACAAGCCTAAAATAGTTCTGGGTGACCCACCTTCAGAAAGCTCTCCAGCTCCAATCAGCAAAAAAAAGACACAGCTGAAAACAGGAAGTGGGGAGGAGGGGCAGTAACTCAGGTCTCCATTGAAATCTGAGATACACCTCCCCCTACTGAAGCTGACAAAGCACTTCACCCCCAGAGAGAAGCTGGCAGAGTCTAAGAGGTTACATCCACAGCATTCCTGGATACACTTTCAAATAAGCCCCCTGCTGAGATCAGTAAACAAGATTACCACCGAGTTAAGAAAACTGAGAAAAAAAGAAAACAAATCAAGACTTCAAAGTGGCTCTACTAGGCAACGAGACCACAACTGGAAACACAGAAAAATGAGAAGGCAGAGAAGCATAAGTCATAAACTTCAACAAGATAAATCCTCAGAAAAAGTCTTGGATGAATCTGAAGTAATAAAATTACTGGATGCAGAGTATAAAATAATGATCATTAGGATGCTTAAGCATCTCAAAGCTACAATGGATGGACTTAATGAACATCTCAATAAAGAAGTAGTAAGAATCAAAAAGGACAGAAATCATAAAGAAGAACCAGACAGAAATGACAAACACAATATCAGAAATGAAGAATACACTAGAAGGAATTAAAAGCAGGCTGGATGAAGCAGAGGATTGAATCAGAGACTTAGAGGACAAGATAAGCAAAAGCAGAAAAACAAAAATAAAAGAAGATTTAAAAGTCTGAGGAAACTCTAAGAGAGCTCTGTGACAACATGAAGAGAAACAATGTCTACATAATAGGGGTCCCTGAAGGAGAAGAGAAAGAACCAGTACTAGAGAAGCTCTTTGAAAAAATTTTAGCTAAAAATTTTCCTAAATTGATGCAGGAAAGAGTCGAATAAGTTCAAGAAGCAGAGAGAATCCCATTAAAAAGAACCCAAAGAGACCCACACCAAGACATATCATAATCAAAATACCAAAGTTAAGAGATAAAGAAAGAATATTAAAAGCTGTAAGAGAAAAACAGTCAATCATCTACAAAGGAACATTCATAAGGATGACATCCGACTTCTTAACAGAAACACTTGAGGCCAGAAGGGATTGGCAAGAAATATTCAAAGTAATGCACAAGAACTTACAACCAAGACTTCTTTATCCAGCAAGACTATCGTTTAAAATTGAGGGAGAAATAAAAAGCTTCTCAGACAAAAAAAACTCAAGGAATTAATTCATCACAACCAAAACAAGGATTCAAGAAATGTTAAGGGGCCTGCTGTAGACAGAACAAAATGTGTGTGGGGGGGGAATAAATATATATATTAAAAGAAGAATATAGATGTAAAGAAAAAGTGGCAATAAATAACTACATATTAATAATAACTTAAATGTAAATGGATTAAATGTGCCAATCAAAACACATAGAGTAGCTGAATGGATAAGAAAAGACTTGTACATATGCGGTCTACAGGAGACCACCAAAAAACAAAAGATACACATAAACTGACAGTAAAAGGATGAAAAAACTATTTCATGTAAATGGAAATGGAAAAAAAGCTTGGGTAGCAATACTTATATCTGACAAAATAGACTTTAATACAAAGGCTATATTAAGGGATAAGAAGGTCACTACATAATGATAAAGAAAGCAGTCAAACAGGAAGAGATAACCATTATAAATATCTATGCACCTAAATATACAAAACAGATTTTGATGGACATAAAGGGAAAGATCAACAGCAATACTATAATAGTAGGGGATTTCAATACCCCACTAACATCAATGGATAGATCCTCAAGAAAGAAAATGGAAAAAGAAAAAAGCAGAATTAAAAGACACACTAGATCAAATGGATTTAACAGATATCTTCAGAACCTTTCAACCTAAAGCAGAAGAATATACATTCCTTTCAAGTGCATATGGTACATTCTCTAGTATAGACCACATATTAGGACACAAAACGAGTCTCATAAAATTTAAGAAGATTGAAACTATATCAAGCATCTTCTCTGACCACAATGGCATGAAACTAGAAATCAACTACAATAGAAAAACTCATACATTTGGAATACTATAATATATACTATATATTGTATAATGTATACTATATATTGTATAATGTATATAATGTATACAATATATAGTATATATTTAGTGTTTACAATAAATACTCAAACACTGAAAACTGAACAGCATGTTATTAAATAATGAACGGATCGACAATGAGATCAAGGAAGAAATAAAAAATGTCCTTGAAACAAATGAAAATGAGCATACAACAACTCAAAATCTGTGGAACAAAGCAAAAGCAGTCCTGAGAGGGAAGTTCATAGCATTACAGGCAAACCATAAAAAGCTAGAAAAAACTCAAATAAACAACTTAATATTGCAACTAAAAGAACTAGAAAAAGAACAGCAAGTAAAGCCTAGAGAAAGTAGAAGGAAGGAAATAATAAAGATTAAAGTGGAAATAAATGACATAGAGACTAAAAAATAAATACAGAGGATCAATGAAACCAAAAGCTAGTTCTTTGAAAAACTAAACAAGATCAATGAACCCTTAGCCAAGCTCACCAAGAAAAAATGAGAAAGGACACAAATAAATAAAATTAGAAATGAGGGTGGAGAAGTAACAATGAACACAACAGAAATACAAAGGATTGTAAGAAAATACTATGAAGAAATGTATGCCAAAAAAAATAGACAACCTAGATGAAATGGACAAATTTCTTGAAAAATATAATCTTTCAAAAATCAATCTGGAAGAATCAGAAAACCTCAATAGACCAATTACAACAAATGAAATTGAAACAGTTATCAAAACACTCCCAACAAACAAAAGCCCTGGGCCAGATGGTTTCACAGGCAAATTCTACCAAATATTCAAAGAAGAAACTAACTCCTATCCTTCTCAAGCTATTTCAAAATATTCAAGAAGAAGAAAAAAAATTCAAGAGGAGGTAAACTTTCAAGCTCCTTTTATGAGGTGAGCATAATTCTGATTCCAAAACCAGGCAAAGACAACACAAAGAAAGAAAAGGCCAATATCTCTGATGAATTTAGATGCTAAAATTTTCAACAAAGTATTAGCAAACAGGATCCATCAATACATGAAAAATATCATATATCATGATCGAGTGGGATTTATTCTGGATAGGCAAAGCTGGTACAATATTCACAAATCAATCAATATGATTCATCATATAAACAAAAGGAAAGACATAAACTAAATAATAATATCAATAGATACAAAAAAAATTGATAAAATCCAGCGCCCATTTATGATCAAAACTCTCAGCAAAGTGGGAATACAGGGAACATACCTCAACATGATAAAGGCCATCTATGACAGGCCCACAGCCAGCATCATACTCAATGGTCAAAAGTTAAATGCAATCCCCTTAAGATCAGGAACAAGGCAGGGTTGCCCCTTTTATCACTCTTATTCAACATAGTTCTGGAATTCCTAGCCACAGCAATCAGACAACAAGAAGAAATAAAAAGAATCCAAATTGGAAAAGAAGAAGTAAAGCTATCATTGTTTGCTGATGATATGATACTGTACATAGAAAACCCTAAAGTCTCAGTCAAAAAACTACTGGACCTGATAAATGAAGTCAGCAATGTGGCAGGATATAAAATTAATACTCAGAAATCAGGCATTTTTATATACCAACAATGATCTGTCTGAAAGAGAAATTAAGAAAACAATCCCCTTCACTATTGCAACAGAAAAAATAAAATACCTAGGAGTAAATTTAACCAAGGAGGTTAAAGACCTGTACTCAGAAAATTATAAAACATTGATAAAAGAAATCAAGGAAGATACAAACAAGTGGAAGCATATACCATGTTCATGGCTAGGAAGAAAAAACATCATTAAAATGTTCATATTACCCAAAGCAACTTATAAATTCAATGCAATTCCTATTAAAATACCAAGGACATACTTCAAAGATATAGAACAAATATCCCAAAAATTCATATGGAACCAAAAAAGAACACGAATAGCCTCAGCAATCTTAAAAAAAAGAAGAATAAAGTGGGTGGTATCACACTTCCTGATATCAAGTTATATGCTACAAGGCCATTGTATTCAAAACAGCTTGGTACTGGCATAAGAACAGGCATATAGATCAATGGAACAGAACAGAAAACCCAGAAATAAACCCACACATTTATAAACAATTGATATTTGACAAGGGTGGTAATAGTATACATACAATGGAGTAAAGACTGTCTCTTTTGACAAATGGTGTTGGGAAAATGGGACAGCTACCTGCAAAGAAATGAAACTAGACCACCAACTTACACCATTCACAAAAATAAACTTAAAATGGATAAAAGACTTAAGTGTAAGTCCTGAAACCATAAACATCCTAGAGGAACAATAAGCAATAAGCTCTCCGACATCACTCGCAGCAATATATTTGCTGATTTATCTCCACGTGCAGGAAAAATAATGGACAGGATAGACAAATGGGACTATATGAAACTAAAAAAGTTTTGCACAGCTAAAGACAACATGAACAAAATAAAAAGGCAAACCACGCAATGGGAGAATATATTCAACAATACGTCTGATAAGGGGTTAATAACCAAAATTTATAAAGAACTTGTAAAACTCAACACCAGGAAGATAAACAATCCAATCAAAAAATGGCAAAAGAAATGAATAGACACTTCTCCAAAGAGGACCTACAGATGGCCAATAGGCATATAAAAAAAATGCTCAACATCACTAATCACTAGAGAAATGCAAATTAAAACCACAATGAATTATCACATCACACCGGTCAGAATAGAACTAGTCAACAGAACAATACAGAATAAGTACTGGCAAGGATGTGGAGAAAAGGGAACCCTCCTGCACCGCTTGTAGGAATGCAGATTGGTGCAGCCACTGTGGAAAACAGTATGGAGATTCCTCAAAAAATTAAAAATGGAACTGCTTTTTGATCCAGCCATCCCACTTTTAGGAATATAATCCAAGAATACCAGATCAATGATTCAAAAGGAGAAATGCACTCCCGTGTTTATGGTAGCATTGTTTACAATAGCCATGATATGGAAACAGCCCAAGTGTCCATCAGTGGACAGGTGGATTTAAAAGCAGTGGTACATATACGCAATGGAATACTATTGGGCCATGAAAAAAAAGGAAATATTACTTTTTGCGACAACATGGATGGACCTGGAAACTATTATGTTAAGTGAAATAAGCCAAGCAGAAAAAAAAATATCATATGACCTCACTCATTTGAGGCATCCAGCGAACAATATGCACTGAAGAGTGGAATAGAGACAGAGGTGGGATCAAAGGATCCAGATGGAAAGCAGCCCGAGATAAAGGTGATGATAGAGTAGAGTGATAGGATGGGATGAGAGCAAAAAAGCAAATCCTGTAGGGAAGGGTGAGGGCGTTATAGGGATGGGGGTAGGGAGGATGTACTGGGGAATACAGGGGAGGGGAGGATGTATTCGGGGGGACACTAGAATCTATGTAAACCCAATAAATTAATTAAAAAAATTGAAAGAGAAATAAAAAGCTTCCCAGACAAAAAAAAACACAAAAAACAAAAAAACTAAAGGAATTCATTATAGCTAAACCAATGTTGCAAGAAATGTTAAGGGGCCTGCTGTAAACAGAGCAAAGAAAAGAAAAATAAATCTAGAAAAAGAGGATCTTAGATTTAAAGAATAAAATGGCAATAAACAACTACATATCAATAATAACCTTAAGTTTACATGGATTAAATGCTCCAATCAAAAAACATAGAGTAGCTGAATGGATAAGAAAACAGGATCTGTTCATATGCTGCCTACAAGAGTCTCACCTCAGAACAAAAGATACACATAGACTGAGAGTGAAGGAATGGAAAAAAGTATTTCATTCAAACAAAAAAGAAAAGAAAGCTGGGGTAGCAATACTTATATCTGACAAAATAGACTTTAATACAAAGGCTATATAGTAAGGGTTAAAGAAGGTCACTACATAATGATAAAGGAAGCAATCCAACAGGAAGATATAACCATTAGAAATATCTATGCACCTAATATAACAGCACCTAAATATATAAAGCTGATTTTGATAGACATAAAGGGTGAGATCAGCAGCAATACTATAATAACAGGCCCTGGCCGGTTGGCTCAGCGGTAGAGCGTCGGCCTGGCGTGCGGGGGACCCGGGTTCGATTCCCGGCCAGGGCACATAGGAGAAGCGCCCATTTGCTTCTCCACCCCCACCCCCTCCTTCCTCTCTGTCTCTCTCTTACCCTCCCGCAGCCAAGGCTCCATTGGAGCAAAGATGGTCCAGGCAGTGGGGATGGCTCCTTGGCCTCTGCCCCAGGCGCTAGAGTGGCTCTGGTCGCAGCAGAGCGATGCCCCGGAGGGGCAGAGCATCGCCCCCTGGTGGGCAGAGCATTGCCCCTGGTGGGCGTGCCGGGTGGATCCCGGTCGGGCGCATGCGGGAGTCTGTCTGACTGTCTCTCCCCGTTTCCAGCTTCAGGAAAAAAAAAAAGAGAGAGAAAAAAATACTATAATAACAGGGGATTTTAATACCCCACTAACATCAATGGATAGATCATCAAAACAGAAAATTAACAAAAAAAACCCAGCAGCCTTAAATGACACATTAGATCAACTGGATTTAATAGATACCTTCAGAACCTTTCATTCTAACGCAGAATATACATTCTTTTTCAAGTGCTCATGGTACATTCTCTAGGGTAGACCACATGTTAGGACACAAAACGAGTCTCAATAAATTTAAGAAAACTGAAATCATACCAAGCATCTTCTCTGATCACAATGCCATGAAACTAGAAATCAACTACAATAGAAAAACTGAAAAACATGCAAACACTTGGAGACTAAATAACATGTTATTAAATAATAAATGGGTTAACAAGAAGATCAAGGAAGAAATAAAAAAATTTCTTGAAACAAATGAAAATGAACATACAACAACTCAAAATTTATGGGACACAGCAAAAGCAGTCCTGATTGGGAAGTTCATAGCATTACAGGCATACCTTAAGAAGCAAGAAAATGCTCACATAAACAACTTAACCCGGCATTGAAAAGAACTACAAAAAGAACAGCAAGTAAAGCCCAGAGGTAGTAGAAGGAAGGAAATAATAAAGATCAGAGTAGAAATAAATGATGTAGAGGCTAAAAAAACAATACAGAAGATCAATGAAACCAAGAGCTGGTTTTTTGAAAGGGTAAACAAGATTGATGAACCTTTAAGCAGACTCACCAAGAAAAAAAGAGAGACGACTCAAATAAATAAAACTAAAAATAAGAGTGGAAAAGTAACAACTGACAACAGCAGAAATAAAAAGGATTGTAAGAAAATACTATGAAGAACTGCATACCAAAAAATTGTACAACCTAGGTGAAATGGACAAATTCCTTGAAACATATAATCCTTCAAAAATCAACCTGGAAGATTCAGAAAACCTAAACAGACTGATTACAACAAATGAGATTGAAATAGTTATCAAAATATTCCAGACGAATAAAAGTCCTGGGCCAGACAGCTTCACAAGTGAATTTTACCAAATATTCAAAGCAAAACTAACTCCTATCCTTCTCAAGCTATTTCAAAAAATTCAAGAGGAGGAAAGACTTCCAAGCTCCTTTCATGAGGCGAGCATAATTCTGATTCCAAAACCAGGCAAACTATAGGCCTATAACCCTGATGAACTTAGATGCTAAAATTCTCAACAAAATACTAGCAAACCAGATCCAACAATACATGAAAAAAATCATACATCTTGATCAAGTGGGATTTATTCTGGGGAAGCAAGGCTGGTACAATATTCACAAATCAATCAATGTGATTTATCACATAAACAAAAGGAAGGACAAAAACTACATGATAATAACAATAGATGCAAAAAAGGATTGGATAAAATCCAGCACCCATTTATGATCAAAACTCTCAGCAAAGTGGGAATATAGGGAACATATATCAACATGATAAAGGCCATCTATGACAGGCCCACAGCCAACATCATACTCAATAGGCAAAAGTTAAGTGCAATCCCCTTAAGATCAGGAACAAGGCAGGGGTGCTCCCTTTTACCACTCTATTCAACATAGTTCTGGAAGTCCTAGCCACAGCAATCAGACAACAAGAAGAAATAAAAGGAATACAGATTGGAAAAGAAGAAGAAAAATTATCATTATTTGCCAATGACATGATACTGTACATAGATAACCCTAAAGTCTCAGTCATAAAACTACTGGACCTGATAAATGAATTTAGCAATGTGGCAGGATATAAAATCAATATTCAGGAATAAGTGGCATTTTTATACACCAACTATGAACAGTCTGAAAGAGAAATTAAAGTAACAATCCCCTTCACTATTGCAACAAAAAATATAAAGTACCTAGAAGTCAATTTAACCAAGGAGGTAAAAGACTTGTACTTGGAAAATTATAAAACAATAATAAAAGAAATCAAGGAAGATACAAACAAGTGGAAGCATATATCGTGTTCATGGATAGGAAAAATAAACATCATTAAAATCTCTATATTACACAAAGCAATTTATAAATTCAATGCAATTCCTATTAAAAAATCAATGACATATTTCAAAAATATAGAACAAATATTCCAAACATTTATATGGAATCAAAAAGGAACACGAATAGCCTCAGCAACCTTGAAAATGAAGAATAAAGTTGGAGGTATCACACTTCCTGATTCCAAGTTATACTACAAGGCCATAGTATTCAAAACAGCTTGGTACTGGTATAAGAACAGGCATACAGATCAATGGAACAGAACAGAAAACCCAGAAATAAACCCACGCCTTTATGATAAATTGATATTTGACAAAGGAGGTAAGAGCATACAATGGAGTAAAGACCGTCTCTTTAACAAATGGTGTTGGGAAAATTGGACAGGTACATGCAAAAAAATGAAACTAGATCACCAACTTACACCATTCACAAAAATAAACTTAAAATGGATAAAAGACTTAAATGTAAGCCATGAAACCATAAACATCTTGGAAGATATCATAGGCAGTAAGCTCTCCAACATCTCTCACAGCATTATATTTGCTCATTTATTTCCAAGGGCAAGTGAAATAAAGGACAGATGAACAAATGGGACTATATCAAACTATAAAGCTTTTGCACAGCTAAAGACACTATGAACAGAATAAAAAGATAAACCACAAAATGGGAGAACATATTTGACAATACATCTGATATGGGGTTAATAACCAAAATTTATAAAGAACTTGTAAAACTCAACATCAGGAAGGTAAACAATCCAATCAAAACATGGGCAGAAGAACTGAATAGACACTTCTCCAAAGAGGACATACAGATGTCCAATAGGCATATGAAAAAATATTCAATATTACTAATCATCAGAGAAATGCAAATTAAAACCACAATGAGATACCACCTCACACCTGTCAGAATGGTGCTCATTAGCAAATCAATACACATTAAATGCTGTTGAGGGTGTGGAGAAAAGGGAACCTTCCTGCACTGCTGGTGGTGGGAATGCAGACTGGTACAGCCACTGTGGAGAACAGTATGGAGTTTCATCAAAAAATTAAAAATGGATCTGCCGTTTGAGCCAGCTATCCCTCTTTTAGGAATATATCCTAAAAATACCAAATCACTGATTCCAAAGAAGACATGCACCCCCATGTTTATTGCTGCATTATTTACAATAGCCAAGATCTGGAAACAGCCCAAGTGCCCATCAGTGGATGAGTGGATTAAAAAGCGGTGCTACATATACACAATAAAACACTACGTGGCCGTAAAAAAAAGGAAATCTTACCTTTTTTGACAACATAGATGAATCTGAAGACTATTATGCTAAGTGAAATAAGCCAGGCAGAGAAAGAAAAATATCATATGACCTCACTCATATGAGTAATCTAATGAACAATGTGAACTAAGGAATGGAATAGAGGCAGATGCAGGGTCAAAGAGAACAGAGGGAATGGGGAAGAGAGGGTGGGATCAGAGAGAAGAAAGGGATTAGTGAAATTATGTATATATAACACAGAGACAAAGTAAGCAGGACAGCAAATCCTGGAAGGAAAGGGGGAGGACGTTCAGGGGAGCAGGCAAAGGGGTGATCAAGGGGAACACAGGGGTGCGGCGAGAAGGAGATAAATTAGATGGGACACTTGAATCTATGTAAACACAATAAATTAAAATCAATTAAAAATAAATAAAAATAATTTGCATCTTTATTTTCATTACTTGAAGAATATGAAAGGAAATTCAACTTGTAGTCCATCACAGCACTTCTTAAAATACCTCATTCTTTTCACTTCAATATGTCTCAGGTCTGCAGCTGACTCAAAGCTCCAGTATCAAAATCATCACCAAAAATTCTCCCTAAACTTTGTTCTATAGTTCTCAATTTTGCTTTTTGTCCTCTTCTCTTGCTTTTGCTTCTGTAGTCCTTTTTCCTTCCAGCCAATAAATTGCAGCCCTTCACATCATTTTGCCATTCATTCTTATTTCTTCAGCTCACTCCCTCTCTCCTCAGTCTCTGATTCCGCATCATTTTCATTGATGAATGATGAATGCTAAGTTGACACACTTAGCACCTCTCTTGGAAGGAGATACAGGAGTTAAGACTGAAGGGCGAAGGAAAGATAGAAGGTGGGAGAAATCACAAATGTTTATAATGCATGGTTCTTTCTTTTGTTCTCATTACATGATGAAATTCTCTTGTGGTTGGGCTACATGGAAGGTCTTTCAGAAAAAATATATGTGACAAGTTGTAAAGATGAAAGAATGAAATGTTCTTTCAGGAAGGAAACCACTGCCTCTCCACTCTCCTCTTTAAGGTGTCACCTTGAAGACATAATAGACCTGATATACATGGTCTGACCTTTTGATCTCTCAAAATCATGGGTATTCTGCCCCTTGAAACTGTAAACGTTTAATTCTAGATTTAGCTCAGACATCTCTCATGGTTATAATAAGACAATCACAAGATACATCCTCTTGTCTCTTATAGAGAAAAGTTTTCATTTATGACTTCTACCTTCTTATATAAATTTGGGTGAAAACCTCTCCAGACTTTGTCACTTTTTTTGTTATCTTGCATGCATGTTATCACTGATAATGCTTACCCAATATTAAAATTATGTTCTTTCTCTCTTCCGTATTGGTACAAACAGAACTTTTGTTGGAGTCTTTCTGCTTTATGTCCCTACACTAGGATCATCCTCCAAAGTCCATTTAAATACCTCTCCTCCCTCAGTCCATTTAAATACCGAAAGTGAACTACTGCTGGGTGACAGTAGACTTAGGTAACACCTAGTCCCGCTTAGTGAATCCTCTTGGCCCACATAGGTTCCTACAGATGATTATTGAAAGTTTTTGTTCTACTTTGGCTATCTCTGGATGCCTTCTTGGTAGAGGCTGCTGGAAGAGTCTCAGAAATGACAGAGGACAGTGGGACAGAATTCAAAATGTGTGTGAGTACCCCAGGAGATGGGATGTGGAGCTACCACTCACCCAGTTACTCAAGGCACAGACCTAGGAGTCAGCCTTCATTTCCCTTTCCTTCAGCCACCACATCCAACTGGCTGCACATTCAATCTATATCCCAAATCCATTCACTTCTTCCATTTCACTACTTCTACCTTAGTTCAAGCCACCTTACAACAGCCTACTAATTGGACTCCTTGTTTCTATTCTTGTTCCTCTCTATAGCCACTAATCTTTTAAAAAATATTGTATACAAATCATAACATGCCACTCGCCAACTCTTGAATAGCTTTCAGTCATACTTAAATTAAAATCGAAACTCCCCACCTGAAAAGCCCTAAACCTCATTTTGTAGTTCACTGCCTTTATTGACTAAGCCTCAGCCACATTGGCTTTCTTTCTGTTCCTCCAATACACCAAGCTTGGTTGAAATGTACTTTCCCCTGGTTTTTACATGGCTCCTTTTTAAATTTTATTTATTTATTTTTAAGACCGAGAGAGAGAGGAGAGAGAGGGGAGAGAGTGAGAAACATCAACTCATAGTTGCTTCACTTTAGAAAGTCATTGATTGCTTAGCATACATGACTTGGGGAGGAGACTCAAGCTGAGCCAGTAACCCCTTGCTCAAGCCAACAACCTTGGGCTCAAGCCAGCAACTTTGGGATCATATTAATCATTCCATGCTCAAGCTAAGGATCCCACACTCAAGCTGAGGAGCCCACACTCAAGTCAGTGACCATGCAGTTTTGAACCAGGGACCTCAGCATTCCAGTTCGACACTCTATTCACTGCAACATCACTGGTCAAGCTACATGGCTCCTTTTAAGGACTCAGTCTAAATGTTACCTTTTTAGAGAGGACTTTCCTGACTAGTTATGCTAAAGTAACCCCTCAGTTTTTCTCCATTACATTGCTGTTTTCTCCATAAAACATTTCTTTATTATTTATTTATTTTTAGCAAGAGAGAGAGAGACGGGAAGGAAGGAAGAAAGGAAGGAAAGAAGGAGGGAAGGAGGGAAGGAGGGAGGGAGGAAGGAAAGGAAGGAGGAAGGAAGGAGGAAGGAAGGAAGGAAGGAAGGAAGGAAGGAAGGAAGGAAGGGAGGGAGGGAGGGAGGGAGGGAGGGAGGAAGGGAGGAAGGGAGAAGGAAAGGAAAGAAAAGGAAAGGAAAGGATCAATTCTTAATTGCGCATCTTAATTGTTCATTGATTGCTTTTTTTTAAGTGAGAGGTGGGGAGGCAGAGACAGACTCTTACATGCGCCCAGACCAGGATCCACCCGCCAAGCCCACTACGGGGTGAGGCTCTGCCCATCTGGAGCCATTGCTCCATTGCTCAGCAACCGAGCCTTTTTAGTACCCGGGGCCAACTTGCTCAAACTGTTTAAGCATGGCTGCAGAAGAGGAAGAGGGGGTGGGGGCAAAGCAGATGGTAGCTTCTCCTGTATGCCCTGACTAGGAATCAAACCCAGGACATCCACATGCTGGGCTGATGCTCTACCACTGAGCCAACAAGCCAGGGCCTGATTACTTTCTCATATGTACCTTGACTGGGTGTTCCAGCAGAGCAACTGACCCCTTGCTCAAGCCAATGACCTTTGGGCTCAAGCCAGCAATCATGGAGGTCATGTCTATGAGTCCACACTCAAGCCAGTGACCCCACTCTCAAGCTGGTGAGCCCACGTTCAAGCTGGCGACTTTGGGGTTTCCAACCTGGGTCCTCAGCATCCCAGGCCAACATTCTATCCACTGCACCACCTCCTGGTCAGGCTACAAAGCACTTATTTCTAATTATTTTATGTGTATGTGTGCATTTTCAATTGCTCAAAATTTTACTGAATGAATAAATGATAAGCCCTACCTCTTCATTTCCTAGATAGAAGAAATACTGAATAGTAAGCCCTGGCTGGTGGTGCATTGAATAGAGTGTCCTCCCAGAGCGCCGAGGTCACCAGCTCAATCCCAGGGCTGCCAGTTCAAGCCCTGGTCAAGACACATATGAGAAACAATCAGTGGCACAACTAAATGGAACAATGAGTTGTGCTCCTCTCTCTCTCTCTCTCTCTCTCTCTCTCTCTCTCTCTCTGCCTCCCTTACTTTCTCTCAGAAGAAAGAGAAAGAGAGAAAGAAAGAAAAGAAACAACAGTAAACAACATTCTGAGAACTTTATTTCAGATTATATTTTAACTTCCTCACAATAGCTATTTTATCTTTTTTCAGTTTGTCTATCATGATTAGCAATGAAACTCTTTCTATAGAAAGTACGATGTTCTGGAGCAGCTAGGAAAAATGGCCTGGGCACTTGCAACTTAGTTATATGAAGGCTTGAAGAAATACCATAACAGCAAAGGATGGGATCAGTGGCAATGACTTTGAACAGGAAAGGAAGTAGGCTGAATCCTTTTGTTTCTCCTACAGAAAAGAAACTAAAAGTCAAAGCAGGAACTGATAAACAAGCTGGGACTTAACAATGGAAAAGCCCATGGAGCTGCCCTATGCCCACCTCCGAAGCCTCTGAACTCATATCCCATCTTAATGTCCTGTAGCAGAACATACTGCAAAAACTCATACGGAAAACTCACCATCACTACCTCTCTCCCAAGCAGATCCTTCAGATTCAAGCACAGCTTCTCACTCCCTTTTTGAGAAGTTATTCCTTAAAAACTTTACCAAGAATCCTTTCTTCTCTGACCTCTTTGTTTCAAGAGAAAAATCCAGTTGTTGTAGGACTTCATTGTTCTGTTTATTTTTGTTTGTTTATCCTTCACAATTACTTGTTTTATTTTTACTTTTGCTCTTGTCTTTTTTTTTTTACTAAATATTTGGGTTTTGTATAAATAAAGGTCATAACGACCATACCATTGACAAATTATATGTTATAATACAGCAGTTAAACTTGTGAGTCTACAACAGAAGTTGTTGGTTAAAACAGGAAACAAAATTGAAAAGATTATTGTTGGGGAAAGCCCCAAAAGTCTAAATTAAGGATTGATTCTGATGAACTGACATGTAACCTTATCTAAATTCTTAAGAGCTTTAATAAAAAAAAATTTACATACACGGGCAAAGCAGCTGCTTCCTGTGGTGGCAGGCTGGGCAAAATCCACACCCCTCCCAGAACAAGATCCCTTTTTATAAGGGGTTAATAGCATAAAAAAGGTAATGCAAAACCATATTTTGGGTAGTTACATAGACCACCAGAAAGAGCAATGCATTTTAAGTTAAAAGATAACATCAGGCAGTTATTACACTCTCTACATTCATTAACCTCCTTGCTGGGACATGAAGTTTATCTTTGGGTGGCAGCATTCTGGCTTTCTGAGCAGTCAGCCCAGTGTGAGGTTGCAGAGTCACAGAGAGCACTCACTGAAAGCGCCACACTTCCCAGATGCCTTTGCTGCTGGAGCCATATTGCATCTCTATAGTGAGTTCCCCTACAACCATGTTAAAACAAAACTACTGGGACTAATGAGACTAATAGTTCATAATTGTAAGCAGCAAAAAAATGTATTCACTCAGCTCCTGAGTATGTCAAGTTTTACAGTACACATTTAAAATGATTTCTTTCATCAACACCATAAATTCAAACTGTCAGCTGTTTATGCATTTTGCAAGTTACACTGATTGAATGCTAATATGAGAATGAAGGTCAGAACATTTCCCAAGTTGAAGTTTACTTTTGCTTTTGTCTTTTTTTTTTTTTTTGTATTTTTCCGTAGTGAGAAGTGGGTGGGGGGGCAGGCAGACAGACTCCCTCATGCGCACAACCAGGATCCACCCAGCATGCCCACCAGGGAGCAATACTCGGTCCCTCTGGGGCATTGCTCCATTGCAATCGGAGCCATTCTAGAGCCTGAGGCAGAGGCCATGGAGCCATCCTCAGTGTCTGGGCCAACTTTGCTCCAATGAAGCCTTGGCTGCGGGAGAGGAAGAGAGAGATAGAGAGAAAGGAGAGGGGGAGGAGTGGAGAAGCAGATGGGCGCTTCTCCTGTGTGCCCTGGCCAGGAATCGAACCCAGGACTTCCACATGTCAGGTCGATGCTCTACTGCTAAGCCAACCAGCCAGGGCCTTGTGTTTGTCTTAATATGAGAATCCTATATCGCATTCAACACAAAATAGATACCCCATAAAATTTTTTGGCTTAATTGAATAGATTCACACTCTGAGGGGAAAACCAAGAAGTAAAAACTAAAAGGAGAGAGAAGTACGTGCAAGCAAAACAGGGAATCTAGCAGATAGGGGAAAGGAAGCAGAAGTTGGAAGAAGGATTGGGAAGAAACCCAATAAATCAACTTCCATTGATAAGACATAATCACAGTTTATAACACATTGTCAATCTGCTAAAATGAAACTTGACAGGAAATTGGCAGAAACAGGTAAATGGCCACAGGCCAACTTAAACTCTTTTGCTAAATATTTCCATTGTCTTGCCTTATTTGCAGCTACCTCACAGGCTCAAAATCAGGCAGATTATGATTCATTCTTCATGCAAATATTGATTTATCAACAGACTGATTTATAAACAGCTGTGAACATCAAGCCAGATGAGCCTTCCTCTGTCACTTCTTTCTTTTTAAATGAATAAAAATTTACTATAGGATATAAGTATGTTTCAGTGGGAAAACATAAAATCTCTGTATCTTTTGTACAGTCACAACAGAAGCAGCTTCTGCCATGCTTCTCTAGAAACCAACTCACTTTTAAAACACTCACTGGGGGCCTGTCATTTTATGAGGCAGGTAGATCTGTATTACTCACTGCTATTTCCCAGCAACTAGCATAATATTTGGTACGTTTTGTGTGTTTAATAAATTTTTGGATATTGACTGATTGAATGAATGAATGAATGAATCATGATTCCAACCTCTGGCCTACTCTCAGGTGACCTTAAGTTAAAGACACAAACATATGGGAAAGACAAGATGGATGGAAAAAAAAAAAGAACATCATTAAGGCAGTAGGATACCAGAATTTTGCTGTTCTGTTTATCTCCATCCAAAATTTATAGAAAATGCATTCTATATGATGGGAAATATGTTAGACCCTTAAATACAAACATGAAGACACAGCCCCGGACTCAAATGTGTGTGTTTCCATGGTCACATCTGAACATCTACCACCCTCTACTTTTAAGTATCTATGTATCTGTCTTGCCACTAGACAGGGAGCTCTGTGAGGACATTGTCCACCACATAGTAAGCACTCAATAAATAATTGGTAAATCACATAATGGAAACTGAAGCCTCCTTGGGGGGAAGACATAATCAGCTGTATAAAGTCAGGATCTTGTGAGAAAGAAAAGCTGACTCTTGCTGGTGTAGTAGAAAAGGAATATGTTGAGATACTGGATAGTTCCCAGAATTGTTGGAGGGAGAATCATGACTAAAGCTAAGCCTCCAAGAATAATGCAAAAACAAAAACACTGCAGAACTAGTCCAGTGAAGAAACTGTCTGCATCAGCAACTCCATCTTGCAACCACAGAGAAACTGATGGTGCTACCAACAATGCCAGCCACCTCGGCTGCTGTTCATTTTAGCAAAACTAGAAGTGCCATACAGAGCCTGGTTGGTCATACCTGAATTTGTTTTACATGAATGAGCCTAACTGGCAGATCCTCAGTCACATTGTTATGCCCAACTGCAAGGGAGGCTAGGGATTTGAGTTGCAAATAAGGAAAAGCTATTAAGATATGATGGTTATCCATAAATATGACAGATGTCCACTGCCCCATAGCAATATGTGATAGGAGCTAAAGCTAGAGTTATGCATTCAGGCATAAACTCTTGTTCTCATCCTTGTAGGGATATAAACACACAATATATAAATGTCTTATAAACATATAACGAGCATAATGATGGATAGCACTAGATGCTACAAAGACAAAGCTGTGAGGTAGTATATTTAAGATAAGTTTTTTTGAGATGAGCAGACACCTACATGATTCAAGCAAGCAGCAAGCACAAAGGCTCTGGGATGGCCACTGATTAGCAACCAAGGACCATATCACATAGGCCCTTGAAGGTTATGAAGACACAGACCCAGGCTTTGGACTCAGAAAGATAGCAGGGAAATGACATGATCTGACATTTGTAGAAGGATCATACTGGCTGCTGTGTGAAAAACAGATTAGAGGGAAAGAAAGTAGAAGCAAGAAGATCAAACTGATCTAAGTATGGGCAGAAGGATTAAAGCACCAAAATCTGTCCAGATGGCTGGGGAGAAGGCCATATAAGAAGGGAATCTTTTTTTTTTTTTTTTTTTTACAGAGACAGAGAGTGAGTCAGAGAGAGGGATAGACAGGGACAGACAGACAGGAATGGAGAGAGATGAGAAGCATCAATCATTAGTTTTTCATTGCACATTGCAATACCTTAGTTGTTCATTGATTGCTTTCTCATATGTGCCTTGACTGCGAGCCTTCAGCAGACCGATTAACCCCTTGCTGGAGCCAGCGACCTTGGGTTCAAGCCGGTGGGCTTTTTTTTTTTTTTTTTTGCTCAAACCAGATGAGCCCACACTCAAGCTGGCGACCTCGGGATCTCGAACCTGGGTCCTCTGCATCCCAGTCCGACGCTCTATCCACTGTGCCACCACCTGGTCAGGCTAAGAAGGGAATCTTGAGAGACAAAATAAAACGGCCCAGGAGAAGAGCTCAGAAGGCACCTGGAGCAAAGATATGGGGGGGGGGGGGCATAGAAGGCCCTGGTGTATTAGCAGAACTTTGAGTAGCTGGTGAGGTCATAGAGAGGGGTCCAGTCACAAGGATGGAAAGATAGGGGAAAGCTGGACTGCCAAGGGCTTCCATGCTGGTTTCTTTAACATTTTATGTCACCAAAGTAACATGTTGCTGTAGCAATGGGTACAGAGCCTGAGATAAAACAGGGGCTAGATTTCTCCCCAGGGAGACCAGAATTCTCACAAGAGATTCTAAGAGGGCAAAAAGGGTTCTTTGCCCTTTTTGCCTCTCCTCAGACTACATGGCCAACCCACAGTTCTGTGCTATTACTATCAAAGCAAAGCTGGACACACCACACATATGTGAGGTACAGAAACTGGACAGCAGAGAAGAGCTAAGTGCTTCTCCATCAAGGTCAGTCCCAGCAGAAATTGTCAAGTAAACATTTTGTCTTCCATACTTCCTCATTTCACTTCTGCAGTCATCTCACATTCCACCTCAGATTCCCAGACAGGTATGCACTGAACCATAAAGGAAGTATTAGATGGGGGTTGGCAAAGAGAATGGAAGAGAAGGACGACATTTTGGAAGGAGAGAACAATATATGCAAATACCAAGAATCAGAAAGCACCGTTGTGCATGGGCAGCTAAACCAAGGCTGGAGAGACTGGTTGAGCCTGGATTGTGAAATGCTTGGACAAAGAGGTAAGCAGTCACCAGACCAATTTATTCCTAAACCAGATTCCCAATTAAATAGAGTAACCAAAAGTTAAATGTGCAGTGCTTGCTTTTTGCCCATGGTGGATGCACGGTAGTATTTACAGGTTTGCTTGAACCAACTGATGGAAATCTATAAATTTAGGACAGATTGTCCAAGTTAATCTCTATGAGGAATCTCCTATTGATAGATTCACCTGAGATCAGAAAGTACTATTTCTCACAACACATTTTTTGAGTATTTAAATGCAATGTGGCCTTTGTTTCACAAAATCTAGATCAGATGCCAAAGACCTGCAACATTTAGAGCTTTGCAGGTGGGGGATTCCCCGTGATTTTAAGTGCCCTGGATCCTTCTGTCCTCCATCTCAGCTGAGGGTTTCCCACCCAAATCAAGATTCAGTCTTAGTCTTTCTCCTGCATCAGCCAGGGGTTGCTACAGGTCACGTCACAGTTCTTAAGCGGAAACAAGATGGATGCAGATGTCAGAAGCATTGCAAGTCAAGACAGGTGAATAGAATGGGCTCCAGGCGCTTAAGGCCTTAGCCAAAAACTATTCAAAACACGTTATTCTATCTGAACTGGATCAGCAAACACCAAAGGAGAAAAGAGATTAGGTTATATTGTGCAACCTCAGCTTTGGTGGCTACACTTGCCTGTGAAAGGCTACCAACTCTTCCGTTCCACTCTATCCTGCCCATTCCACTAACCTTTTTGTATAGAATGTATCTTTACCCAGGGGACCCGTGGAAGAGAATGAGGTACAATTTGGGGTATAGAGATCGTGGACTTTTATATATGAATTTACGCAAGTAATTTGTCGATCATCGCCGACTCCCTTCCCCACCCAAATTAGGCTGGGTCAAGAAAGGACAGCGCTGACGCCCCAGGACCCCTCCGAGGGAATGCCATCCACTCTTGAGTTTCTTCCCCGCTTCGCTGCCCTCGCCTTCAACTTTCCCCACTCGCTCTTAGCCGCCCTCACCCCGGCGCACCACCCGAAAGCTACATCCTTCCGGGCCCAGCGAAGCCCGGCGTGCTCAGCATCCGGAGAGGCAACGTTGCTCGCTTTTACTGGAGAAAACAAAACTGCCATTTCAGAAGAGACAGGAAACTACTCGAGCGTTCTGGGCAGTCAGGCGCACATCATTGGGGAGGCCTGGGGAAGAGTCGGGGCGCCGAGTCGCAAGCCCCGCCCCCGCACGCCGGCCCCGCCCCGCCCCGCGCCGCCGGCCCCTGCCCGGTCCCACTGCCAGGCTCGGCGTGCGACGCTCGCTCAGGCCCGCTCCCGCGCCCGGCGTGGTCGTTGCGGGGCAGGTAGTGGGAGGGGAGGCGTGCGCGGCGCGAGGGGACCCGGAGCAGCCTCGGTGTGCAGCGCAGCCGCTCTCGCTAGCGCCTCCATCACCTCGGTTGCGGACCCACGAGGCCGCCGTGTCCTGCCCTGAGAACAATGGGACTCGGCGCGCGAGGTAGCTGGGCCATGTTCATCGTGGGGGCGCTGCTGGTGCTAGCGCTGCTGAGGGTCGCTGTGGACGGTGAAGACTCGGCGGGTAAGTGGCTGCGGGGGTCGCCAGGCCGCGTCCTAGAGGAGGCGCGCTACTCAGCGGTAGTTTCCAAGTCGGGATCTGGTTGGGAGGAAAGTTTTGTGCCTTATGCCGAACGCACGGGGACATCCTGGAGGCATCTGGAGGGTGCTGGGGGAAACTGAGGCTCCGACCGGTCGCGCACTTGTCCCGGGTCCGCCTACTGATGATCGTCCAGCCCTTCCCCGCGGCTTTCCCGCCGGCGGCACCGCGAACCTGGAGGAGTGCCTCAACCTGTTGCTCCAGCCTCAGGACGGGCCTGCGGCGGAGGGCTCCAGTTAGTTTCAGCCTTTCTCGGGAGTTCAGTCAATTGTTCCAGCCTTACTCCTTCTTTATCTAACGCTTCCTTTTGCACACAAGAGTAGGTGGATTGAAAATATGTCTACCGGTTCTTGCGGAAACGTGTCTACCCGTTCGGTGGGGAACGTTTCGGGAGTCTCCCCAGCGTTTTACCGTCTAATTGTGTAGTAACAGAAAGACGATTTACAGTCTCAAGGTTTCCACACGCTTCAGGTTAAGATTTTGGGGCTAATGAGACTGGTTGGGAGCTTTTGGGAAAGGCTTATGCCCCCGTGGAAAGGGCGCCTCCTGCTCCTCGTGTGCCATAAACCAGCAGGGGCGCGTATCAGCTGTGCGGCCATATCACCACGGCTGATGATCGTCGGGAGCCCACGACGTCGTAAAGGCAAAAAATAATTTTGACTTTTCTTGAGGAAATGGGGTTTTCCTTTAGGTGCTTGGTCCTTTGGGGATTTTAAAACGCCCTGTTTGGATGAGGCCAGGAAATTGGGATTTGCTGTGCAAATTACATTTTACTTATAAACTATTTTAGAAGTCAGGGTTATGATCAGTAAACTAGGATAAGGTGCTTTAAGGAACTCCGGTCTTTAATGGATTTATATTCTATCCACCTGCTGTATATATAGCCTTAGATTCGTTTTATGCAGATTAAGAGGGCATTTTGAAACTGGCTTTGCAGCTCTAATTTTGAGATTATTTAAGAAAAGGATCAGTATTCATGTTCATCATATTTTCAGTATTATGACATATTCTGTAAAAGTGAACAATCTGGAATGAAACAGTATATCTTGGTGCTAATTTGATACCAATATTTATATTTCTTACTTTGTGAGAGCAAACCTTTTAATGAGAAATTGAATGTCCTTGCTTTTTTTCCTATTGCCATCATAACAGATTTTTTTGCCCTATTTTAATATTTACTGCTTGTTCTGCTTATTATTTAACGTCTCACTAGAGGTTAGTACTATATATTTGGAAAAATTGGGATGAATTCCCTACCATATGAAAAAGCCTTTTTACATGTTCAGCCATCATTACTGGAATCCATTTCTACCGACAATAGTGTCACCTTGAAACTAAGGTAAAGGAAGGCAATATAGAGGATTTCTCCAAAAAGCAAGCAGACATTGTCCTAGTCTTCATATACAGTCTACTCTGTACAGATTTTTGTAAATGTTTTTCCTAGGTGCCTCACACTATGCTAATTGAGGTTCATACTACATCCCATCAAATCCTCACAGTATCATCCCCATTTTATAGATGTAACTGAGACGTAGAAGTTACCTAACTTCTTCTAAGTAAAACAGCCAGTACATGTTTGATTTCAAAGACCAGAATCCAAACTCTTGGTTAGCCATTTTGCCATATTAGTTGGTATTGGCTCTTCAAGCAGATAATGCTTAAATCCACAATACAGCCATTGCACAGACTATTGTGGGAGAAGATAAAAACATTATTGAAATTCTTCTTTTAAAATATCTTTCACAGTCTGTTGCATAGTTTCATAAATATTCTTGGAGGAATGGGGGGGAGAGTATGAACAAGTGAGCAAACAGGATAGATTATGGTAGTGCAATGAACGACATAAGGGAGGGGAGGAGGGAGAGGCTATTACTGAGGACTCTGGCAAGTGACAGAAATCTACTTTGAACAACCTTAGGGGAAGGAAGGGACTTGATTGACTCGTTAATGGAAAAGTCCAGGGATTAAGGTGGCTTCCAAAATGCTGTATTTAAGAGTTCAAATAGGTAGCCAGGAAATGGAGATTTCATCTCTTTTGATTAGATCTGTCAAATCTCAGGCAAGCCATAGTTAAACTATTCTCAGACAGCTGAGAATTGGGGAGGTGTTGGGGGGACAAGACACTCCAAATAAAAGGGACTTTCTAACGTGAGTCACAGGCTTTGAAAGCCACTATAATAGGTCTCCAATTAGGATATGGAATAAATCCATAGTGAGTTTATGCCACTTCATGAATTTAACTTTTTTTTTTCCATTTAGTGCTTTATTCAATTAAATATTTGGTATATCAATTAAGGCATGAGTTGGCCTTCTTGATTTAATGTTGTCCATGACATTGTCTCTTATGACACAGAAACAGTGTGCCTACCCACAGCAGGTACTTTATACGTATTTATTGAAAAAAGGAGAAAAGTTGGTAAAGCTGGAAAGATTCTTCTTTCTCAAGCAAAAATATTTTTAAAAATAGGTTACCAGAAAATTAATCCTCATAAGAGTGACAATAGCCAGAACACACAAAAAGGAGATTCTTGCAAGAATCCAGACAAATGAATAAGGCATGTGATAGTGGAGATGAGGGGATGGATTCTAGATCTATTCAGAGGGTAGAACTGGAGTCACTTACTAATGGATTGGATGGTGGAGTGAGGAACAGGGAGGAATCAAAGGATGGCCTTGTGGTTTAGGGTTTGAATATCTGTTAATGCACCAGCTGAGAAGACTGGGGGAGAGCAGGTTTATAGTAGAAAATCAACAGTTCCATTTTGGCACACACGCGTACAGGCTTTGGAATTAAACAGCCTGGTCCAAATCCAGACTCTGTCACTTACTAGCTAGGTGGCCTTCTCCAGGCTTCAGTTCCTGTCACTACAAAACAATATTCCTGTCTCAGACTTGTCGGGAGGTCAGATAAGCGAATTTAAGTTACATGCTCCCCAGCAGAGTTGGCGTGTATTGAGCTTTTCATAACCCTGGAATTTGTTTGATACCTACTGTAGATATAGCTGGATAGTCTACTGACCTTGATCGTTTTCAAGTTTAATCTGCACACCTGATCCTTTTATAGATTATAATTCCATTAAAAGGAAGGAATTTGCACATGCAGTAAAACATAGGTCCTTTAAACTTTATTGCTTACCTTTCTTTATACTCTGAGAGTTTTCTGTGGAGGTTGGCTATCTTTGTGAAAAGTATACAATAATATACTTGCTCTCTTCCCATGTGGTATATATATTTAATCTTCTGTTTTACTAAGACCCAGGGTGAATAAACCAACTGAAAAATTGCTTAGCTGGGCTATAGAGTTCTTCTAAACCTTTTCCAAATCTTTAAGGTGAAAGTGAACAATTATGAGTTATACTGAAAAGGCTTCCAGTTAAAAGTGAATTTATCTTCTCTACATTGTATGAAGTTAGGGGTGTTGATGGTGCAAGACCTAGGGTAGTGGTCGGCAAACCGCGGCTCCCAAGCCACATGCGGCTTTTTGGCTCCTTTGAGTGTGGCTCTTCCACAAAATACCACTTGCGGGCACTACCTCGATAAGGAATGTACCTACCTATATAGTTTAAGTTTTAAAAATTTGGCTCTCAGAAGAAATTTCAATCGTTGTACTGTTGATATTTGACTCTGTTGACTAATGAGTTTGCCGATCTCTGACTAGGGACACCTATGAATAGAAAGGGCCCCTAGGCTTGATCTGTGGTGGTGCAGTGGATAGAGCATTGACCTGGAACGCTGAGACTGCCAGTTCAAAACCCTGGGCTTGCCTAGTCAAGACATATATGAGAAGCAACTATGAGTTGATGCCTCCCCGTCCTCTCCCTGCCTTTCTCTCTCTTGCCTCTCTCTCTAAAATCAATAAATAAAATCTAAAAGGGGGGGCTAACCTGACCTGTGGTGGTGCAGTGGATCCAGCATCCACCTGGAACACTGAGGTCGCAGGTTCTAAACCCTGGGCTTGCCCGGTCAGGGCACATATGGGAGTTGATGCTTCCTGCTCCTCCCCAACCCCTCTCTCTATCTCCTCTAAAATGAATAAATAAATTTAAAAAATTTTTTTAAAGGGGGCAGGGCTAGCATAATGGTTCACTCCATTGAGAAGAGCAGGGTTATAGTAGCAGAAATCAGTTTCTCTTTCATCAGTCACTATGTCCTCCTGGGTGAAAAACTTTGGCAAAGCTGTTATATAATTAGTCAGTGCCTGGCACATAGTAAGTACTATGTGTTTGTTACATAAGCTGTATGTTTTCTTCATGAAAAACCAATACTACAGTTCCAGATTTACTGACAGTGTGTTTCATAGCAACAATGGCAAAAGAGGAACTTAGAACTAATATGGAATAATATACCCTGCTCACAGCACCATCACAATATATCGCCAGTCTTCTTAGTTAAATATTAAATGTCTGTTCTTCTGTCTGGAATAGGTAAAGTAATGTCATACAGGGAAGTACATGAAAGCTGGTATACTGACATGTTTTAATGATCATTTATTCGTCAATCCCAAAATCCTACCTCAAGGGCTGCCTTTAGTAGAAATCAATAAGTGATAGTCTACTGGGTGAATAGTCTGTCTCAGTCTAGCAAAGATGTGAATGAATTCTAAACACTGAAAGCATATTATGATTTCATACTGTGTTTTGAGTCACATATTTAGGTATGAAGGTTTTTGCACTCTGCCTGTAGATATGAAATGTAAACACGCAGTAAGTCTCCTGGTCTTGCTGGTGAAACAAGTCACTTTAATCTGGTCAGGTTTGCCTTGGCAGACTTAAGTAGACCCTGTTTACATTTCAACCATCAAAACTCACCCAGCCCTGGCCAGTTGGCTCAGTGGTAGAGCGTTGGCCCAGCGTGTGGATGTCCCGGGTTTGATTCCCGGTCAGAGCACACAGGAGAGGTGTCCATTTTCTCCACCCCTTTCCCCCTCACTTTTTTCTCTCTCTTCTCCCCTCCTGCAGCCATGGCTCAATTATAGCGACTTGACCTCGGGCCCTGAGGATGGCTCCATGGCCTTGGCCTTAGGAGCTAAAAAATGGCTCTGGTTGCGACGGAGCAACGCTCCAGATGGACAGAGAGAGCATCGCCCCTTAGTGGGCTTGCCGGGTGGATCCCGTCGGGGCACATGCGGGAGTCTGTCTCAGCCTCCCCTCCTCTCCCTAAAAAAACAAAACAAAACAAAACACCCCCTTGCCTGAGTCTCACTTCTCTGTTGAAACTGTTGTAGAGACATTTTCCCTTTGCTTTTAGTTTGGTACAAATGAATTTCTTCCTTAGAATTCTGAGTTCACTAGCATGGAAAGATATAGGAACCAGGTTGATGTTGTAAATATCACAGGTTAACCATCATGGCGTATCCCCCAACCCCCTTTGATTTGAGAGAGAGGAAGAGAAAGAGAGAGGGAGAGAAGCATTAATTTGTTCCACTTGGTTGTGCACCTATTGCTTGCCTCTAATACATGCCCTGATTGGGGCTCAAACTAGTGCCCTTGAGATGGAGCCAGCAACCCCGGGATTGAACCGTGACCTCGGTGCTCCAGGAGGATGCTCTGTCCACTACACTACCAGCCAGGACCAGGGTGTGTTTCTTGTAAATATTTAGGTATTTTTTTTATTATCCTTATTCTTCAGAGTTGACTGAGGTAGAAACTAGAAAAAAGGTACATGTATCCTACCACTAGGCCTATTTTCTCACATTAATTCAGTAAATATTTTTTGAGTGTCTCTAATGTGCTGACATGTTCTAGATACTGAGGATACAAAGTGGACCAAGCCTTCTGGCTTCTTGAAGTTTGTTTGGGGGGGGGGTTGTTATTTTATTTTGTTTTTATATATAACAATATTTATAATCTTTTTTTTTTCTTTTTAGTGACAGAGAGAGAGGGACAGACAAGCAGGAAGGGAGAGATGAGAAGCATCAATTCCTTGTTGCAACACCTTCGTTGTTCATTGATTGCTTTCTCATATGTGCCTTGACTGAGGGGGGGTACTCCAGCAGAATGAGCGCCCCTTGCTCAAGCCAGGGACCCTTGGGCTAAAGCTAGTGACCATGAGGTCGTGTCTGTGACCCCACACTGAAGCTGAATGAGCGTACGTGCACTCAAGCTGGCAACCTGGGTCCTCTGCATCCCGGCCAGTGTTCCATCCATGGCTCCACCGCCTGATCAGGCTATAAAAGTCTTTTTTCTTTCTTTTTTTTGTATTTTTCTGAAGTGAGAAGCAGGGAAGCAGAGAAACAGACTCCTGCATGCGTCTGACCGGGATCCATGCGGCAAGCCCACCAGGGGACAATGCTCTGCCCATCTGAAGTGTTGCTCCATTGCAACTGGAGCCATTCTAGCACCTGAGGCAGAGACCATGGAGCCATCCTTAGAGCCTGGGCCACCTTTGCTCCAATGGAGCCTTGGCTGCGGGAGGGGAAGAGAGAGATAGAAAGGGAGGGTAAAGGGTGGAGAAGCAGATGGGCACTTCTCCTTGTGTGCCCTGGCCAGGAATTGAACTCAGGATTTCCACACACCAGGCCGACACTCTACCACTGAGCCAACTGGCCAGGACCTATAATAGTCATTTTTAAGTGTAAAATTCAGTGGCATTAGGTACATTCACACTATTATGCAGCTTTTGGAGTTTCGGTTTTCATGGATATCACAGCACTCCACATGGTTCATATTCTTAGTTTACCTCTGTGCTTCTCATTATCTACGTCTTTTTCATACTGGTTGCTGGCTGAACAAAGTCAGTATATACTTTTATTTTAGTTTTAGTAGTTCTGCAGAAAAATTTTTATTGGGGGGAAGACTAGATAGATTACAAAGTGTAATAATGATCATTGTTGGGCAATGTGGGAGGGTTTTCTTAAAATATTTTATTAAATTTTTAGGTGTCTTTTCCTGTTGACTTTTATTAAGTCTGATTCTGTACTGCTGAACATCCTGAAACTGTGGTATGGCCTTACACTTTTCAGCCAAGATATACCCCTGCTGACATTAGCTGTGAACAAGTTTTAAAGATCAACGCAGTACTTTGAGAACAGCTCCGGAGTCAGTGGGATGATTTCAAATGCCCTTTCCAGTGCAGGGAAATTTATTGAGCAAAAAAGAAAACACTGCCTCCATTTTTTCCCCCTAAAGAGACCAGATAATATAGGTATTATAAATA
Source organism: Saccopteryx bilineata (assembly GCF_036850765.1). Classification (NCBI taxonomy): domain Eukaryota; kingdom Metazoa; phylum Chordata; class Mammalia; order Chiroptera; family Emballonuridae; genus Saccopteryx; species Saccopteryx bilineata. The sequence continues at coordinate 317,715,994 of NC_089490.1, forward strand.
ATTCTTACTGTTCCATATGTAACACTTCTCATAACTGTTATATTTCTCTTATCCTTTTTGAAAACCCTTATGTAACATGTTGAGTTTTTATAGGACATGATGCTTAATATTGTCTTTTTTAGTAACATGGCTGCTTCTAATTGTTGAAACATTGTCTTTTTGAACATAGTGTTTACCAATTTATTGGGTACTATTTGTTTAGCCCAGTTTATTTGACAGCAATCCCAAAAGGATAGCATCTTTGTCAAACTCCTGTATGATGTGTATTCCAGGAAAAAGTGGAGACTGCTAGCGATATTACTGACCACATCAGATGCCTGTCACTTTTTTAGGGCGCACCACATTGGGTTCAATAAATCTTTTCTTGAATAAAATATTTTGTATGTTTTTTAGTCTCTATCTAAGTTCCTTGACAGAGGCGTCTATAATTTGTTCATCCTAGCCCCTCACTCTTGCCGGGTACATAGCAGATATGCACACATGTTGGTTGAACTGAAGTATAGAACCAAACACATATTTTGTAATTGCTGACTTAACAAGGAGCCATTGTATACATTTTGCAGACCTGACTGGTCCATGCTCTACTTTTATTCATTATGATAGCTGAGGTATTTTTTTTTTTTCTCTTTGTTTTAGTGTAAGATAAATATTTGAGGTCAAAGAAACAGGAATTAAGGTTACTTCCCAATTGTACCACTGAATTATATGTAACGGTTCTTTTATTTTTCAAATGCCCTAATCGGTATTTGATGACAGTCTTACTTTTTGACATTCTCTTCTGCAGGAACATGTTGATGTTTTCAGATTATGGAGAAAATAATTTTTTGTTTCATGTGTAATTAGAGGGTTTATAGTTTAGGGTTTGTCAAAGGATGAATTTATTCTTTGTCATGCAAGGAAGACACATACTTAGATGATTTTTAGTAACAAGAGTTTGGGCAAGGATACAAGGGAATGTGACATGGTTCAGATGGACAGCAGGTCTCATCACGAGCCAGAACAACAGCTCACTATCATTCAGGATACAGCCTTCTGATTTACTTAGCTCTGATACTTCCCTAAAAAGAAGTATCTGAGGGGTTCAGAGTACTGCCATCCAGTTTGAAGCTCCTTTCTTGGGTGTGATTTGTCCCAAGCCAGTTTCAAAGCAGTTGATCTCCCTCAGTGTTCCATCTGTACATGATTGCCTTTGGCTTGGTAACCCATCTTAGCTTCAGATACTTGGGCTACTTGTGTATGGTTGGTTTTCTCCATAGGCATGGTAGGACCAGAGCAAATTTAAGCAGATGAATGTGAGTTGGCCTTAGCTTTCTGCAGAGGGTGCAGTGGAAATTTTCACTTAACTTATTAAGTTAAGTGAAATAAGCCAGGCAGAGAAAGAAAAATATCATATGACCTCACTCATTTGAGGAATTCAATGAACAATATGAACTGAGGAACGGAATAGAGACAGAGGTGGGATCAAAGGGACCAGAGGGAAAGGGGATGAGAGGATGGGATCAGAGAAGGGAAAGAGATTGGTGAAATTATATACACATAACACAGCATTATAGAGAGCAGAAAAGCAAATCCTGGAGCGAAGGGGGAGGGCACTGAGGAGAGGGGGACAAGGGGGATGTTGAGGGGAACACGGGGGTGGGGGATGTATTTGGTGGGACACTTGAATCTGTAAACACAATAAATTTAAATCAATAGAAAAACAAAACAAATATCAATATCTCAATGTCCTTCTGTTTATCTATCTCTCTCTATCTCTGTCACCATCTGCATCTAAAGCAACCTGTCAGGCTAACTGGCTCCTGTGTTATAGCAGCTTACAAAGTAGCAGGAAGAAAACAAAACAAATATCAATATCTCAATGTCCTTCTGTTTATCTATCTCTCTCTATCTCTGTCACCATCTGCATCTAAAGCAACCTGTCAGGCTAACTGGCTCCTGTGTTATAGCAGCTTACAAAGTAGCAGGAAGTTTCCATCTAATATTTCATTCATACACAAAACATTTTGCCCAAAAGAAGTAGAATAAGACAGTATGGGATATAAAATTATTCATATAATTAATGAATTATATAAATTATATGATTAATTCTTTCCACTTGAAAGAACTGAAAGACAGAATTATCTAAATAAGCTGTTCTAAATTATCTTATTTCACTTAACTTATATAATAGTTTCCAGGTCCATCCATGTTGTACCAAAAGGTAAGATTTCCTTTTTCATGGCCCCATAGTGTTCCATTGTGTATATGTACCACCACTTTTTAATCCACGCATCCACTGATGGACACTTGGGGCTGTTTCCAGATCTTGGCTATTGTAAACAATGCTGCCATAAACATGGGGGTGCATTTCTTCTTTTGAAACAGTGCTATGGTGTTCTTGGGATATATTCCTAAAAATGGGATGGCCGGGTCAAAAGGCAGTTCCATTTTTAATTTTTTTAGGACTCTCCATACTGTTTTCCACAGTGGCTGCACCAGTCTGCATTCCCACTAGCAGTGCAGGAGGGTTCCCTTTCCTCCACATCCTCACCAGCACCTATCATGTGTTATTTTGTTAATGAGCGCCATTCTGACTGGTGTGAGGTGATATCTCATTGTGGTTTTAATTTGCATTTCTCTAATGATTAGTGATGCTGAACATTTTTTCATCTGCCTATTGGCCATCTGTATAATACTTGTTTTTAACTAGAGATTTGATACAGGAAAGAAGCTTCCCTAACTACTATGAAGAATTTGCTTGTACTTAACTACTTCAGCTCCTCAAAGACTTGATTATGTTCAACTCATGTTTTTGAGACTGCTGTGAAAGTTGTTGGTAAATTTTTACATTATGAGATGTTGTTTCAAGGAATGTGGAGTAGGAATATCATGCAGTATTATGTCTCTTATTTAGTGAACAGATTTTTTTTTTTTGACTGCCCACTCTGATAGTCACTGTTTTAGGTATAGGCATGTAGCAGTAAGTAAGACGGATAAGTCCCTGCTCTCGTGAAGTTTATATCCAGGTGGGGAGATAAGAGACTATTGGGGGTGCAACAACTAAAGAAGATAGTTTGGAATTGTGATTAAAAAAATAAACATGATTATATATATTTGATTATATATATAATATATATTATATATATAAACATGTGGTAGAGAATTGCTGGGGAAGGGCTCTTTCTGATTTGTGGTAGGAACGACCTCTCTGAGGTGGGACATCTGAGCTGCGACCTGACTCACAGGAAAGAGCCAGCCCTGGAGATACTGGAAGGAAGAGCATTGCAGGCAGAGGAATGATTGAAACTGGACTGAGCCTCTTGTGTCCGAGGAGCTCAGGCACAGATATAAGACACTGGCTATTGCGCACTGATGGGTCTATACTGCAGTTAAGCTATTACATATAGGAAATTAGGAAACACATACAGTATTTAAGATACAAGATTTATATTTTGAAACATCAGAAACATAGTACAACAGGCTCCAGAAGAGAAGGCTGGAAATTGGATTCTGGCATCTTCATTGACTTCTCTGGGTCTCTTTTTTTTTTCTTTATTGGATGAGGAATGTAGCTCTGAAAGCATTAAAGTGCTGTAGCGATTCTAAGCCACTTTGTACCTGCATACTCTCTGCATTCCCAGGCCAGCAGGTGTAATAACACGGACTGCCCTGGTTTTTCCTTCCTGAAGCATACCTCGATTCTAAAGTTGTTATTATTAGCCCGGTGAAATGCTTCCAAGTCAGACCAAGAACTGCTGCTGCTTGCCTGACCAGGCGGTGGCGCAGTGGATAGAGCGTCGAACTGGGATGCAGAGGACCCAGGTTCGATACCTCGAGGTCGCCAACTTGAGCTCGGGCTCATCTGATTTGAGCAAAAGCTCACCAGCTTGAACCCAAGGTCACTGGGTCCAACAAGGGGTTACTCGGTCTGCTGAAGGCCCAAGGTCAAGGCACATATGAGAAAGCAATCAATGAACAACTAAGGTGCTGCAACGCGCAATGAAAAACTAATGATTGATGCTTCTCATCTCTCTCCATTCCTGTCTGTCTGTCCCTCTCTCTGACTCACTCTCTGTCTCTGTAAAAAAAATAAATAAATAATAATAATAAATAAAGAACTGCTGCTGTACTTTTTTATGGTGTGAACTATAAAAGAGAACATTTAATATTTTAAATCATTTTAAGGGTTAGAAATATGGGGCTGAGTAACCAGCCTGTTGAATGAGTTCTGGTAACCCAGGAAACTGTGAATGTTGGCTTGGGTTTGTGGGAGTGAGCAGGGAGAGGAGGTGGGAACCGGGGTAGGAGAGAGAAGCAATGTGGGAAATACGTGGACTGAGAAAACATGCAAGAATCCCAGAAATACTGAAAAGTACAAACAGCAATAGAAATAAGAGAAAAAGAAAAGTTTGAAGCATTTTTAATGGTCTATTTTTATCAAAAACCGGCGAAACAAAAGATGGTGTGCTTGGTGAAACATAACCACTTGCTCCTGGTTCCTCTTTTCTTCGGTAAAGCCTGTGAAGGGAGCACATATTGGGTGCACAGTAGGTCCTCGTTGAATCTGCATTCCAGTTTGAGTAGGAGAATTAAGTCCCTCACCTAGGTTGAATACATGGCACTTCTTTTTTTATCTTTTCCATTAAATACTCCTTTTTCACAGAAGGCTGGCAGGCTAACTCTGGACTCCTGTGACTTCTTTCAGACTAAAATTCAGACTTACTCCATCATGTTGAGTAATACGTAAAGATTTCTAATGAGTAACTTTCCTACATTTATAAAGTTCTTGAAACCAACAACAAAACAAAAAGGTCGCCAACCAAATTGGAGATGATATTCACAAATAATATCTCTGATAAGGGGTTACTACCCAAAATATGTATATAAAGAACTCACAAGGCTCAGCAACAAATAAGCAAACAGTCCAACTATAAAACAGGGAGAGGACTTTACAGACACTTCTCCCACTAAGACGTACAAATGGCCAACAGATGTATGAAAAGATGCTCATCCATGCTAGCTATTAGAGAAATGCAAATCAAAACTACCTCACTCCTGTTAGATTGGCTCTTATCAACAAGACAAGTAATAAGTGTTGGAGAGGCTCTGGAGACAAAGGAACCTTCATTCACTGCTGGCGGGAATGTAAATTGGTACAACCACTACAGAAGAAAGTATGGTGGTACCTCAAAAAATTAAGAATAGAACTGCCGTATGACCCAGCAATCCCTCTACTGGGTATATACCCCCAACACTCAAAAACATTGCTACGTAAAGACACATACACCCCGACGTTCATCGCAGAATTATTCACGGTGGCCAAGGAATGGAAGCAATCAAAGCATCCCTCGATAGAAGATTGGATAATGAAGATGTGCTACATATATGCAATGGAATACTACTCAGCCTAAGAAATGATACTGCCATTTATGACAACATGGATGGACCTTGCGAGCATTATACTAAGTGAAATAAGTAAATCCAAAAAATATAAGAACTATATGACTTCACACATAGGTGGGATAGAAAACTGAGACTCATGGATATATATAAAACTAAAGTGGTTACGGGGGGAGGAGTACATGGGGGGACAAATACATGGTGACTGAAAATGATTTGACTTTGAGTGATAGGCACACAGTGCAGTCAATAGTTCATATGACATGGAGATGTTCACCTAAAACCAATTTACTCTTATTGATCATTGTCACCCCATTACATTTAATTTCTAAAAAAAGGTTCTTAAGAGACTTGGATGTACTGGTTAGAGTTAACCAGTTATTGGTATCAGATGTTAACTTTTTGGCTATCCATTTTTTTTTTTGCTTGTCTGTGTGTTTTTTAATGTGTAGTTTTGCTTAAAATTTATTATAAAATAAAACTAATGCATGTACACGACAAAAAAAACCAGTCTAAACAATATGTATGTGAAAATATAACATGCATAATACCAGTCTTTCTTTGTCCATTGAGCTCCACCAGCCCTTTTTCCAAATGTACATTAACAGTGAAAAGCCAGACGCCTTATTTTCACCTGAAGATCTGCTGTTGTATTTCTTATCTTACTTGGTGGTACAACCATTCATACAGTGTCTCAAGCCAGGAATGGTTACCAGTTTCACATACATCCTTCCAAAAAATAATATAACATAACCCATATATAGTATGTATGCTTTTTATTAACATAAATGGATAATGCTAAGCACTGTTCTCTACATAGTTTCACACCCGCTTCTTCCGAATGGCTGTGTGGTACTCCACAGTACAGATGGCATAGCTCATTCACCCAGTTCCCTGTTGGTGGACATTTAGGTTATTTGCAGTCTTTCTGTTTCAGGCAGTGCTACAGTAAGCATCCTTCCTGGTCAGTCTTGGTATGATTCTGCAAGGGCGCCTTTGGTGCTCTTTTCTAGTAGTAGTAGTGTCACTGATGTATATATTTTAACTGGTGACATATTGCTAAATTTTCTTCTAAGAACTTTATGCCACTTTACTCCCACTAGCAGTACTAAAAGGGCCTGTTTCCTATAGCCTTGTCAGTGCTGGGTAATGCCAAACATTTTAATATTTGCCAATCAGATATTAATAAAGTCTCACCGTTTTGATTTACATTCCTTTATTTATGAATTATTTTAAGAATATTTTTATACAGATTGTAGGGGTTTTTTAATTTAAAAAAATTTATTGTGTTGACATGGTTTCAAGTGTCCCACTCAATAAGAAACCCTCTACACACCGCATCATGCCACCCATGCCCCATGCAAAGTCTTTCACCCTTGTTTCTCCCTCTTCCCCCCCCTCCATGGCTACCCTGTTGTCTGTATGTATGTGTTATACATGTATGATTTTGGCTAATCCTTTCTTCTTCTTTCCTGTCCCCTCTTCCCACTTCCCTCTGACACCTGTCCATCTGTTCCCTGTGACCCTGCCTCTGTTTCTATGTTCTCAGTTTATTGTGTTCATTAGGTTCCACATATAAGTGAGATCATATGTCTTTCTCTGCCTGGCATATTGCACTTCACATAATAATCTCCAGGTCCATCCGTGCTGTCACAAAAGGTAAGGTTTCCTTCTTTTTTAGTAAAATGAACTTGCTTGTCTTCCCTCCTCTTGAAATTTTTGGAATAGTTTGAGAAGGATAGGTGTTGGTTCTTTTCTGAATGTTGGGTAAACTTCGCCTTTGAAATCATCCGGCCCAGGACTTTTATTTGCTGGAAGTTTTTGATAACTGTTTTAATTTCATTTGTTATCATCAGTCTGCTCAGGTTTTCTGATTCTTCCCGTTTCAGTTTTGGAAGATTGTATATTTCTAGGAATTTATCCATTTTGCCCAGGTTGTCCTTTTATTTATTTTTTTTTATTTTTTTTTTAGTATATATTGTACTTCATAGTGTTTTCTTACGAATCTTTTATTTCTATGAGGTCAGTTGTTACTTCTATTTTGTTTCTAATTTTATTTATTTGGGTCCTCTCGTTTTTTCATGATGAGTCTGGCTAAAGGTTCATCAATCTTGCTTACCTTTTCAAAGAACCAGTTCTTGGTTTTGTTGATCTTTCATATTTTTTTTTTGCCTCTATGTCATTTCTGCTCTGATCTTTATTATTTTCTTCCTTCTACTTCCTCTGGACTTTGTTCTTTTTCTAGTTCTTTTAGGTGAAAGGTTAGATTGTTTGAAGTTTTTCTTGCTTCTTGGGGTATGCATGTAATGGTATGAACTTCCCTCTTAGGACTACTTTTGCTGTGTCCCATAGATTTGAGGTTGTTACATGTTCATTTTCATTTGTTTCAAGAAAATTTTTTATTTCTTCCTTGATCTTGTTGTTAACCCATTTGTTATTTAATAACATGCTATTTAGCCTCTAAATGTTTGAATGATTTTCAGTTTTTCTATTGTAGTTAATTTCTAGTTTCATGCCATTGTGGTCAGAGAAGATGCTTGGTATGATTTCAATCTTCTTAAATTTATTGAGACTCGTTTTGTGTCCTAATATGTGGTCTATCCTAGAGAATCTACCGTGTGCACTTGAAAAGAATGTATATTCTGCTTTAGGGTTTTTAATTTTTTTACACAGCTTTATTGAGATATAATTCAGGTACCATCCCATTCACTTCTTTCAAATGTACAATTCAGTACTTTTTAGTATATTCACAGATATGTGCAACCACAGTTAATTATAGTAATTGTCATTACTTCAAAAAATAACCCAGTGTCCCTTAGCTATCATCCCTTATTCCCTACCTGGCCCCCAACCCTCAACCATAAGCAGCACTAATCGATTTGTGTGTCTACAGATTTTCTTATTCTGGACTTTCATATGAATTGAGTCATGTAATGTGTTGTCTTTTGTGACTGGCTCCTTCCTCTTACTGTTTTCAAGGTTTGTCCAAGCTGTAGCTTGTATCAGTGCTTCATTCCCTTTTGTGTCTGAATAATATTCTATTGTGTGCATATACTACATTTGGTTATCTACTCATCATTGAAAGACATTTGGTTATTTCTTCCTCTTGGCTATTATAAATAATGCTGCTGTAAACATTGACATGGAGGTTTTGTTTTAGAGATGGCTTCTTTCTTTAAACCTCATGAACCAACTTGTAGCTTCAAACTTTTCCTCTGCAGCTTCCTCACCTATCTCAGCCTTCACAGACCTGGAGAGAGTTAGGGTGATGCTCTGGATTAGGCTTGGCTTGAGCGAATGTTGTGGCTGGTTTGATTTTCTTTTTTTTTCTTTTTTTATTTTATTTATTCATTTTAGAGAGGAGAGAGAAAAGGAGAGAGGGGAGAGAGAGGAGAGAGAGACAGAGAGAGAAGGTGGGGAGGAGCTGGAAGCATCAACTCCCATATGTGCCTTGACCAGGCAAGCCCAGGGTTTCGAACCAGCGACCTCAGCATTTCCAGGTCGACACTTGATCCACTGTGCCACCACAGGTCAGGCTGATTTGATTTTCTATCCAGACCACTAAAACTTGGTTCATATCAGGAATAAGACTATTTCACTTATCATTTCTGCGTTCACTGGAATAGAACTGTAATTTCCTTCAAGAACTTTTCTTTTGCCTGACCAAGCAGTGCACAGTGGATAGAGCATCAGACTGGGACCCAGTTTCGAAACCCCAAGGTCGCCAGCTTGAGCACAGGGTCACTGGCTTGAGCAGCTTCATTCTGCTGTAGCCACCTGGTCAAGGCACATATGAGAAAGCAACTAATGAACAACTAAAGATATGCAACGACGAATTGATGCTTCTCATCTCTCTCCCTTCCTGTCTGTCCTTCGGGCGTGCATGCATGCGCGCGCGCGCTCTCTCTCACTCTCTCTCTCTGTCACTTAAAAAAAAAAAAAGAATTTGTCCTTTGTATTCACAACTTGCCTATTTGGTGAAAAAGGCCTAGATATTGGCCTGCCTCAGTTTTTGACATGCCTTCCTCAGTAAGCTTAATCATATCTAGTTTTGTTTTAATTTTTTTTAATTAATTAATTTTTTTAGAGAGGAGAGGGAGAGACAGAGAGAGAGAGAGAAGAGACAGAGAGAGAGAAGGGGGGAGGAGCTGGAAGCATCAACTCCCATATGTACCTTGACCAGGCAAGCCCAGGGTTTTGAACCAGTGACCTCAGCATTTCCAGGTTGACGCTTTATCCACTGTGCCACCACAGGTCAGGCCATATCTAGTTTTTTATTTAAAGTAACATTCCTACTACAATAGAATATTCAACTAGTGATATATATGCCCAGACCACAAAATTTTATCTAACTGGCTCTTCGGTTAATAAAAATTTTGTGTCTGAGCACATAAATCAGTTAACTTTGTCTGCTCACAAAAATTAGGGGATCAGGGAATATGCAGATACTCCAGTACTTTCAGCTTTTTGTATACTGCATCTTCACCAATGAAATAAAAGTTGGTTTTGCATCTCATTTGCATAATCGAACAACTTTTTGACTTGTTTGCTTTTAATGTTTTTGTTTAATAAAAAAACAAATGCTGCCTTTTTTTTTATCACTTCATATTTATTTTGAAATATCCCCTAGTTTTTGTGAGCAATGTAGTTGGAATGTCACCAAATCAAATACAAGTTTTCCAATTCTGAATGTATTAGCCAGTCATGGATTTTGATTAATAAGTAAGGGATAAAACACCCTTTTTTAAACATTAAGCCACATGCTTATTCAATCTTTACATTTTAGTAAGTATTGAATAAATCTAAACTGTTAAACTGTTAATCATCAACAAAAGGCATACCAAAATCCTTGCATACCTTATTTCATTGTAAACTTTCTCGATTTTTCTATTATGAAGTCAAAGACAATATTTGTAACTTCCTCAAGATAGCTAAAACTTATGTAGGAACCTCATTACATAGAGATAAATTATGGTAAAGAAATTGATTCTAGGTGATTTTTCCACTCAAGACAAGGGTTTTAATTTAGAAAATGTTTTTGTTTTATTTTTAAAATGTCTTCTTATACCGGCTTTATCAATCTACCAATTAGTCACAAAGCAGTTGACTCAGGCAAAGTAAGTTCCTATGGAAATTCAGGGCCTACACACAGGGAGATAATTCTGCTTGACTTTTACTCTAGTTAGAAAGAGGTAACTATAAGTGTTCCCGTAGATCAGTGAAAATTGATTATAGATAATTGATAGCAGAGATTTCTTTTACTTTTTGCAGGAAAAGCATAAACATTAATTAATATCTGTTAAAGTATGGATAAAGAAAGAATGTAAAATAAAGCATACAACTGATTCTAGCCCGCAGAATTTTGTGAAGACTGACTGAGGTAAACCATATAGTGTTGGAATGCTTACTAGCTTACTAAATACCTTTTACCCATTATAGCTTTTAAAAATTGTTGGCTCCTATTTTGACTGATTTGCATTTTCACCAGCCTTCCTTTCTCTTATATAGTTAGAGGGAAAGGAATTATGATATAACCTTAACATCTTTATGCCTTAGTTTCCTTCCAGCACTACTTTATAGGGTGTGTAAGGATAAAGTGAGATTGTATGTTAAGTACTTAGAACAGTGCCTGGCACATAATAAGTGCTATGTACCTGTTAACTATTACTGTTAATAGTGATCCAGATGCAGTGGTGAAGAGTGGAGAAGTCAGAGTTCTACTAAGTTACTATAGTTACTGAGACTCAAAGCTACAAAAATCCTGCTGATCTTCCTGTCAAAGTTTAGTGATGAGTCTGCATTGTAAGCCTCTGGTGTTCCTTTGGTATATTCATTCAACAAATGTTTGTTTTGAACCTAATGTATTTTGGGAGTGTGCCAGGTACTGTGGGAGCTACAGAGAGTTAACAGGACATAGGTTGTGCTCTTAGGATGCTTAGCATTTAATTGAAAAGGTAATAAAAAATAATAAAAGACCAATATGATTATTATAGTAATAAAAGTGCAAAAAATGTGAGCACTCAAGAGGGAGAGATTACTTTTGATTGGAAAAATCTTAGAGGAAATAGCATGAACTAGGTCTGAGTGGATGTAACATTCAGACGAGGAGTGAGGAAAAACACATCATTGGAGACACAGCATGAAGAAAGGTGTGAGGGAAGGAAATGGTCTGTGTTGAAAAAAAGGCCCAGGCCAGGCGGCTCAGTGGTTAAAGCATCATCCTGGTACATCCAGGCTGTAGGTTCGATTCCCCATCAGGGTACGTATGAGAAGCAATCAATGAGTGCATAACAAAATAAAATGGAACTAAAGTGAAACAACGAATTGATGTTCTCTTTCTTTCTCTCTCCTCCCACCTCTCTTGCGCTCTCTCTCTCTCTCTCTGTCTCTCAAATCAATGGAAAGTTTTTTAAAATAAAGAAAAAAGGCTCAATCTTTATTTGCACGTTTACCCCTTGTAAAATGGTGGTGATGGTAGTAACTGTGGTAACCACTTGTTGAACATAATGCTGTTGCAAGCATCATACAGGTTTTCCCCCTTGCTACCGAATTCCACAAACTGAAGGAGTTATTGTTTTAGAAAATTGTATAGGTAGAAAGTGACTTTGTAACTGTTTAAGCACAGGAGTGGTTGACCCTGCCTTTCTTTCTAATATACCTGGCTGCTTCTTCAGACATTCAGGTGATCCATTGACAGATAAAGAGACATGTATGTTATCTGGGGAACAGAAATTGATGCAAATTAGAATTTTCTACATTCCCACGACTACATTTTCAACAAAGATTTTCTGTTTCCCCGAAGCCCCTGATAAGAACATGTGTTTCTCTTGCACAGAGACTGTTTCTTGCAAAGGTTGCTTCTGGGCAGCCTCCAGTCCTGTGGAGTTGGGTGGCACGGGAGGGACACTCACTCATGAGAGGACCTATATCTATGAGCATGACCTCTCTCTTTTCAGTGTCAGATAAAGGGTATTACCTACCTAATCAAGTTTGAACTTCTAGAATGGAATTCAGGATGCTTTGTTCCCGGATCCACTTACTCCCTGGGTTTGTTTCCAAATCAGTAAAATAGCACTAAAAATACTTCCATATGCCTCAAGTTTATTATGGAATGAAATAAAATTCTTTACGTGGGATACTTGATAAACTGTGTACTACTATATAAATGTTGTTTTTATAATTATAGCCTTGTGAACAGTTACATCCTCAGACTTCTAGATAAATAAGCGTCTGTTTCTACGCTTGAGTGGATTCAGATGACTTATTTTAACTTCTTTTTCTGACAGACTCAACTGTCATGTCTTTGTATTGGCATTATGCCTCCTTCTAATAGCCCACTCCTCCTTTGCTTTTCTGTTTTTATTCAGCAGTCAGCTAGGAAACTACATAATAGAACGTGTTAGCAATGTGTCTAAAATTAAAGTATATTTTTTTCTTTTACAAAGGGTGAGAGATTTTATAAAATATTTATTGGTTTAAAATTCTTTTGTATTTTTCCAATCTTTATAGGCTTTAAAAAATTGTAGAAGTTAATAATGCATGTACTTAATCCTTCAAGCAATGCAAAAGCATATAAAATAAAAAGAGAATCTTGTCCCTTCCCCCCTCCCCTTTCCCTTTCCAATAGCTCCCTAGTATAATCACTGTTTGCTGGTATGAATATACAAAATAAGCATGTACGTAATGTTCTGCAAGTTGAGCTTTTGACTGAACTGTGAAATACTGATCTTTTTGTGTTAGTATTTATTGGTTATTGCTACATAGAACCCCAGAACTTTATTATATTTATTATCTCACAGTTCCTGTGGGTGAGGGGTTAAGTAGTGCTGGATACTTAGCAGGGGTCAGATTTGAGGTTGCAATTATGAAGGCCTAAGTGGGGCTGAAGGACTCACTTCTTGAGGTGAACCAGCTCATAGGCTGGTTGTTGATAGGCCTCACTTCCTTTCCTTATATAGGATAGGGCTGCTTGAGTATCTTCAGTGTGGTGAAAGGCTTCCCCAAGAGTGAGCAATCCTAGAGATTTCCAGATCCTAGAGAGAGCCAGATCTTTTTTTTTTATAATAATTTTATTTTTTTAATGGGGTGACATCAATAAATCAGGATACATATATTCAAAGATAACAAGTCCAGGTTATCTTGTCGTTCAATTATGTTGCATACCCATCACCCAAAGTCAGATTGTCCTCTGTCACCTTCTATCTAGTTTTCTTTGTGCCCCCCCTGCCCCTTTCCCTCTTCCATTCCCCCCTCCTCCCCGTAACCACCACACTCCTATCAATGTCTCTTAGTTTCACTTTTATGTCCCACCTATGTATGGAATAATGCAGTTCCTGGTTTTTTCTGATTTACTTATTTCACTTCGTATCATGTTATCAAGATCCCACCATTTTGCTGTAAATGTTCCAATGTCATCATTTCTTATGGCTGAGTAGTATTCCATAGTGTATATGTGCCACATCTTCTTTATCCAGTCATCTATTGACGGGCTTTTTGGTTGTTTCCATGTCCTGGCCACTGTGAACAATGCTGCAGTGAACATGGGGCTGCATGTGTCTTTACGTATTAATGTTTCTGAGTTTTGGGGGTATATACCCAGTAGAGGGATTGCTGGGTCATAAGGTAGTTCTATTTTCAGTTTTTTGAGGAACCACCATACTTTCTTCCATAATGGTTGTACTACTTTACATTCCCACCAACAGTGTATGAGGGTTCCTTTTTCTCCATACCCTCTCCAACATTTGCTATTACCTGTCTTGCTAATATTAGCTAATCGAACAGGTGTGAGGTGGTATCTCATTGCAGTTTTGATTTGCATTTCTCTAATACCTAAAGAAGATGAGCATCTTTTCATATATCTGTTGGCCATTTGTATTTCTTCCTGGGAGAAGTGTCTGTTCATATCCTCTTCCTATTTTTTTATTGGATTGTTTGTTTGTTTGTTGTTGAGTTTTATGAGTTCTTTGTATATTTTGGATATTAGGCCCTTATCTGAGCTGTTGTTTGAAAATATCATTTCCCATTTAGTTGGCTTTCTGTTTATTTTGTTATCAGTTTCTCTTGCTGAGCAAAAACTTCTTAGTCTGATGTAGTCCCATTCATTAATTTTTGCCTTTACTTCTCTTGCCTGTGGAGTCAAATTCATAAAATGAGAGCCAGATCTTTTTATGACCCAATTTCAGAAGTCATATAGCATCACTTCTACCATATTCTTTGTTAAAAGCAACACTTGGAAGTTAGGGGCACATACAAGGGAAGTGGAATTAGGCTTCTCCTTTTTGAGGGAGAGATATCAAAGCATCTGGACATTTTTGTTTGTTTGTTTGTTTGTTTGGGGGTTTTTTTGTATTTTTTTTTTTCTGAAGTTGGAAACCGGGAAGCAGTCAGACAGACTCCTGCATGCGCCCGACCGGGATCCACCTGGCATGCCCACCAGGGGGCGATGCTCTGCCCATCTGGGGCATTGCTCTGTTGCATCCAGAGCCATTCTAGTGCCTGAGGCAGAGGCCACAGAGCCATTCTCAGTGCCTGGGCCAACTTTGCTCCAATGGAGCCTTGCCTGCAGGAGGGGAAGAGAGAGACAGAGAGGAAGGAGAGAAGGAGGGGTGGAGAAGCAGATGGGTGCTTCTCCTGTGTGCCCTGGCCAGGAATCAAACCCGGGACTCCTGCACGCCAGGCCAACGCTCTACCACTGAGCCAACCGGCCAGGGCCTGTGGACATATTTTAAAACATTCACAGGTTGTATAGCTCTGTCTGATTCATTTCTGTGTTCGTGTTATGTTTTATAAAATGGATGTACCATAATATCTTTTACCGTGTCCACATTGGTGAATATTGTTACTCTTCTAAACAGTGCTGCAGTGAACACACACACACATATATATACCTTTACCAACTAGGATTTAGCTAGATTCCTAGAAATGGGATTATTGGGTCAGTAGTTATTGGTTTTTTGAGTAAAGGCCCAAGAGGATAGATCTCTCTTATAATTACAGAGGCTGAATGTATAGAAACATGTTTTGGCAAAGCTCAGGATGGTGGTTGTTGGGCAGATAAGTTTGTAAACTGTAAGTTTATGCTTACTTTATTAAAGATAGCCGCTGCTCATGTGATAATGTTCTCACATGATATGGCTGATTGCCTTCTTGCTTGGGAAGGGGCTTGGTTATGCTAACGTGTGCTGGAGGAAGGGGTTGTCCCGGGGAAAAGTTTTAAAAGGAGGAGCTAGGAGGCCATGCTGAGGAGAGACCACATTGTTGTAGGGAGGAGATCATGTTGTAGCAGGGCAGGGAGGCCATGTAGAAGAGCCAGCCAAAATGGAGGCATGCAGAGGGGACTGAATGAGGCCTTTGATTCTAGCAAAATGGAAGAAAGTCAGTGGCTTTGGGAGCCCTGAATGGAAAGGGAAGTGTTTTCCCACTGTGTGTATTTCTCTCCTGCTGGTTGCGAGCAGGAATAAAGGAAAATGGCCCACCAGTTCTCGGCTCTCTTGTTTCCCTACAGTCTGTCCAGATCAAATGTGAACCTGCAAAAGCCAGGCAGCTGTGATGGTGGCCGTGGCTACTGGCTTTACAGTGGTTCTGACAGAACTGTACTTAAGGAGGGGTCTTTTGGGGATTCTATAACTGGTGAAGTTTTATTTCTTAGTCATGATGGTGAGAACACAGATGCTTGTATTATTCTTTATACCTTTTGTAAGTCTTCAGTATTACTTAGTAAAAAATACTAGGCTCAATTTTTAAATTTTTAAAAATCTAATCAGCTCTTATTTTAGCTTCAGCTTTTGGGGTATTTATACATTTGTTCATTGAAGGTGATTTTAGTGCAGTGAAGATAGTGATAAAGTTAGTACTTGAAGTGAATACAGCAGGCTCTGCAATTCAGGGGTATTTTCCTCAAGAACATTGAGCAGACCACTGGAAAAATCACCAGGCTCAGAAGAGTCTATGTTAAGGTCTGCTCACAACCCTATCTGATAGTAAGCAATTGAGGGCATTTACTTAACCTCTGAGTCAGTTTTCCTATCTGTAAGTTGCAGGAAGCAAACTTGGTACCATTTTTAGCATTTAAGCACAAATAAGTGTTTTTAATGAATTATAAGTTTGCATTTTTCTTTCATTGTGCAAGAAAAAATGTTCAGTGTTAAATATTATATTTTCTAATGTCTTTACACAATGAATTAAAATTATTTACTAGTAGATACTAAACTGTACAGTTATCTATAGGGATTTCTTTTTGCTGACATTTGAGCAGACCCGTTTTTGCTGACTGAATATCTCTGTTGTGGTGGTTTGAGCTTTTAATGACCAAATTCTTACGTGGCAGCTGCACATTGCACATGCTTATTCTTCATGTTTAGGCCATAAATCTTCTGAAACTGAGTGACAGCACCACCTGCACAGCCTTTTGAGGTTGTAAATATAGTTCTAATAATGCTATTTCAAAGTATTTCAGATCTATTTTCTCACACATTTTAGCCCTGCTGGGACAATGAGATTTTTCAGGGGATGAGAAGTTGATACTGTTTAATGTGTGTTTTACAATGCAGACAGGCAAGTAGTGTTTTCTGTATGTAGGTTTGTAGAACAGGAAACATTAAGAGTATCTGTAACCTACCCACTGAGGCTTACTAAATACTTAAGAATAATTCTGATAATGTTTATGTTGTTACATTTTCTCCCTAAAACCCATTACTAGCTTGTTCTTAGCAACATGTTGAAGGTCAACAGCAGGACAATGACATAATCATTCACTCATCCTATCCAAAACTTTTTACAATAGCTTGATGGCACTACTTTTGTGACTTAACATAGTGATTAAGAAAAGCGACTCACGGCCCAGCCGGTTGGCTCATTGTTAGAGTGTGGCCCGGTCATGTGGATGTCCCGGCTTTGATTCTCTGTCAGAGCACACAAGAGAAATGACCCATCTGTTTTTCCACCCCTCCCCCTCTCCTCTCTCTCTCTTCTCTCTCTCTCTCTCTCTCTCTTTCTCTTTCTCTCTCTCTTTCTCTTTCTCTTCCTTTTCCCCTTCTATAGCCAAGACATGATTGGTTCGAGTGTATTGGTCCTGGCACTGAGGATGGCTCCATGGAGCCTCCGCAGGAGGCGCTAAAAATAGCTTGGTTGCTCGCATGGCCCCAAATGGGCAGAGACAGATAAGCCCCAGATGGGGGTTATTGGCCGGATTCTAGTCTCTGGGCCCTGTGGGAGTCTGTCTCTCTATCTTCCCTCCTCTTAACTTTACAAAGAAGAAAAAAGGAGGGGGGGGGGCGGAGTAATGACTCTTGAGCCAAACTGCCTAGGTTCAGATCTTGGCTTTTCCTCTTACTAGTTTGTGCTCAAGTTATTCTCCATGCCTCAGTGTCATCTGTAAAATGGGGATGACCAAAACATCTGCCTCCTAACTTTCTAGTTTGATCTAGTTCCATTTGTGTATACTTTCTTTTCTTGCCTTTGCCCAAGACCTATCCAGAAAGAAATTGCTAACACTGATCAGTGTCAGAGAGTATTTTGCCTGTATTTTTTTCTAGGAGTTTCATGGTTTCAGGTCTTATATTTAATCTTTAATCCATTTTGTTTTTCTTTTTGTATGCTGTGTAAGAAAGTGATCTATTTTCACTTTTTTGCATGTATCTGTCCAGTTTTCCCAGCACCACTTATTGACGAGACTGTCTTTACCCCATGGTGTGTGTGTGTGTGTGTATTGATATATATATATATATAAATCTCCTTGCCTACTTTGTCACAGAATAATTGACCTTATAAGTGAGTATTTATTTCTGGGCTTTTCATTCTGTTCCATCCATCTATATATCTGTTTCAGTATATTTGTTTTTATGCCAGTACTATACGTTTTCATTATTGTAGCTTTTAGTATAATTTAAAATCAGTGTGATAATACCAACTTTGTTCTTTCTTAAGGTTTCTTTGGCTATTCAGGGTCTTTTGTGATTCTATATAAAATTTAGGATTAGTTGTTCTAGTTCTGAGAAGAATGCCATTGGTATTTTGATAGGGATTGCATTTAACCTGTATATTGCTTTAGGTAGTAAAACATTTTAATAATATTAATCTTTCCAATTCATGAGCATGGTATATCCTTCCATTATTTGTATCCTCTTCTATTTTTCTTAGTGTTTTACAGTTTTCAGATTATAGGTCTTTCACCTCTTTGGTCAAATTTATTCCTAGGTATTTTTTTATATATATATAAAATGATAAATGGGATTTTTAAAAAATTTCTCATCAGTCATTATTGGTGTATAGAAAGGCAACATATTTCTGTGTATTGATTTTTGTATCCTTCAACTTTACTGAATTCATTTATTCTAATAGTTTTTTGATGGAATCTTTTAAGGTTGTCTATATATAGCATCATGTCATCTGCAAATAGTTTTACATCTTTCCAATTCAGATATCTTTTTTCTTCTTGTTTAATTGCTGTGGCTAAGACTTACTATATGTTGAATAGAAGTGGTAACAGTAGGGCCCTGGCCGGTTGGCTTAGTGGTAGGGCATCAGCCCACCATGTGGATGTCCTGGGTTCAATTCCCAGTCAGGACACACAGGAGAAGTACTCATCTGCTTCTTCCCTTTCCCTCTCTGATTCCTCTCTTTCTATCCCTCTTGCAGCCATGGCTCAGTTGGAGAGAGTTGGCCCTGGGCACTGAGGATGGCTCCCTGGCCTCCACTTGGAGCAATGGAGCAATGGCCCCAGATGGGCTGAGCATCGCCCTCTAGTGGGCTTGCCAGGTGGATCATCCTGGTTGGGGTGCATATAGGAGTCTGTCTCTGCCTCCTCTCCTCTCTTTTGTTTGTTAGTAGGTTTATGATTACTGGTTCAATCTCCTTACTAGTAATTGGTCCAGTTACATTTGTATTTCTTCATGAATCAGTCTTGCAAGCTTGTATATTTCTAGAAACTTATTCTCTTCAGTTATCCAATTTGTTTGTGTTCATCATAGTCTCTTAGGATCCTTTGTATTTCTTTGGTATCGGTTGTAATATTTCTTTCATTTTTTATTTTATTTATTTAAGTAATCTCTTTTTTTCTTGGTGAATTTAGCTAAAAGTTTGTTGATTTTGTTTTCATTGATATTTTTTTTCTCTGTTCTTTTTAGTCTATTTCTGCTCTGATCTTTATTTCCTTACTCCCTGCTTTGAACTTAGTTGGTTTTTAGTCATTATTAAAATATTTCTTGTATCTTGAAGTAGGCATTTATTGTTATGAACTTCCCTTGTAGAACTGTTTTGCTGCATCCCATAATATTTGGTATATTCTTTCTATTTTTGTTTGTTTCAACACTGTTCATTTGCATGTTGTTTAATCTCTATATATTGGTAAATTTTGAGTTTTCTTATAATTAATTTGTAATTTCATAACACGTATACAGAAATAATGCTAGATATTATTTTTAATCTTAAATTTGTTAAGACTTGTTTTGTGACCTAATATATGCTCTATTTTAGTGAATGTTTCATGTATACTTGAGAAGAATGTGTATTTTGTTACTTTTGTATGAAATGTTCTGATTTTTTAAATTGATTTTTCTTCCTGGATGATCTATCCATCAATGCAAGTGGGATATTACCCTTACTGATAACAACATTGCTGTCTATTTTTCTCTTTAGTCTTGTTAATACTTTATATATTTAGATGCTCCTATGTTGGGTGCATAAATATATAAAAATGTTATATCCTTTTGTTAGATTGACCCCTTTATTATGATGCAATGCTCATCTTTGTCTCTTACTACAGGTTTTTAAAATTGAATTTATTGGAGTGACATTGGTTAGCATACATTTCAGGTGCCCAATTCTAGAGCACAGGGGTCGGGAACCTTTTTGGCTGAGAGAGCCATGAACACCACATATTTTAAAATGTAATTCCGTGAGAGCCATACAACAACCCGTGTACCTTATGCATTATCCAATAAAAATTTGGTGTTGTCCTGGAGGACAGCTGTGATTGGCTCCAGCCACCTGTAATCATGAACATGAGCGGTAGGAAATGAATGGATTATAACATGAGAATGTTTTATATTTTTAACATTAATTTTTTTATTAAAGATTTGTCTGCGAGCGAGATGCAGCCATCAAAAGAACCACATCTGGCTCACAAGCCTTAGGTTTCCAACCCCTGCTATAGCACATATCTGTACTCTGTATTGTGTCAAGTCAGGTTCTTGTCCATCACTATTTATCCCCTGCATACCCTCCTCTACCACTTATTATAATTTTTGTTTTAAAGTCTATTTTGTCTGATACAATTTTAGCTACCCTAGCTTTCTTTTGGTGCCCATATACATGGACTGGCATCCTCTTATTTTTTAGTCTGTGTGTATCCTTACTTTTTTTTTTTTTGTATTTTTCTGAAGTGAGAAGCAGGAAAGCAGAGAGACAGACTCCCGCATGCGCCCAACCAGAATCCACCCGGCATGCCCACTAGGGCATTACTCCATTGCAACCAGAGCCATTCTAGCACCTGAGGTGGAGGCCATGAATCCGTCCTCAGTGTCTGAGCCAACTTTGCTCCAATGGAGCCTTGGCTGTGGGAGGGGAAGAGAGAGATAGAAAGTAGAGGGGGAAGGGTGGAGAAGCAGATGGGTGCTTCTCTTGTGTGCCTTGGCCAGGAATCGAACCCAGGACTCTTCCACATGCTGAGCCGACACTCTACCACTGAACTAGCCGGCCAGGGCTTGTCCTTATATTTGAAATGAATTTCTTGTATTTAAGCTGAAATGAGTTTCTTGTATTATAGACAGCTCTTTTTTTTTTTTAGCCCATTCATCTGTTCTTTGATGGGAAAATTTAGTTCATTTACATTTAATGTATATAATTATTGATAGGTATGGACTTACTGCCATTTTGTTAATTGTTTTATAGCTGTTTTATAGGTCCTCTATTCCTTTTTTATGTTCATTTTTTTGGTAAGGTCTTGATAACTTTAATGATTTGCTGAGATCCCTTTATCTTTTATCTACCATACGTTTTTGCTTTGGGTCACCATGAGATTTACGTATAACAACCTATGTTTAAACAAACTATGTCAAGTTGATTAACAAGTAAAGTTTGAATGCATTTTTGCTCTCTCTCACCTTCATGTTTTACTTTTGATTTTACATGTATATCATTTAACTTTTATAATCCTCAACTACTTACTATATTTATACTGTAACTAGTTTTTTTAACCTTCATACTAGCTTTATAAGTGATGAAACCACCACCTTTACAACATTACATTCTGAATTTTAACTTTACCAGTGAAATGTATTCTTTCATATGTTTTTCTCTTAATAATTAGCACCTTTTCATTTAAGTTTAAAGAAGTCTCAGAACATTTCATGTAAGGCCAGTCTAGTGGTGATGAACTCCTTTAGCTTTTGCTTTTCTGGAAAATTTTTTATCTCTCCATTAATTATGAACAACTTTGCCAGATAGGGTATTCTTGGTTGGACGTTTTTCTTTTAGGCCTTCAAATATACCATGCCATTTCTTTCTGGCCAGCAAAGTTTTTGCTGAAAAATCTTACAGTCTTACTGTGGGTAAAGAGGATTTGGGAGAGACTTATACGTAACAAGTTGTTGTTCTCTTGCTGCTTTTAAGTTTCTATCCTTGTTTGTAACTTTTGACACAATAATGACAGTATGTCTGTGTGGATCTCTCTGGATTCATATTGTTTGGAATCTCGGGGCTTTCTCTATCTGGATGTCTGTTCTTCCCCAGATTAAGGAAGTTTTTAGCCATTATTTCTTCCAATAAATTTTCTATCCCTTTCACTCTTTTTTTTTTTTTTTTTTTTTTGAGGCCCCTTTGATGCAAATGTTAGTACAGCTAGTTTTTGAGGGTTTTTTCCCCAGAGGAAATTTTACCATATGTGGCTCTAAATTTGGTGTATCAATAGAAGCAGGTCACTTTAGGATTGTCCTACATTGCCATCTTGAACCAGAACCACTCATCACCCATCACCTTTTTTCTGATTAGCAATTTTATCATATAACTTCTATAATTTTATTTTCAATAGTTTTTAACCTTTCTGTAGCTTACGTTTAAGATATATCACTTGTAAACAGTTCATGCGTTGTTGTTTTTAATCCAGTCTGAAAATATTTGTCTTTTTAAGTGACCTGTATAGTCCATTTCATGTAACTTTATTATAATTTCTAGACCTGGCCTAAAACATTAATGGAATTTCACAAGGCTGAGAATGTTTGGGAAGTATTTCAGGCAGAGGAAATAGTATAAAAAAGCAACATAAAGATAGAAATGAACTTTATACCAGGGTGAAAGTGTGAGTAGTTAGGTTTGCTTGGGCAAATGGAAGTGGCAGAAGATTAGGCAGCAGAGGAGACTTGGGCCTTTCTGTCATGGTGAAGAATTTAGATACCTTTCGGTCTTCCCTCTAATTCCTTACACAGTCTGGAACACATGCTAGAAATAGTCAAATTTTCCAGAACTGTGCCTGGCACTTTTGTAGAGCAAAATAAAACTCGAACATGCAGTTCTTGGGATTAATAACCAGCTAATTCCATTGAAAAGATAAAACAAGACATACTAACTTTTGATGGTAATAATGATAGAGTTAAGAGTTCAGAAAAATGAAAAATAAGTCTTCAATGAAAAGGGAGATACCTAGGAAGGAGGTAAAATTGGAAATGCCTCTGATATACCATATTGTAATGTTATTGTTCCCTTGCCTTTCTTACTAGCCTATCCATGAACTCCTTCAGGTAAGGATTACATCTTTTGTTATGTCTTCAGAGCTTCCTAGCATAGTTCTTGCAGTAGAGTAGGTACTAAACAAGTGTTTGGAGGAGTTGCATTGCTGGTTTTTGAGTAGTAAGAAGCCAGGCTGACTGGAGTGTGTTGGGAAGAATAGCAGAGAGAGTGAATTCTGTTGCATGGAAAGTGAGAATTGCCAGGTAAGGCTTGGAAGTTTTTGAGCAGGAAAAGAGGGAAAATAATATCAGTCTTGCCTGATGCTCTTGTGAGTATGATTCATGCTCTTTTTGTAATTACCCAGGGTTAATTGTGGTGTGGAATAGAATGGATAAAACCTATGGCAAAAGTGTAACAAAGCTTGGACATTGTCTACATAGCCCCAACCAACTCCGGCCTTGTCTTTTGGCAATCTGACGGCCTTGAAAGCCTGCTGCTTTTCTGACCCTCTCTGCTCAGCTACTTTATTCCATACAGCTGTGGGAACAAACAGGATCACCCACCAGACTGAATTTCCTTTCACAAATCTGGTCTGTGTCTCACAGTTGTTAGTTCTCACTATCCTTAAGGCAGATAATTTCTTTGACTGAAAATACCTCTTTCAGTTCTTCCTAGAGTAAACAAACATTCTGTTTACATTAAGAATTATATAGAACAAATAATAGTGTAACTAAAATGTGGAAATAAATAGTTTGCAGATATACTGTAACTTATTTAAAGCATGCTAGTTATTTTTCTGTGTTCATAGAGTTATTTTTCCTTTGGGGAATATTTTTTAATTTATAAACTTAGTAACCTGTAAAATATATATTTGATTTTTAGAAAATGGACAGTTCTTTATGATGATACCTTTCTTTTAAGTTTAGTTTTCTTACTAGGTTCTTTTTTTTTTTTTTAATCTAGATTTTTAAATTCTGTGGATTTTTGGTCCTCGGGTAATTTGAATTCAGAAGAATTTTTGGAATGAGTCTGTTGACATTGTGCAGTGGACTGTTTGCTTTCTAAATAGCAAGTATTTCAGGGATTCCACTGATATTTAGTTTTTCTATAGGGAAGAGGTTCTTAGTGTTTAAAAATATTCTCAGAGCCACACACATGACTAGTTATTTGCTCCAGATGCGACTACTGTTCTTAGAATTACGGACCCCTCAAAATAACTGGCAGCAGTAATTTCTGATCCATGTCTTAAATAGCTCAGTATCTTTGACAACTATAATAGGAAATGAAAAGCTCTATAATGCCATGTTTAAATAACTGGGAAAAAAAATTAAATTGGTTGTGTATTTGATGTCCTGTTGAAAACAAATTGTCATCCTTAAGTTTGAAATATTTAGGTTCAAGGGGAAAATGGCACTTAGATATTTTTGGACACAAGTTATAGGGCTAAAAAAAGTTATTCCAGCACAGCAGAGTTACACAAAGGCAACTGGAATAAAGGCAGACTTTGAAAGTATAAGTGCTTTTACTTGGTACTAGAAAGAAAACAGGCTGCTTTATAGTCTCCTAGGCCTTGCTGTAATATGGTGGCCACCGGTGTAACTAGAAAATATCCTGGGCATCACTTTTTTCTTTTTGGATTTTTACATCAATAGACTGAAAATACCCCCCATAGCATCCTCTTCTATATGATGTTATTCACATGGCAGTGATGATAATCATGGAAATAGGAGATCTGACCATGCCTACTCTTCAGCCTTCTGTGGGTAACTTTACAGTGTCATTCTGTAGGGAAGACATATTTAACAAAACTAATGCTAAAACAAAGAATAAGCATTCATTGTGCTTGTCCTTTGTAGCAGGCACTGTACTGAGTGCTCAACATAAATAATCTCAGTTAATTCTTCCAAATACACTGCTCACAAAAATTAGGGAATCGAGGAATGTGCAGATACTCCAGTACTTTCATCCTTTTGTACAGTGCATTTTCACCAGTGAAATAAAAATTGGTTTTGCATCTCATTTGCATAATTGAACAACTTTCTTTGACTTGTCATTTGCTTTTTGATGCCTTGTTTAATAAAAAATCAAATGCTTCTTTTTTCATCTCTTCATATTCATTTTGAAATATCCCTTAATTTTGTGAGCAGTATATGTGATACCCCTTTTTATAGATAAGGAGAAGGAAGGTGAATCTCGGTTAAGTACCTAAGGTCACCCAGCTGAGCTGATCGAGAACTTGAGCTTGTGCTCACCATGCCTGGAAAACATCAGCAGCATTTGATAAAGAGAAGAGCTCAATAAATGGGAACTCTGATTCTATCATAGAAAAATATGCACAGAGGAGGATAGGTCTCTTACCACAAAACAAAAATGAGAGCTGATGGGACTGCTTTGAGAATTTTTATAGTGGTGACAAACATCCCTGATATCCATGTATACATTCTTTATCTTGTCCCTCTTTTCCTCCTGGACTCCGCAGCTCTGGGAAGGTAGTGCACAGATTCTGTTATCACAACCCGTTCATTTTCTTGTGATCATGTTAGTTGAAACCAGGAGTTAAAATTGAGAAATTCTCTAACTGGAACCTACGGATGATTTCGAGTTTTATTCAGTCAAGTTTGGAGAGTGATTTGACAGATATTGACTGACTTAATTCATCTCACAGTGATTAGTTTCAAAGCTCTGTGAAAGGAACCAGCTCAGCAAAACTAGTGAGTGCACTGCCGAGAGACACATTTTGTTAGAAATGAAAAAACTGTGAACCTGAGTGTATCAGTTTCCTAGTGCTGCCATAACAAAGGGCCACAAGGTGGGTGGCTTAAAGCAGTGGTCCCCAACCTTTTTTGGGCCACGGACTGATTTAATGTCAGAAAATATTTTCACGGACCAGCCTTTAGGGTGGGACAGATAAATGTATCACGTGACCTAGTCAAGCGTCAAGAGGGAGTCTTAGACGGATGTAACAGAGGGAATCTGGTCATTTTTTAAAAATAAAACATCTTTCAGACTTAAATATAAATAAAATGGAAATAATGTAAGTTATTTATTCTTTATCTACAGACCAGTACCAAATGGCCCACGGACTGGTACCGGTCCGTGGCCCGGGGGTTGGGGCCACTGGCTTAAAGAACAGAAATGTGTTGTCTCCGAGTTCTGGAGGCTAGAGTCCGAGGGTGGCTTTCCTCCTGAGGGCTGTGAGAACGTGTTCCATGCCCCTGCCTAGTTCTGGTGGTTTGCTAGCCATCTTTGTTATTCCGTGCTTTTGAAATCATTGCCCAGTCTCTGCCTTCATCTTCACATGGTGTTCTTCCTGTGTGTGTATCCACCTCCAGATTTCCCCAATTTACAAGGACACCATTTACCTAACCCCTATTTCCCCATTTATAAGGACCATTCTAATGACATCTTTTTAACTTGATTACTTGGTAAAGATCCTATCTCCAAATAAGGTCATATCTTAAGGTTAAGACTTAAGCATACGAGTTTGAGGGGACACAATTCAACCCATAACACGAAGCATCGACAACTGTGTGTTGTATACACCCTTTTGCTGGCATCTCTACCCTCCCGCCCACACCAGCTGAGGAATTAGTATCCACTTTATGGATTGAGTTGTATGTAGCAGCATGCCTCTCCTTTCCAGCATAATAACCAAAATAGTAAAACTCCACAATGATTCATAGTTGGAATTTCTTTTTTCTTCCAGCCTGGGCCTGCTTCAGGATTGGAAGTCTTCAGTGAGAAAGTTGACATTATTGACTTCCTTCTTTGTTCTGCCTTTTTCTCCTTCACTTCTGCTGGTTTTTACCCTTATAGGATTAGGCATAAAGGGATTTAAGAAAGCCAGTTGAGTGAACGCTGGGATGTTTTCATCTGGCATTGGTGCCTTCAGGGTGGCAGATGTGGTTCTCTTGGGCAGATTGCTGGGAGATTCCCTCACTGGGGCCTCGCCCTCTGGCTCCCTGTCCAGCTGACCTCTGCGGAGCTCTCTCCAGAGGCTGTCTTTTAGAGCAACCCATGGGACCTGGTTTGGTTCATGGGAAACAGCACTTTCGCTGTCAGTGGAAATAGTCTGCCCCCAGTCAGCCCTTTAAACTCTCCTGACAGGTGGCGACAGTTCAGCCAGGCCGTCTCTCCTTTAGGCTTGCTTTTCAGCGCTATCCCTTCAAGCCCAGGAGAATCTGGTCCTGCTCTTGAGGTGGTTTCCTTGAAGCCTTCCCAGCCTGGTTTGAAATGAGGGCTAGCGCTATCCTTGCTTTCTCCGTGGGCAGACGTGGTTGTGGACACAGCACAGTGACACTATGCAGTAACTTACCCTCGTCTGGCCTTTACAACTTGTTTTGTTTTTTACTACTTTTTTATTTTATCGAGATATAATTGGTATAACATTAGTTCAGGTATACAACGTAATGATTTGGTATTTTGCAAAATGATCAACCACTGTAAGTTTAGTTAACCCCCATCACCATACACAGTTATAGATTTGTTTTTCCTTTGGTGACAATGTGTAAGATCTACTCTCTTAGCAACTTTCAAATATACAATTTAGTGTCAACTATATCCACCATCTGTATATTACATCCCTGCTTTCCCTTGACTTACTTTATAACTGGAGTTCGTGCCTGTTGACCCCCTCACCCAGATGCTCATCCCCTCTGCCCCAGGGCCTTTACAGCCTCTGCTTCTCAGAGGTGGAGGAGACTGAATGGCAAAGACAGATAGGACCTAACCCTTTGCGAGTCCTGGGTGGTCTCTTCTGCAGATACCTGTGCAGGTGCTAACTCTGTCACCCCCTGGAAGGACCGGTCAGGAACTGAACAGGCAGAGGGAAGATACCAGACTCAGTGATGGCATGGCATCATTTTTAGAGCGGCACAATCACTTAATTACAGAGAAGGAACTAGGGAATGCTGGATATGAGTTCTGACCTTTAGGAGAGAATACTTACATTGAAGTTTAACATTTAATCATGAAACACAGTTAAATACAAAACTTACTTGCCTGTTTTGTCAATTTGTAGATATTTTCAGCTGCTTGTTTCTTTAATGCATTTGGATTTTCTTAGTGAACTAACTTGTAATCATTCCCTGCCTCTGCCCATGTGACTCTGTATAGTATCTCTGAAGAATTTGTTACTTTGGCAGGGGAAGGGAATGGGCTGTGTGGGAGTTGAATCCAAAAGCAGCATTGCGTTCATTGTTTTACTATGTAAAGATCATTCTGTTCTAAAGATATGACATAAACACAATAGAGACCCAAAGTTAAGAAAATGTAATAGGAATTTGAAACATGCAGCTACTGCTTATCCTCAGCATTCCTTGGAAGGATGTGGCAGAGAAACATTAAACTTTTAATTTTAAAAACCCTTATAGGTATTAAGTTTTTCATCTATTCATCCATTCAAATAATATTTGTGACAAGAAGTATGGCAAGATGTTCAGACAGAAATGGTTAAGCCTGACCAGGCAGTGGCACAGAGGATAGAATGTTGGATGGGATGCAGAGGACCTAGGTTCGAAACCCCGAGGTTGCCGGCTTGAGCACGGGCTCATTTGGCTTGAGAGTGGGCTCACCAGCTTGAGTGCGGGGTCACTGGCTTGAACGTGGGATCATAGACATGACTCCATGGTCACTAGCTTGAGCCCAAAGGTCACTGGCTTGAAGCCCAAGGTTGCTGGCTTGAGCAAGAGGTCACTCGGTCTGCTGTAGCCCCCCAGTGAAGGCACATGTCAGAAAGCAATCAATGAACAACTAAGGAGCTGCAGCAAAGAGCCACAACAAAGAATTGATGCTTCTCATCTCTCCCTTCCTGTCTGTCCCTCTCTCTGTCTCTCTCTCTGTCCCTGTCACCAAAAAGAAAAAAAAGTTAAGATGTCCCTGTTTTGAAGGAACTCAATCCCTTGGGGTTTTTTTCATATCTTCCCAAAAACTTTAAATGTAGGCTTGGTTGCTGTTATTTTACTAGTTTGAGGTATTTTATTGCTGTATATTGTGAAGAATTAGTGGACTAAGTATCTTTCATACTGCTGTATTTTTTAGACCTCTTTATTTATGTGCGACCATGACAGTCACAGTGAAGGAGAATCCTAATTTCCCTGAGTCAAAGCTACAGTTTTAATATTTTTTATATTCTTGCAGGGAGCACCACGCTTGTGCCTGTCAGCCCTAGAAATGAATCCAACAGCACTGTGAAACCATCTACAACTTCAGTTTCCTCAGTAACTGTCACCGCTTCGAGATCCACAGCAAAACCATCAACTCCAGGTTCTTCAGTCATAAAAAATATCACAGTCACCACTTTGAAACCCATAGCAACTTCTCGAGTGACAACACCACGGATCTCAACAAATGCGACTTCCACCACCTTAAAGTCTACACCCAAAATAACAACTGTTTCACAGAACACATCCCAGATATCAACATCCACTATGGCCACAACCCACAATAGTTCGGTGACATCTGTTTCTTCACCAGTAACTAGTATGTATTTAAAACGATCTATTTTTCTATGCTGAAAATAGTTGTTAATTCAAATGCCACATTTAGGTCATCATTCCAGTCTTCAAAAGTAAATATGGAAATTTAGGCAATAATTTCCTATTTAAATAAATCAGTTGTAGAGATCAGGAAAAGAGTTGACTGACCTAGTGTTCTTGTCTCTTTCTTTAAAAAATGGATTTCCAACTTCATTGTACCAAATAATGACTGTATAAGACCCATCTATGACTACATAATTGATCCTAACAGGGGATTTTATTTGAAGGTTTGAAATTTTTTCATATATTTAACAATATCTCATTGTAGGAAGGAATTTGGCAGGTTCAATCTACACGATTTCCAAATCAACATTTTGGTGAATTTTGGTTTTAATTAATTTGTGCCCTAGAGATATTTTAAAGTGGTGTTAGATATAATCACATACCATATCAGAGTCTCAGCGCTCTTTGTTTTTTTGCATTTTAAAAAATGTAATGCCTGTGAATTCAGAAACCTTAAGATTCTCCTTTTAAGTTATCCAGAGTTGAAGGTCTTTTTAAAAGCTAGTCATTACATTCATCAGAACAAATAACAGATTTTATGGTGTCTTTTTTAATGTGTTTATATATTTTACTCTGTCTTGTTTGTTTATTACTACAGTCCATATATTGAAATCAACTCTAATGTCTCAGGGGCTCTTGCCATGATTAAAACCAAAATAGTTTATATTTCTAATTTATTTAAAAGGAGAAATGTCAAACATTTATTCAGATTGGATCCAGTTGCAAGATTATGGCTATGTTGCCCGGACCTATTTTATTAAGGCATAAAGATTCATAAGAAAGAAAAATCCCCTAAGTCTTGCTGCCTCTGAAGTTTTGGTAAACTGTGCAAGTCCAGCACCATCAAACACCTTGAGATCTTGGGATTGCAAACACTAGGGTTTTTTCATCAAAACGATGTGTTAGATCACTGAAGAAAACTAGAGGCCAGGCCAGTTGCTAGACACAGTGGAGGGCAAGTTTCTAGGCTTTGAGACCCCTTTATTCCTAATTCAGTGTTCATTTATATAGAGATTCAGAAAGTTTTAGTTTATCACAATGTTTTTAAAAGCACTAACGCCTGTTTTGTTTTTCTTCTAGTCACGGCAACTATAAATTCTAAAGAAAATAAAGGCTCAAAATTTGAAATTGGCAGTTTTGTTGGTGGTATTGCATTAACACTGGGAATTTTGTCTATTCTTTACATTGGATGCAAAATGTACTATTCAAGAAGAGGCATTCAGTATAGAACCATGTGAGTTTTGATTGCCCAGGACTTTTAAAAATCTTATTATTTCTGTATTTCTTTATTTAAATTCCATGACAAAATACCAGATTCGTAGAGGTAGTGTTCATCTCATAGAGGAGTAATTCATAGATTTATGGGTTATATTCCCAAATCCTCTGTGCCCAAAGTAAATTGTTCATGTATAGTTTTTTATAATTATTTACAAACAAAAATGGATATATATACCTCTTAAAAAGTTTGTATTTTATTAATGTTGTACTTTTTTTTTTTACCAGAGACCCAAGCTAAGCCAACCCTTTTTACTTGCTTATAGTTCTAATCATAGGAAATAACATAATCAGATTTCATGTGCCTATTGATCTAGCATGTCTTGTGTTTGTTAGTAAGCACCACTAAGAATATCCTTGGTAAAAACATGATTTTTGCTTTCAGTCACAAAGGAAAAGTAACTAAGATTCTTCTGACAGCCACATTTTCCCTGATTTACTATGTCAAATGAGTTAGTATAATATACATTATCATTTTATCTATAGTAAAAATATTTTTTAGATGAGCTTTATCAACAACTCTTGATCACCAAACCATGTTTATCCTTCATATAGTTTTGCAGGTCTTCTGATTTTTGGAGGTATTATCTCTATCATCTTCCATCTTTGTTACACCAACAAAATCCTTTGGGATTTTTTTTTTGAGTACCAAGTCATTCTTTTTGATGTTAATGTATATAAATACTATAGAATAGAGGGTCATTTTCCAAAATTTGTTCTTTTTGAGTTGTTGTAAACATATGCATCCCACACAGATTTTCTGCATAAGAAACATTTGGGAAATATTGCTTGAGCATTAAAATTTGCAATAATTTTTAAAATCAGTTTGTGTTTCTACAGATATTTACCATCTGTTTTCTTGGTAAATTTAAGCAGTTAAACAGAAGTCACATTTTGATTATAGTAAATTAAATGCCACTTTTATATAATATCAATATTTATTGATATAGTTGAGGCTATAAAATAGTGAAAGCAATTAAATTAAAATGTGTGGTTTTCCTTTTAAACTGCCTTAACTACAAAGTATGCCATTTTAGCCTTGTGGGCTAATTTTACTCAAGTATACATGACCACATAATGCTGCATGCCCTGTGGGGTAAGTCAAAGCCCAGAATCCTCATTACTGTGAGGGAACTCTTGGCAGAAACAGAATTTGACTCTAAAAGGAGTGTTATTTTCATGCAGGAACCAGTAGATGGTGAAATACCATATTTAATTGAGTCTAAGTACATATTTTTGGTTTTTATCCACATTTTAACACCTCTAAAATTAGGATATAGCTTATGGAATGAGAAAGCATGGTGTTTTTGTGTAACTGACTTTTTTTTTTTTTTTAGTGCTATGTAAAAAAACAAATAGTGCATTTCAAAGCCTGTAGTTCTTTGAAGTTATAAAATGGCATTTTATAAGTAAGGACTTAATTTTGCCCCATTAAAGAAACTGTTGCTCTCTATGTCCAGTAACAGTGAGCATTTCCAGTTTTCATTTATTGGATAATAAGTAATTCAAATACTGATTAAAATTTTAGCTACTGTGTTTCTTAGAGTTGCATGGAGAGAGACAGTGCAGTGAAATAGCTAAGATGTGGGGTTTGCAGAAGACAGACTTAGTTTTGAGTCTGGTTAACTACAGATTAGGAGGGTGCCTTCCGATGCTTATATAAGTGAGGCAGCATAGTACACAGTGGTCTAAACAAGAGTTCACAGGCTTGCTTACCTTCTCATCCTCTGCAAAATGGGATAATGAAGACAGTGCCCTCTGCATAGGGTTACTGTGATGATTAGGTGAGTTATGAATGGAAAGTCTGTAGTATAACATCTGATACATAGTAAATGCTCAAGACATGCTTGCTTTCTTTTTAAAGAGGGTTATAATAGGTAACTGGTGAAAAGTCACATAGCCATAAGCAGAGCAGAGATTTAAGTTTGGGTTTGTGTTACACCCTGAACTGCTATTTAAATCCTTAACCACTACAGGCCCTGGCCGGTTGGCTCAGCGGTAGAGCGTCGGCCTGGCGTGTGGGGGACCCGGGTTTGATTCCCGGCGGGGGAACATATGGGAGGCGCCCATTTGCTTCTCCACCCCCACCCCCTCCATCCTCTCTCTCTCTCTTCCCCTCCCGCGGCCGGGCCTCCATTGGAGCAAGGATGGCCCGGGCGCTGGGGATGGCTCCTTGGCCTCTGCCCTGGGCGCTAGAGTGGCTCTGGTCGTGGCAGAGCGACGCCCAGGGTGGGCAGAGCCTCGCCCCTGGTGGGCGTGCCAGGTGGATCCCGGTCGGGTGCATGTGGGAGTCTGTCTGACTGTCTCTCCCCGTTTCCAGCTTCAGAAAAATACAAAAAAAAAAAAAAAAAGAAAAAGAAAAATAAATCCTTAACCACTACAGTGTACCAGGTACTTTTAAGAAATTTAACACAAAGGAATCACAATTTTGATTCTGAGACTTGACATTATTTGTTACTTTACTTTAGAATATGAATATGTAAGTACTTTTGATACAAATAAAAACAAAGTAATTTTAACTTTTGCTCTATTACAGTGATGAACATGATGCCATCATTTAAGAAAATCTAAGGACCAATGGAAAGAAGAGTGATGCAACCCAATAGATTGGTTTAAGACAATATTCTCCTTTTGAAAATCGTATAAACAGGCCATGCATATAATGTACAATATATTATATAAATATGTAAAGATTCCTCATGATTACTAAAAGTTTTAGGGTTTGTTTTGGATTTTTAATGAACAATTGGAGCACACAGTTGATGCAATGTTATATTCACTTACAGAAAATATATTAGTAAGACTTCAGTCTCATTTTCTTGTGGCATTGGTCACAAATGGAAGACATTATCACTGAAGGGCATCTGGGCATATAATTAAGGGGCTTGTCACAGCACTCAAGATGCTGATTGTCTTTATTGTTCAAACAAAGAACTTCAGTACTATTCAGAGATGGATATGGCCTAATTAATACCACACAGCAGAATTTTATGAGTAAACCTGGTCTTAAGCATAATTTTACTTTAAATGTCTCTTGGAAAGCATAACTATTTTCTATGTTTTAAAGCTTAGTACTTGGTTTAGAAACAGAATGCATACCTCCCAGCCCCCCAGTCCCAATCAAAAGCTGAAACAATACCAGGTCTTACTTAGTCCTGTTCAAGAGCCTATATTTTTACTAATAACTTTTTTCAAACTTTCAATAGCAGTTGATATAATTATTTTTCCCCTCTGTAATGTCAGTAAATTGCAATGTTTAACATGATGGTGTTTTTTTTGTTGTTGTTTTTGTTTTGTTTTTTATTTTACTTATTCATTTTAGAGAGGAGAGAAAGGGAGAGAGAGAGAGAGAGGAGAGAGACACAGGGGGGAGGAGCTGGAAGCATCAACTCCCATATGTGCCTTGACCAGGCAAGCCCAGGGTTTTGAACCAGCGACCTCAGCATTTCCAGGTCGACGCTTTATCCACTGCGCCACCACAGGTCAGGCACATGATGGTGTTTTAAAGACTTAGTTGTTAGTATTAAATAAGACGTTAGATTATTTGCTACTGTAAGAATATTGTCACCACTGGAAATTGCTTTTATTTCTTATTTAGCTATTATATGTTTAGTGAGTATTTTTGAGAGCTGTAGAACTGCTTCAATATATAGAAATGTTTAATGCACCATAAAGACACCTAACTTAAAAAAAAAAAACCCTCATGATTTCCAAAACAGGCCTTTAGTACTCTGTTCAGTCAGAACTGTAAGTTAATGCTCTGTTTATCAAGCCAAAAGCTGTGGAGTGCCCCTCAAGCTACTTAACCTAGAAGATGCAAATTAACTGCATTTTTCTGCACTATCGATTTTACTCAGAAGTTTGGGGAAACAGCATTTTATACTAAAACACTAGTGTATTTTGGAATAAAGTCTTATGAAGTTTTAAGATGGAAATTCTTTAGTTGAGTATTCTTCCCACCACTCTCCCTTGCTGAGAGGAGGCACTTTCAGATGTATTGTTAATGGAGAAGAAAAGCATAGAACTGTAGGGACAGCAGTGTAGCCAACATTTTGGAGTGTTTTCAGTTTTATAGTTTATATTTCAGCACTCAAAACTCAGGGTCAGGTTTTGACAAAAGAAGTATTTAGTCATACTACGATAGTGTTTCTACCTTAGATTAGTCAAAGTAAATCATACCAATTTCTAATAGTCTAAAAATGAGCTAAGATGTCCTAATAACCTTGCACCTACATCTTCTAGGATTTAAATATAACTTTTGTGATCAGCTTTTGGTTTATGGAGAATAGCATATATCAAGAATTTTTTTTGATAAAAGGATCATTTCTACTCACTGTTCATTTTGGCCAGTTATGTGATGAATGTAGATGATAAAAATGATAAAACATGTAGAGGATGTACGTGACACATGCAGTGTGGAGGAACTATTGTGATACACATGTGTTTACATTAGTTTGAAAAAAGATGTGGGCTGCTAAGTTGTATGTAACTTAGCCATAACTGGTCTTTTATGGTAATGGGAGCCTTTTGTCCCCCATATAAGTTGTTTTCTGCCCTGCATTCTTGATATTCCAGTACTTCAAATCAGTTGAAATTTGTAGACAGGGCTGAAATTTTCTTGAGTACTTTCTTTAGCACTTTGAAGATATAAAACCACCTTTTAAGTACTAAATGTCATTCTATACCTTTAAAGTTCCCTGTGCTTTGGGTTTAAAATAATTTAGTTATGTCTTTTCTCTATACAGAAGTTGTATAGTTTGTTACTTTTAAATACTAGTACTTCAGTGCAGTCAGTGATTTTTTATTTTGTGCAAAAATTGAGAGAAAAGGAGATGCAAACCAATATTTGCTTTGGAGAACATTTCCTAGTTTTTTCCCTAATTTTATGTTTACTTAAAGCAAATGTTCAATTTTGTTTGCATTCTTTTAAGAATGTGTGTACTTGAAGATAAAAGCAATTCAGGTGTATATATTAGGCAGAATTCAGTCAATGATTTTTAAATTTTCTTGGATAATCCATAAATAATTCAAATATAGATAAATGAGAGTTGGCCATGTATTACAGTGATAATTTTGTATTTTTCACCAAAACAATTTTTTTAAGTGAATTTCTCTTTTTTTCTTTTTACTTTAATGACCAGCTTTGGATATTTCATTGTTACTAAGATCTATTTTTAGAATAAAATTGTGTTCACCAAGAGTTTCATGTGTTTGAATTTGCTTCATTTCATCAAACTCAGAATAAATTAACAGAATAGAAAAAGCCCAAAATAAAAAGTCAGATTGTTGGGGCTAAACTGACGCGCAGGTGTGGCTGTCTGGGTCATCAGTAGCAGCACCCGGAAACTTGATGGGAGTGGAAATTCCTGAGTCCCCCACGCCAGTTCTACTGAAACTCTGGGCTGGAGCCCAGCAATCAGTTTAACACTTCTACCAGGTCATTCTGATAGACATCAAAGTTTGAGAAGCACTGCTCAAAAGAATTTTCATCTGAAGCCACTTCTTTATTCTGGATAAATTTTTGAAATAGGTATATTTATAGTTGAAATAAACGACCTTTCCCAGCATAAATCAATTGCAAATGAATTAATGTATAGTATTCAAGTATTTTAGTATTATTTTTCTTTAAAATGACATAATTTAACTCTGAAAATAAATATTTGTTATGAGGTAATCACGGGGAAAGGGTACAGTCCTCCGGAAATCCTTTTTATGATAAAAAAGTGCCCTGTTATAGTATTTGTACACAATTTTTACACCCCCACCAACTTTAGGCATAACGTGTCTTGCTTTTGACTCACTGGTATGAGAGTAGATGTAATAAATAACACGTCTGTTCAGAATAAGGTTTCAGCTAATTATTACTTTTTAATTAAAGTATGTTATGCATACAAAAAAAAATGCTGAGAATGACATCACCAAGATGGCAACAAAGGTCGTTACTAACTTAGTTCCCCCTCAGGGGTGGCCACTCTCATCACTCCTATTCGACATAGTACTGAAAGTCCTCACTAGAGCAGTCAGGCAAGAAGCAGAAATAAAGGTCATTAGAACTGGAAAGGAAGAAGTAAAATCATGACATGATTTTACATATAGAAGAAAATCCTAAAGATTCCACCAAAAAACTATTAGGTGTAATCAACAAATTCAGTAAAGTTGCAGGATACAAAAATAATATACAAAAAGCAGTAGCATTACTATACCACACTAACAAATTATCTGAAAAAGAAAACAGTTCCATTTATAATACCTTCAAAAACAAAATGCACAGGAATGACGTAGGAGGTGAATGACCTCTACTCTGAAAACTACGAGAGACTAATGAAAGTAGTCAAACAAGTGTATTACTTCATTTAATCCTGAGGAAAATTGTGTGGAGTGGAAATTCCCCACCCCTCCCTTTTAAAGTAGATGAAGAAAACGGGCTTGGAGGGTTGCTTTAAGAACTCATGCCACTTGGATCTGAAACCCCCACTCTTTTTACTATAAGGCACTGCCGTTGAAAATATATATAACTTTTCAGTTAAAAAGCATTCAGTCTTTCCCACAACCATAATTGTCAGGTAGATTTTTTTAAGGGAGGAAACTGAGAGGTTCAGGGAGCTTAGGCAAATGGTTGTTTCATACAGCTGGTCACAGAGTTAAGATTCAAACCCAGCACCTCTTAATTCTAGAAGTGTTCCCAACCTTGATACCATTGACATTTTGAGCTGGGTAATTCTTTGATATGACGGGCTTCCTGAGCATTACAGAATTTGTAGCGGCATCCATGGCTTTTATTCGCAAATTCCAAGTTCATAGAGTGGAAAAATTAATTTTGTTAAAATGTCAATACTACCTAAAGCTACCTAAAGACTCAATGCAATCCCTATCAAGATTTCATGGGTGTTTATTTTTCTTTTACAGAATTAAAGAAATATAAAATTTGTGTGGAACCACAAAAGAAAAACAAAAATAGCTAAAGCAATCCTGAGAAAGAAGAACAAAGGAGGAGGCATCCCACTTCCTGATTTCAAGCTATAATACAAAGCTAGCTAGGGTTGCCAAAGGGTGGGGGTCAGGGCGAGGGAGAAAAATCAATTTAAATAAAAGCTATAGTAATCAGAGCAGTATGGTACTAGCATAAAAACAGACACAAAAACCCATGGAAAAGAATCAGGAGCCCAGAAATAAGCCAATGCCTATACCATCAGCTAATATTTAATAAGTATTCTTGATGAAGAAAAGACGGTCTCTTCTGTAAATGATGTTGGGAAAATTCTATTTTACCATGTAGAAAAATTAGGGTCCTATCTTACATCACTCACAAAGATTAACGCTAAATGGTATAAAGACTTAAATGTAAAACCAGAAACCATAAAACTTCCAGGGGAGAACAGGAAAATAACTCCTTGACAATGGGTCTTGGCAATGACTTATTGAATGTGACACTTAAAGCTTGAGCAACAAAATCAAATCTAAGTAGTAGGACTACATTAAACTAAGAAATACACATCATAAAATAAACATTTGATAAAATACAAACTTTTTATGCATACTCTGCTAACATGATCTTACAGATCATTAGTAGGGTGGTAATAAAGGGGAGAACACAATTTAATAACGATATAAATAGCTAACAACCAAGGTAAAAATTAGTTGGAGAGCTGAGGTTAGTTAAGTCCTGGAAGATTTATACTGTGAGTAGCAATTACTAAGCATCGTGCCTTTTCCTGCACCAGCACCACACCCCCTCACACACCCATTCAGCCTAACCCTTTGCCTTCCTATCTAGGAAAAAGATAGGATTCTGCCTCAAAATGTATATAATTTCCAACTACTCAAAGGCCTTGCCTATTGTTATTATAAAACATCAAGAATTTTTAACCATTTCTTAACCAATTAAAGTGCCACCTCTAATGGAGAATTTTTCCATGCCTCCAAGGTTGCTCTCTTCTTTTGTGTGTGCTGCTGCTGCTGCTACTACTCCTGCTCCAAAGAGTTGAGTAAAGAACATGCTAGCAAAAGGCTTCTCAAAACATACCATCCTGTCTTTTTCTTGTGAGATCAGGCAGGAAATTTCTGGGAACCACATGCTCTACACCCAAAGGGTAAGAAAAAAAAAACAGATGGAACACTTTCTAACTCATTCTTTATGGCTAGCATTCCCCTGATACCAAAGCCAGACAAACACACCACAAGAAAACTATAAACCAAGGTTATTTATGAATAAAAAAGGCAAAATTCCTCAACAAAATATTAGTAAACCAAACCCTGTAACATTAAAAGGATTATACACCAGACCAAATGGGATTTATCCCAAGAATGCAAGAATGGTTCATCATAACAAAAATCAATGTAATTATCACATTAATAAAGCAAACGGGTTGTGTGTGACCATCTTGATGCTGAAAATATATTTGACAGAGGAGAAACCAGAAGAATGCAAGAAAGGAGAGCCTGCAATATACCTTCTGCTCAAGCCAGTGACCTCAGTGTTTAGTACTGAGGGAACGAGGGCAGACAGAAAAGTTTGAAAAATAACAAACCATAGCTATGGTCCTTGCTTATTATCAGTTCCTTGAAATAAACTTGCAGTACCAGCAAGAATTAGTTCTAGTCACGGACAGACACTCCAGCCTCCTCTCTCACTCCCTCCCCTCCTGGAGACATGAAAGCTAAAGCTGTAAAGGTATATAAGATGTAAGAAATCCAACTTTGGGGGCTCATGTCTTTGGTACTATCAGCCCCACATGCTCTGCTGGCTATTAAAATCCTACTTCTTTCATCAAGTTGCCTGGGCATCTTTGTCCTCCTTTGATTCCTGCTATAACAATATTCAACATCCTTTCATAACACTCAGACAACTAGAGATAGAAATGACTTCCCCGCCCTGGTAAATGGCATTTATTAAGAACAGAAAAAAACACATAGCTAATATACTCAGTAAAAGACAAAGCTAAGATCTAAGATCAGGCTCAGGACAAGGAAGCCCACTTTCATCACTGCTGTTCAACATTTGCTGAAAGTAAGAGCCAAAAAAATTAAGAGAAAAAGCATCAAACTGGGAAAGAAGTATAACTATATTTTCAGATGGCATCATCCTAATATAGAAATTCCCAAAAAATAAAATCTAGAGCTAATAGATTCACAAAGTTGCAGGGTTCAAGTTCAACACAAAAATTAGTTGTGTTTCTATGTAACATCAATGCACAATCCAGAAGATTATATTTTTAAAAATCTCATGTACAACACCCAAAAGAATACCTAAGAACTATAACCAAGGAGGTGAAAGACTTGTGCACTGAAAACTACAAAACACTGCTGAAATTTAAGACCCCACTAAATGGAAAAAAAAATCCCTGTGCTCATGGGTTGGAAGACTTAATATAAACACAGCAATACTACCCAAAGCAATTTACAGATTCAACGCAATCTTTATCAGAATCCCACAAGTTTTATCCTCAAATTCATATGGAATCACAATGGGCCCCAAATAGCCAAAACAATAAAAAAATAAGAACAAAGTTGAAGGATCACACTTCCTAATTTAAAAACTTAGTAATCAAAACAATGTGTTATTGGCATAGGATAGACAGAAACCAATGGAATTGAATTGACCACCAGGAATAAACCCATAATCTATGCCTCCCCCCCTTTTGCTATGCACTGGAGGCCAAGTACCCAATTTTTTAAATTTTATTTTTAAACTAAAAAATAGTTGCCATTTTATTTTTGTGACCAGAGTACAAATATTGATTGACTTACGACCTATGCAATTTACGACCATTCGACTTTACGACCACAATTGCTAGCCACGACTGCTCCACATCTGGCAGCACAAGCATTGTCCAGCTGGGTGTACAACAGTGCGGACCAGCTTCCGGCACCACTACCATCTCCGCGTGCACCATTTCAACTATTATCCCAGACTCAGTACAGCAATTTGTGTTTTGTGTCTTGGATATTTTTCATCAAACCCTTCCCAAGATGTCTACAAGAGGAAATTGTCTTTGCAAATATTAAACCAGTTGTACTGGTAATGCAGTGTTTTACTTAAAACTGACGAATGTAAAAATAAGAAACAAAATGGTGTAGAGATGATACAAATGGCATAAAATGAACAAGGAAAATTATGACATATAACAATAATGAAAGAAAATTATAGAATATGACTTAAAGATTTTTATAACATTATTTCACAGTACTGTACATATAGACTACTCAATTTGAGAGTAGTTAAACTACTCAAATCATGTTATGACTGGTCTGTCGGAACCAAACGTGGTCGTAAGTCGAGCACTAGCTGTACCTGATTCTGTTCTCTTAGCAAATTTTGAGTATTCAGTAAAATATTAATTATAGTCATGCTGTACATTATATATATCTAGATTTACACATCCTACATAACTGTAATTTTGTGCTCTTTGACTAACATCTTCCCTTTTTTTTTTCACATTTCCTTCCCTAGTACCCACTGTTCTACTCCTTTTATGTATCTATTCTTTTAAATTCCACATATAAGTGAGATCATGTTTTGTTTTGTTTTCCTTCTGTATCTGGCTTATTTCACTTAATGTCCTTCAGGTTCATCCATGGAATCTCAGAGTAAGATTCCCTTCTTTTTTATGGTAGAGTAGTATATTCTTTTGTGAAAATGTACCATAGCTGTTTTATCCACCCAGCTATTGATGGACTCTTGGGTTGCTTCCAAGTCTTGGCTATTGCCAATAATGCTGCAAGGAACATAAGGATGCATATTTTCTTTGTTTTAAACAAGAGAGAAAGAGACAGGCAGAAAGGGAGAGAGATATAAGCATCAACTCATCATTGCATCCTTTAGTTGTTCATTGATTGCTCCTCGTACATGCCTTGACCAGGGGGCTCCATCCGAGCCAGTGATCCCTTGCTCAAGCCATTGACCATTGGGTTCAAGCCAGCAACCATGGGCTTCAAGCCAGTGACCATAAAATTATTTTGATGATCCCACGCTTAAGCCAAGGACCCTGTGCTCAAGACGGTGAACCTGTACTATAGCCAGTGACCTCGGGTTTTTGAACCTGAGTTGTCAGTGTCCCAGGTCACTCTATCCACTGTGCCACCACCAGTCAGGCAGGGTGTATATATTCTTTTGAATTAGTATTTCCGTTTTCTTTAGCTATATTCCTAGAAATGGAAATGCTGGGTTACAAAGTAGTTCCATCTTTAATTTTTTGAGGTAATTACAGTTTTCAAAGTGGCTGCACCAGTCAGCATTCCATTTATTGAATAGAATATCTTCATCAAATTGTATGTTCTTGCTTTGTCATAAAGGTGTGGGTTTGTTTCTGGGCTCTTAATTTTTTAAATGTTTTATTTATTGATTTTCCAGAGAGAAAAGGAAGGGACAGGGTATGAAAAGTATCAACTCATAGTTGCTATACTTTAGCTGTTCATTGGTTGTTTGCTCGTCATATGTTCCTTGACCAGAAAAGCCCAAGGTTTGGAACTGGCGACCTCAGCATTGCAGGCCAATGTTCTATCCACTGCACCATGACAGGCTATGCAATTCAGCTTCTGGGCTTTTCATTCTGTTCCATTGATATATATGTCATTTTTTTTATACCAGTACCATGCTGTTTTAATTATTGTGGCCTTATAGTAGTTTGATATCAGGTAGCATGATCCCTCCAACTTTGTTCTTCTTTCTCAAGGTTGCTGTGGCAATTTTGGATCTGGTTCTAAAGAAATTTTGGAATACCCGTTCTAGTTCTGTGAAATACATACATCATTGGTATCGTGATAGGAATTGCATTGAACCTCTGTATTGCTTTTAGTATGGACATTTTAGTGATAGTACTTTTTCCTATTCATGAACATGGTACATGCTTCATATTATTTGAGTTCTTTAGTTTCTTTTCTTGGTGTCTTATAATTTTCCTAGTACAGGTCTTTCCCATCTGTGGTTAAATTTATTCCTATATATATATTTTTTGATGCAATTGTAAATGGGTTTTCTTACCCTTTTTGATAGTTCATTGGTATATAAAAATGCAACTGATTTCTGAATATTAATTTTTATCCTGCTACTTTATTGAATTCACTTATCAGGTTGTTGTTTTTTTATTTTTATTTTTGTGGACTCTTTATATAATATCATGTCATTTGCAAATAATGAGTTTTATTTCTTCCTTTCCCATTTGGATGGCTTATCTGGTTGCTGTAAGGCTTCCAGTACTATGTTGAATAAGACCGGTGAAAGCTGATGTTCCAGATTTTAAGGAAAACGCTTGTAGTTTTTGCCCACTGAGTCTGATGTTGGTTGTGAATTTGTCATACATGGAATTTATTACATTGAGGTATGTGCCCTCTATTTCTACTTTACTGAGTGGGATTTCATCAAATGCTTTTACTGCATTTATTGATATGACCATATGGTTTTTATCTTTCATTTTGTTTATGTGGTGTATCACATTTATTGATTTCTGGATATTGTACTAACCTTGCATCCTCAGGATCTCACTTGATCATGATGTATGAATGTATGATCTTTTTAATGTATTTCTGGACCAGGTTTACTAATATTTTTTTGAGGATTTTAGTATCTAATGTTCATCAGGGATATTGGCTTATAATTTTCTTTGGTTTTATCTGGTTTTGGAGTTAGGATAATGCTGGCCTTGTAAAATGAGCTTAGGAGTCTTCCTTCCTGGATTTTTTGAAATAGTTTGAGAATAAGTGTATTTCTTCTTTGAATGTTTGGTAAACTTCACCTGTGAAGCCATCTGGTCCCAGACTTTTGTTGGGAGTTTAATGACTGCTTTAATTTTACTAGTTGTAATCTGTCTATTCAGATTTTGTCATTTTTCCTAATTCAGTTTTGGAAGATTATGTGTTTCTAGGAATTTACCTATTTTATCCAGATTGTCCCATTCGTTGGCAAATACTTGTAACATTTTCTTACAATCTTTTGTATTTCTTTAGTGTCAGTTGTTACTTCTCTTCTTTAACTTCTGATCTTATTTAGGTCTTCTCTCTCTTTCTCTTTTGATGAGTCTAATTAGAGGTTTGTCAATCTCTTTTATCTTTTCAAAGAACCAGCTCTTGGTTTCAATGATCTTTTCTATTTTTTTAGACTCATTTTCATTTATTCATTCTCTGAGCTTTATTATTTCTTTTCTTCTACTCACTTTAGGCATTACTGTTGCTCTTTTTCAAGTTTCTTTAAATTTAAAGTTAGATTACTTGGAATATTCTTGATGAAGCAGTAAAATTATTCTTATTAAATTTAACCTTGGGTACACATCATTTTAACATTATGTAACAAAATTGGAAGTACATGTATTTATACTACATACAAAAGTGCATTTTGAGGCCTGACCTGTGGTGGTGCAGTGGATAAAGCATCGACCTGGAAATGCTGAGGTCACCGGTTCGAAGCCCTGGGCTTGCCTGGTCAA
This sequence comes from Saccopteryx bilineata, assembly GCF_036850765.1. Classification (NCBI taxonomy): domain Eukaryota; kingdom Metazoa; phylum Chordata; class Mammalia; order Chiroptera; family Emballonuridae; genus Saccopteryx; species Saccopteryx bilineata. The sequence goes on from NC_089490.1 coordinate 317,760,266, forward strand.
GGCACATATGGGAGTTGATGCTTCCAGCTCCTCCCCCCTTCTGTCTCTCTCTCCTCTCTCTCCCTTTCTGTCTCTCTCCTCTCTAAAAATGAATATTTTTTTTAAAAAAGTGCGTTTTGAGGAAAAGCCTTTGTGTGATTGAAGTGCAAACTGAAGTAGCTGCTTTTTTCATAAAATAGCATTTAAAATAAGTGACCAAAATAATACTGACAAATCCTATGTATGGTGCCATGTGGGTACTACACTTATGGTGGGAATCAACTCCCAAGTTATAAAAATGTCTAATCACTATGCTATAAACCTGAAAGTCATATATCAAATGTCATCTGTAATTTAAAAGCTAAAAATTAACTCAGAAAAAATAATACTGAAGTGAGTCTGACAAAACAATTGACACTTTATAGCTAATGATAAAAATCAAACTTTAGCAAAAATTAAAATTTTAAAAACGTATCCCCCATGAGCTTGAGAGCTTCCTAATACTTAGACTTTCCTTAATAGTATAAGTAATAAGAATAAATATGGTTTTTTGATACTAATGAAATGTGTCAACATTTGGGAGATCTGCATAATTCAGTAAACAAATATTTTCCAAATGACCAAAGCATGATGTTACAAGATTATGTATGGGTAAGAGATACATGCCAAGTACAAGATTCACCAAATGGATCTTACTATGGTGTAACAGAAAACAAAGAGATCACTGAACAGTAAAAGGATCAGGTTGCCAGGGATTAGCTGCGAGGAAGGAATTAAGAGGTGGAACAGAGAATTTTTAGGGCAATATAACTATTCTGTATGTTACAATGTTGGATACATGTTATTATACATCATCAAAACACCAAGAGTAAACTATTAGCTTTGGGTGATAATGATGTGTCAATGTGGGTTCATCAACTGTAACAAATGTACTATTCTGGTAAAGGATATTGATTGGGCCCTGGCCAGTTGGCTTAGTGGTAGAGTGTTGGCCTGGCGTGCAGGAGTCCCAGGTTCGATTCCCAGCCAGGGCACACAGGAGAAGCGCCCATCTGCTTCTCCACCCCTCCCCCTCTCCTTCCTCTCTGTCTCTCTCTTCCCCTCCTGCAGCCAAGGCTCCATTGGAGCAAAGTTGGCCTGGGCACTGAGGATGGCTCCATGGCCTCTGCCTCAGGCGCTAGAATAGAATGGCCCTGGTTGCAACAGAGCAATGCCCCAGATGGGCAGAGCATTGCCCCCTGGTGGGCATGCCGGGTGGATCCCGGTCGGGCACATGCGGGAGTCTGTTTGACTGCCTCCCTGTTTCCAACTTCAGGGAAAAAAAAAAAAAAAAAAGGATATTGATGAGGGGGGGCTGTGCATCTTGGGGACCGAGGTTATAGGGGAACTCTGTACTTTCTGCTCAATTCTACTGTGAATATAAAATATATAAATACATTTAAAATTTTAATTTAAATTAAAAATTTTAAAAGATCATTAATATTTTAGATTCCACACTCCAGCTAATCTTTATGAAACTACCTACCACTTGTCAAGTTCTGGTGTAGTATCAAAAAAAATCCACAATTATCTGAAAAATTCTTTTCCAAATACATACTATGAGAGGTTGAATCTTCATGTACTTCAACCAAATCAACACACATATTATAAAGGACTAGAGGCAGAAGCAGATAGGAGAATCCAGCTATCTCCTACTAAACTAGACCATCAAAGAGCTTTGCCAAAATGTAAAACAAGGCCATTGTTCTAAGTATTTTAAATAATTATTTTTCATAAGAAGTGCTACCTTAACATGTAGTGTGTATTGCTTTGTTTTTTTAAAAAAAGTTTACTTTTAAATGAACTCATAAATATTTTAAAATTTTTATTTTTAACATGATAGATATCAGTATGTACAACCCACATGAACACAAGCTCTTTGAGGCCCTCAAAAATGTTTTAGGACTGTAAAACATTTTGAAAACAAAATGTTTAACAACTGCTACTATGCACTGATTTATTTTACATATAGTCAGGGATACTAGTTGAAATGTTGTGCTTCTAGAAAAAAAATTTAGTTCTATCTTCAAAACAGACAGCCAAGTATCCTTTGACTTATGGAATGGCAGTCAACAAGTAAAGGGCCTCTTCGTCTCTTAGTTAGGAGAAAACTATTCAGTTCCAGTTCCTTGTGCTCTCTTCAGGCAGAATATTGGAAATGACCAAGGTGGAAGCAAGAGGGCAATCAAATAATAAATTATAAAGTTCCAGTTTATGTTAAGAAGGTAAAAAAAACAGAGATATATTATTTCCAAACATAAGTAGTAAAGTAAAAACTGAAATGTGGTTTAACAGATTAAACCTGACTTGTGGTGGCACAGTGGATAAAGTGTTGACCTAGAACACTTAAGGTTGCTGGTTCAAAACCCTGGACTTGTCCGGTCAAGGTACATACAAGAAACAACTACGAGTTGATGCTTCCCGCTTCTTCCCCATTGCCTTCTCTTTTCTCCTCTAAAATCAATAAATAAAATCATTAAAAAGGTAAATATTTTGGAGTTACTCCCACCTAGACCATATACAATTCACAGAAAACCACCTATTATCTCCAGCAATCTATGTTTTTTTCACAGATCCTAAATCCCCATATAAAGAAAAGAGGGATAAAATCTCATAGGATTTTGAGTTAAATAAAGCAATAAAGAAACCTAACAAAACATCTGACTTTTATCTATTTGTTCAACATAATGAATACCTGTTATGACATTATCATCATGAGGGCAAAAAGGATAAGGAGCTCAAACCCTACACTCTAAAATTTAGGTACACAAAATTCAACAAGTGGGTAAAATATTAATTACAGTACCATTTACCTTCATGCAATATTTTTACTAAATGCAAAAATACAGAAGTTCTTGTACATTATTAAAACTGAGCAGCTGAGTAAAACCAAGTAAGATAAACTCTCAAACAAAACTCAAAAGAGTTATAGTTATTATGCTGGATAGCAGCCCATGCAATTTTTAAAAATGTTAACACAGCTTAATAGGACAATTGCTCCAAAGCACAAGCTAAGGAGATAAGTCGAACCATGTTCAAACTTTATTTTGAAGTTACTGAAAGTAGAGCTAGTATTCTCTGAAATAACTAGCACCTTGCATTAGTTTGCTAGGGCTGCCATAACAAAGTACCAGGCTAGGTGGCCTCAACAGGAATTTGTTTCCTCACAGTTCTAGTGGCTAGAAGTCCAAGAACAAGATGTTGGAGGATTTGGTTTCTTCTGAAGCTTCTCATCTTGACTTCCTGAAGGCCATCTTCTTCATTTTCACAAGCCGCTTTCCGTATGTGTCCTAATCTCCTTTTAAGGACGATTTATATATTCAGTTAGGGCTCATATAATCTTATTTTACTGTAATTACCTCTTTAAAGGCCTTATCTCCAAATACATTCACATTCTGGGGATTACGGCTTTGACATGTGAATTTCATGTGGGCACAATTCAGCCCATAACACATCTTAATTGTTTAAAGAATCTAGTACTGTGCCTGGCACACAATGAATCCTCAATATACAGTAGCCATTATGAAAGAAAGAAGGAGAGAGAGAGAAAAGAAAGAAAGAGAGAGAGAGAGAGAGAGGGAGGGAGGGAGGGAGGAAAGAAAAAAACTAGAAAGAAAAAAAGAACTACTTCCAAAAGGATTGAATTCCCTCTTTATATTCCTTCTATAATGGCAAGAAGACACCTTCCCTCGCTAACATGAGGTCTTGCACCCAAGATGCATACATTTGGACTTACTTAACTGAATCAGCCCAATCAAAATGGAAATAAAGGCAAGAGAAAAGATTGAAGGATAAATTTTCACTCTTCTCTCTATTCAGAGGAATCTAAAGGAATTGTGAGCTAAGAAGAAAAATAAGAGTTTTTAATATTAGACCTCCTTTCAAAGGTTTGCCATTGACTTAGCTCTGGGAAAGGTCAAATACCATTGGGCCCCAAGAGGAGCTATTTATTTACCATTGCCTATATCCCACCTCCTAATCTCACCAACATATGCAACAAAGCAATTACACTATTTTCTGAAAATCCATTATAGCTTTAGACATCCAAGTTTAAGAACTTTAATATGAATTTTTAATTAAATTACAAAACTAGACAAAACTTATCTAAAGGAAGCTTCATTAATCATATTTTAAAATTTCTTAGTAATTTGTTTCATTAGTTCAATTTTTATCTAATTTATTTAAAAGCTAAGTTAGCTAAATGCTTACATGACAGGGAAAATGCTTATGTATATTATCTCAGTTAATCCTTATAACCCTTTAAAGACATGAAAATTATTTTTAAGTCATGAGAAAAAAAATTTTATGATAGTTTTTTAAAATAGTTTTGTTTCTCACAAACTAGGGAAAAGCTTATTTGCCAATAAAAGAAATATCCTTATTTTATAACACAACTGAGAAACACCAAAGAGAACATGGCACCATAATTCTGATAAACTAGACTTCCTGGTTTCCAGTTCTTTTGAACTCAAAGCTTTCAGAAATACCAAAATCAGTCAATGACACCTAACAGCCATGAGACTATGGTATTTACTCCTTTAACTTCTTCTGTGTTCACACAGGTACACTAATATAGCCCATCAAATATAATCTTCCTTTGATAATGCTTAAGAATAGGAAATAAGATATCTTCTTTAGAAGAAATGCAGGGACTTCATTAAAATCAGTATTCTCTTTTTTAGCCAGAGAGAGAGAGAGAGAGACAGGGACAGACAGACAGGAAGGTAGAGAGGTGAGGATGAGAAGCATCAACTCATAGTTAAGGAACTTTAGTTGTTCACTGACTGCTTTCTCATATGTGCCTTGACGGGGGGGGGGGGGGGGGGGGGGGCTCTAGCCGAGCCAATGACCCTTGTTCAAGCCAGTGACCTCGGGGTTTAAAGCCTGGATCCTCAGAATCCTTTATTAACCAATGTCATCCCAACAAATTAAAAAAAATAGAACAAAAGCTAAACTGTGAACTTCATTTCGCTCAGGGCACAGTGATTCTCACACAGCAACCAGAACTCCCTGGAAACAAGATTTGTGGTCTGTTTCTACCTTCCTATAGGGCAGCGGTTCTCAACCTGTGGGTCGCGACCCCAGCGGGGTCGCCTAAAGCCATTGGAAAATACATAATGCATATCAGGTATTTACATTCCGAATCATAACTGTAGCAAAATTACAGTTATGAAGTAGCCACCAAAATTATTTTTTGGTTTGGGGGTCACCGCAACATGAGGAACTGTATTGCGGGGTCACGGCATTAGAAAGGTTGAGAACCACTGCTATAGGGAAATGTAAAGCAAAGAAAGGATGCTTTGCCTTAGATTTCCCAATGGAAAAGTGTTTTGAAGAAAATGCAATTCTTCAAATGTCGGGGAAATACCAGATGTTGGGAAACCAAGAATGGCTGGGGATGGCGCTGGGTCTTCTCTGTTCATTTGCAAGGCTGCTGGATATGCTGGGTTCTCCAGGAGGAATGCTTGTTCATGGAGGAATGGGGTTTCTGGTGAGCCACAGGGGAGAAGGGGTGGCGGAATCTTTGTTGCCCATCGCAATAACACTGGACAGTGGGTTTAAGCTCTCCCATTCTTGGCTGTCCTTTCTCTCTTCTTTGGTGTCCCCAGAATTTGGGTGTTTCTGCACAATTCACTCCACCCGCTTTCACAGTGGGCAGGTGTCCAGCTTTCGTCTCTAGCTTTCCCTCGGGAGGTGGCAAAGGTGGCTTGTGGCTGGGTGGGATGTGTGTGTGAGCTAGGGAGTGAGGCTCAGGCACATGTGAGTGGCAGGGTCATGCTGGCCTGCTGACTGTGGCCATGGGGAAGGGGGATACTGTAATTTTTAAAACAACATTACTAGTATCAAAGCAGAGTGGAACACAAATGTTACTAATTAAAGAATCAGTAATTTGTTTTTTTACTTCAGATTCAAATGTTCAACAATATTTTAAAGATTTACATACAGGGCTAACTTACAGCCTATTTTTATTTTATGAGAGAAATGTACGAACGGTACCCTTAATTATACCCCTGCAAATAGGGCATTTTCTTAGAGAAGGGGCACATTCCTGGCATACTACCAGATGACCACAAGGAATGAATACAATAGAAACTTCTTTGTCCATACACACTTTACAAGTTCTTTCTTCTTGCAACCTCCTCAATTGTTCTTCCAGTGACAGACCTAGTAGTAACAACAAAAAGAACTTTAATGAAACTGAACTTCTACTTTAGCTCCCATTAAAAAAATAATACAAGTAATAATTCATGTTGGTATTAAGTACTGTATTAATGTTGTTTTACCTGAAACATCTTCTGTTGGAATATACTTCATATTCCTTTCCACTAAGGAAAAACATACAAAAAGCATCACTACCAAATACAACACTGCTTAACCTACTACCTATCTGTTTTATCTATTATCTATTGGACAACAAAGATTCTAGGTATGTATTATCAGAAAATATTTAGCCATACTACTTGGGCAATAAAAGACTTCAGTTTTTAGGACATATTAAATTATAGACTATAGTTTGCTAATTGGATTTATTTTGTTTGTTAAATACAAAGATGAATGTAATCCCAATGATTTCTAAAATAATTTTACCAAAAAACTCACCAAATAAGTTCTCATATAATGTAGAGTCAATTTCTTTTAGACAGTTTTTGAAGATGTTGGCTGCAGCATTTCCTTTAACTAAAATAGTATCAATCAGTTCTCTTGCTTGTAAAGGTATCTGTGTTTTCTGTTTAATTATGTCATGTTCTTGTTTATTAATTACATTGGCCTTTAAAAGATTATCCAGGATAGGAAGCACACATGTCAACTGTTGAAAGAGAGCCATTCTATTCTTCCGAATTAATGACAAATCATCTTCATTTAAAAAAAAGAAAAAATTCATTAGATTTTAAACTGCTCCGTCATATCGACCCTACAAGTAATGTAGGCACTAAATAGGACAAATTTACTTGTTTTCACATTAATGTCTGTCATCTAAAATCCTCTAGAAGATTTAGCTAATAAGGCATGTTATACAGTGTACATCGAGTCTCTGTTTGTGCCCCTTTTTTAAGTCAATACATTTATATGCTTAGAAGCCTGCTTTTCCTCTATGATTGAAAGCAAGCATAAACTTTTAGAGGACAGTAAAAATTTTCCACCTCTGTACTTTCTCCAAGGAATTAACAATATGATACTTCTACTTGCATTGTATCACTTTACTTTTGTAAAAATTTTAAAAATATTAGTTTCAGGTATACAACATAGTGATTCAACATCTTTATACCTTCCAAAGTGATCATCCACTAAAAATGGACAGAGAACATGAAAAGACATTTCTCTAAAGGAAACATACAGATGGCCAACAGACATGTGAAAAGCTGCTTGGCATCAATCATCAGGGCAATGCAGATCCAAACCACCATGAGATACCACCTCACACCAGTCAGAATGGCTAGCTATTATTAAAAAGTCAACAAAGTATGTGTGTTGGCAGGGATGTGGAGAAAAAGGAATCCTTTTGCATGTTGGTGGGAATGCAAACTGGTGTAGCCACAATGAAAAACAGTATGGAGATTCTACAAAATATTAAAAAGAGATAATAGCATTTGACTCAGCAAATTCCACTTCTGGGTATTATCCAAAGAAAACAAAAACACTAATTCAAAAAGATGTATGTCACTTGACTTTCCTGAGCACTTCCACCATATAAACTGTCTTATTTAATACAAAGATCCTGTCAATTAAACCAAGGTAGGTATGATTGCTTCTCATTTTCAAATAGGAGGACTCAGAAAAGAATGAGAAGCTGTCCGAAGTCACAGAAAGAATAGTTGCAGACCCAGGTCTCCTAGGGTTAACTCCATGCTTATGAAGCAGTCTAGTTGTCTTCCTTTATCTGCAGTCTTACTCTCCACTACCCATAGTCAACCATGGTCCAAGAATAGTGAATAAAAAATTCCAGAACTAAACAATTGATAAATTTTAAATTGTGCACCATTCTGAGTAGTCTGATGAACTCTCACTCTGTCTCAGCTGGGATATGAAAAATCCCTTTGTCCAGTGTATCCATGCCACATACGCTACCCACCCGTTAGTCAATAGATCAACTGTCACAGTTTCACAGTGCTTGTGTTCAAGTAATCATTATTTTACTTAATAATGGCCCCAAAGCCCTTCACATAACTTTTATTATAGTATAGTTATAATTGTTGTTTTATTATTAATGTTGTTAATCTCTTATGCGTCTAATTTATAAACTTGATCAGAGGGTTCAGTGTTATCTGTGATTTCAGGCATCCACACTGGGGCCTGAGATGTACAGCCTGCGAATAAAGGGGCATTCCTGTACTGTACTACACTGCTAAGAGAGTCTGAGCTGTAGTCAGGACAGATACAGAGCCCCATGCTGGCCTGGCCACTGACTAGCTGTGTGCCCTAACCTCCAGATTCCTTGGCAACCTTCTCTGTGAAGTATGGATAACAGTACCTCCCTCAAAAGATTGTGAGAATTAAATGAGATGATATATGTAACATATTCAGCATAATATCTGGTACATAGTTAGCTACCAATATTATTCTATAAATGTCTGTTTATACAACTGTTTAAAAACTGCATATAAATCAAGTCTAATCTCTTTTTAAAAGTAAATGTTTTTTCCTTTAACCTCAAATCAAATAAAATCCATAGTTAAATTTCCTAAATTTATGAAATATGAGCATGAATTTCTAAAGTATTTTTCAAGAAGTTCCTTCTTTTGGTGTCCCAATCACCATAATATTTAACTGCCTGTCTTCAGCCTTAAAAAAAAAGAAAAAAGGCCCTGGCTGGTTGGCTCAGTGGTAGAGCATCGGCCTGGCGTGCAGGAGTCCTGGGTTCGATTCCCGGCCAGGGCACACAGGAGAAGTGCCCATCTGCTTCTCCACCCTTCCCCCCTCCTTCCTCTCTGTCTCTCTCTCTTCCCCTCCTGCAGCCAATGCTCCATTGGAGCAAAGTTTGTCCGGGCACTGAAGATGGCTCTGTGGCCTCTGCCTCAGGCACTAGAATGGCTCTGATTGCGGCAGAGTGACGCCCCAGATGGGCAGAGCATTGCCCCCTGGTGGGCATGCCGGGTGGATCCCGGTCGGGCGCATGTGGGAGTCTGTCTGACTGCCTCCCGATTTCCAGCTTCAGAAAAATACCAAACCCCCCCAAAAAAAACAAAAACAAAAAAAAAGAAAAAGAAAAAAAGACATCACATTTATAAGTTTAAAGCTGTGAAAAGTGATATCTATTTCCCTTACTCTTTCACTTTTCTGTAAAAATAAACAGAAAATGCATCTTCTAATCCAAATACCCCAATTTACACTATCTATGCAGCCTTCACCTCTGCTAACTCTTTAACTCTGTCTTTTGCACACCAGTCTCCACTGCTAGTCTACAAGCTCCTTGAGAGCAAGCACCATGACTAGCACAGGTGTTCATGTTCAGTAAACATTTTTTGAAGAAATAATTATTCAAAAGACTTGTTTTGGGAATCTGAGACTTAACATAATCTGAATGAATACTAACATTAGTTCCCTATCTTTGGGTTGGACAGGGGCTTCTCAATAAGCCCTAGAATTTCATCATCAGTTATATTGTATTTTTTGTATAAGGATCATTTACAAGGATATGAAAATCAAATGCCATATTAGAAACACAATTTGAAGGAAATTTAAGAGAGAAATAAAATCTGCATTCAACTTTAAAGTCCTGCTTTTTCATAACAACTTAAATTTGTTATAAGAAGCAAATAGAGCTCAAGTATAAATTTATGCTAAAATCCTCTGATTAGTATATGTCAGGGAATCTTAAACTGGAAAATAAGCATACTGAAAAAAGCTACAGTCAATGGTTTAGAAGTAGTGTAGTCCACTGTCCAGTGGAGATGGGGACGTGTGGTTTGGAAATGACTGGAGGCTGCTACCAGCAGATGGTGCATAGATGAGGATGCTGACCGTCCTGTAACATGTAAGAATCCCATGAGCCCCACTTAGAAATAACACAGTTGACTAACATTCCCAAATACCTGATGCCATTTCTTCCGTTTGCCTTTCCTTTTCCTCTTGTCTTTTTTCATCTTCAGCATTAAGAAGTGCTGCCACAATATCATTAACTGTTTTGTAATTCTCTCCAGTTGTTAGGATTTTACTCTGAACTGTCTGTTTTACCAGGCTTCTACTGAAGCCCATTTCCAAGGCAGCTTTAACCACAGGTGTATTCATCATGACTGCATCTTCTTTAGAACTTTCTCCAGGTCCAAAATGAACAACTATTTGAAAAGACATGTACCAATGTTAATTCCGCAAATATAAAAATATGAAGAAAAATGTCTATGACATATTCTACTCTCATGCTAGTTATGCTTACATCTTGGTGAGAGGTGAGCTAGATGCACCAATTCTCTATAACTTCAACAAAATAAAACTTGATCAGGATTACATGTGAGTGTCATGCTGTACTTTTTAAAAAATACCACTTCCACTTGCCAGGCTACATTCCAGACCTACTTAATGATAGAAAAGGGACGAGGCTTAAGAATCTGTATCTTTTTAAAATTTCCCAAATGATTCCAATGTAGTCATTTTTAGAAACCAACAAGCTACAAAAATTTAGAAGTGAGAGATTATCTCACTTCAGCCCATAAAGTGGGGGAAATCAACAAAAACTTCATGGAAAACATGGCATTAGAGCTCTAACGTGAAGATAAACAAAAGCTGAAGAGATGAATAGATGAAGCAGAGAGAATAAACAAGCAAAGACAGGAAGTACAGTAAACTGGAAGGCTAGTTCACAGAAAACATGTCTAAAAAATATAAACAAATATGGTTAAAGAAGTAAATGGTCATGATTTCAGACAATGACAGATGCACTGAAGAAAATAAAAGTGTAAGGTGATTAAAACAAATTAGGAGGCAGCAGGACAGTTTAGATAAGGTAATCAGAGAAGATGTTTCTGTTAACAGGATCAATGCTAGCCAATACTGCACTGTGAAAATTACAGATATAATTCTTCAAGACACTTTACTGCCATCTACTGGAAAATTGCTGTAATAAACATAGATAAACTGGCTACAATGTGTACTGAGCTCCCTTGCTCAAACAAACACGAATGAGGAAGCCTGACGGAAGAGGTAACACCAGAGCAAATACTTGATAAGAAGGAGTGAGCTATGGCAATATCTGAAAGAAGTCTTCCAGGCAAAGAGAAAAACAAGTGTAAAACCTTAAAAAGTCAAAAGTAAAGCTTGATATACAAGAAACAGAAAGGTAGTGAAAGTCAGAGAGAAGGATGATGCCCAGATGTAAAGCCTTGTGAGAAGTTTATATTTTATTAAGTTTGCCAGAATATTCTAGGAGGTTTTAAGCAGAGGACTAATAAAAACCTGATTTCCTTTTCTCAAAACATGATTCTGGCAACTTGGTGATGAACTTTAATGAGATAAAATGGAATCAGGGAGACCTGTTAGGATATCACAATAGATGACAGTTTGGATTAGGTTGGTGGTATGGAAATGAAGAAAAGTGGTAAGATTAGAAAGATAAAGGTAGAGATGAAATGACTTCTAGTACATATACAAGATGAAAGGACTGCTAATTAAATATATAAGGTAAAGAGAAGAATCAGGAATACCTGAGTCAAATTCTGATCTTAGCAAGTTGGTACCATCAACTTAGATGAGAAGATCAGAGAAGGAACAAATTTGCGGAGGAAGGACATGGAGAAAATGTTTCAGCTAAGTAGAGATTTAAAAATGTAGTTGAACAAGACAGCCTAAAGCTCAGGAAATGGAGAAATAAATTTGGCCTGAGCACTGAGAGGTATTCCATCATTTAGAGCAGGGGTCGGGAACCTATGGCTCCTGAGCCAGATGTGGCTCTTTTGATGGCTGCATCTGGCTCACAGACAAATCTTTAATAAAAAAAATAACGTTAAAAATATAAAACATTCTCATGTATTACAATCCATTCATTTCCTACCGCTCATGTACATGGTTGCGGGTGGCTGGAGCCAATCACAGCTGTCCCCCGGGACAACACCAAATTTTTATTGGATAATGCGTAATGTACACGGGCTCTCACAGAATTACATTTTAAAATATGTGGTGTTCATGGTTCTCTCAGCCAAAAAGGTTCCCACCCCTGATTTAGAGGTTTCAAAAAGGAATAGTCACCAAAGGAGGCTGTTCATGATCAACTGGGGAAAACCAAGAATGTGGTATCTGTGAAGTCAAGAGATGATATCCTAAGAAGGATGAAGGAGAGTGATGTCAGCAAGGCTGCCAAATAAGATGTCTACCACTTGTATCACACACACACCCCTGCCCTCCACCCTGTCAACAACAGGAATCCATCCACGGACTAAAGTGCCTTTGTGGGAGCTTTGAGATCTGGCTAGAAGATTATGAAAAATTTTCTAGCAGTTTCAGACTGCTCTGAGAACTGTTTTGAGAAGACAGTCCTGGACCCAGGCAGCTGACTCACTAACCATGGTCCCAGCTACAAACCCAGAAACAGCTTTGGACTTGGCTACAATCCAATTTAACTTGGTCTTGTCCCCAACACCAAGAGAATGTAGAGGGGCCATGCTCACCTATGCTCTGAGTAACAGGCATAAAGACCTCAGGCGCAGCTGTGAACACTGAAGATGCCTATGAATCAAATCCAGCCATGGCCCATGAACCACTGGAGGTAACCAATCAGACTATATATTCTGAAAAGGCCTTGCTCTAACACAGTGGTAGTCAACCTGGTCCCTACTACCCACTAGTGGGCGTTCTAGCTTTCATGGTGGGTGGTAGCGCAGCAAAGTATAAATAAAAAGATAGATTTAACTACAGTAAGTTATTTTATAAAGATTTATTCTGCCAAACAGCGAAAATCCGACATAAAGTACTTGGTAAGTAATTATTATTATATGCTTTAACTTGCTGTAACTCTGCTTTATAAATTTTATAAAGTAAAGTTACTTCCCTACTTTATAAATTACCATTACTGTGGAACTGGTGGGCGGTTAGAAAATTTTACTACTAACAGAGATACAAAAGTGGGTGGTAGGTATAAAAAGGTTGACTACCCATCCTAGCTGCAATCTATAAACTGTCCTGCTGCCACAGGAACCCAGCAAGAGACATTCCCAATTGAGCACCTGGAGATCTTGGAAAGGGTCCAACTCAGCTCCAGTCCCTCAGCCACACAATACACAACAGTACTGCTGGCATAGGGACCTGGTGGGAGACACTCATGCTGGCACCTCAGGAGATCCCTGAAATAACTCCAGCCTCTTATCGAGTTGGGGAGCAGTTTAGTCCACCAAGAGACCCGGTAGGAGTCATGTCCATCCATGCTTTCCAGAGCGGTTCTACAGACTTCAGTCTTGGCTGAACATGAAACAGCTCTGGGGCCAAGGTCCAGCCCCTCTCAGCTATGTTCCAAAGCCAGTTCTGCCCATCAAGGCACAAATCCAGTGACCAGACAGGAGCCACCCCCCTCCCCCAGGAACCTGAAGGGAGCCACACTCATCTGCACATCTGGGAACAAGCCCACTATATGAAGCCCAACTGTGGACCCTGAGGCAGACCCTATCCCAACAACACCCTCCCATCCACCGAGAAACCAGAAAGAATCCACACTAGTCCGAGTCCCTGGTAATAAGCCTGCCAACCATGGCTACCACCATAGACCCAGTAACAGCCTTTAACAGCTCCAACCAAGCACGACTGCAATCTGAGGCAATCCCATCAGCCATGGACCCTACAAAAGAAGGTCTTTACCAATCTACAAAGACTAGAAGAATTGTTTGCTCCTCCAAATGCACAGATACAAAACAATGTTACATGTATCATGAAAATCAGGTAGCACACCACTAAAGGAAACTACTCAAGATCCTGTAAGACTTGGGTTCAGGGTGCTTTTAAAATCAGAGTCCCCTTTAAAAGTAAAATTCCCCTCATCCAATTTCTTACCCAGGCTCAAACAGCACATTTTCCTCCCTCACTGTGAGGTTGTAGTTAATTGGTGTGCTATTCTCCCACTTAAAGGCTTCCAGGCCTTCACTTTAAAACATAGAAATGTCAGGGAAAGCTTACATTGGACAGGGACCTGACAATTAGTTTTAAATCACATTGTTTGTGAAAGCCTAGCCACAAGCATAGGGGTGCTGTCTCCTGATAGCAGATCAGCTCCCCCCCTCCAAGGGCAGCGCAAACCAGTGGGAGCAGGGAGGGCTGGCTTGCCTGAACCCTCGGCCTGCCCCGCTGGCCTGGGACCTTTGAACTAGCACAGGCCCCCTTTAGACAGCCGAGTCGGGAGATAAACAATTTGGAGAAACTGTGGTGCCTCTCCAATCCACACATGAAAAAATATTACGTTGTATCTATGGAGGCAGTGACATCAGCCGCTTTTTCCAAGACCCTTGACTAAACTATAAATACCCTACTCCAACCCTCCCCAGGGCTGACACAGCATCTGGGTCCATCTTGGCACGCTTGCACCCAAGAATTTTAAATAAACAATCCTTTAGAAATATACCAGCCTTGTGTTTTCAGTTTGGCTCCCCCAGTGCTCATCCAGGAAGGGGTTCAGCCTGTCAGCTATCTCATATAAGATAAGGCACTCCAGACCTGGAGTTCTCTCCAGGTCTGACCTATTTGGGGGTTTTATACTGACCTGCAGTTGCCAAGAGAAGCTGAAAGGAGGCTTTCCCCTTCCCCAGTGAATCAGCCACCCCCACAGCTTCAACCTAACAGTTTCACTAATCAACTACAAAGAATTGGAGTCTATGATTTACCTGACAATCAATTATAAGTTGCCTGACAATGAATTAAAAGTAATCAATTAAATAATTTCAATGAAATTTAAGAGAACAAAGGTAGACAACTAAATTAAAAAAAAATGAACAAAATGACAAGTTTAATAAAATATAGAAAAATAAAAAGAACCAAAGAGAGGTTCTGGAGCTGAAAAATATAATGAAAGAATTGAAAAATTCAGCAGAGATTCAACAACAGACTTGATCATGAAGAAAGAATGAATCAGAAACCTTGAAATCAGCTAGTTAAAGGAACAAAAAGAAGACTGAAAAGAGTAGAAAAGCCTCTGTGAATTGTAAGACAGTACTAAACATGAACATTCATATCATGGGTGTTCCAGAAGAAGAAAGGGAGAGAAAGCTTACTTAAAGAAATATTAAAAAAAGAAAAAAAGATTTAAGAAGAAGAGAAAGAGAGAGAGAGGGAGGGAGGAAGGGAGAGAGATGAGAAAGCATCAAACTGCAGTTGTGGCACTTTAGTTGTTCACTGATTGCTTCTCATATGTGCCTTGACCAGGGGGCTCCAGCCAAGCCATTAACTCTTTGCTCAAGCCTGTGGCCCTGGGCTTCAGGCCAGTGACCTCTGGGCTCAAGCCAGCGACTATGGCATCATATCAATGATCCCACATTCAAGCCAGCAACCCATGCTCAAGCTGGTGAGCCTGTGCTCAAGTCAGATGAGGCTCGCTCAAGCCTGATGAGCCTGCATTCAAGCTGGTAACCTTGGGGTTTTGAACCTGGGACCTCAGCATCCTAGGTGGATGCTCTAGTCACTGCAAGACCACTGATCAGGCAAGAAATACTTTTTTTTTTTTTTTAAAGAATGAGTAGCTAAAAACTTTGAGTAGCTAAAAACTTACCAAGTCTTGAGAGAGTTATAGATATCCAGGAACAGTAAGCTCAAAAACTTTAAGCAAGATCAACCCAAATGTTACTGCCAGGCACATAATCAAAACGTTAAAAAGTCAAAGACAAAGAGTTACTAAAGAAGCAAGAGAAAAACAACATGCACACGACCTCCCTAAGGCTATCAGCAGATTTTTCTGCAGAAATCTTGCAGGAGAGAATGACTTGATATATCAAAGTGCTTAAAGATAAAAACTGTCAATCCTGCAAAACAGTCCTCCGATGAAGACATTCCAGACAAAAAAAAAGTTAAGGAAGTTCATCAACACTAGAGTTGCCTTACAATTGCTAAAGGGATTTCTTTAAGTTACAATGAAGGGGCATAATAGTAGAAAACATATAAAATATAAAACTTACTGTTAAAGGTATATATATAGTCAAAATCAGAATACCCTATACTGTAACAATGGTATGTAAATCACTTCTACCTCTAGTATAAAAGTTAAAAAATAACTATAACTACAGTAATTTGCTAGTGAATTAGTAATATAAAAAAATGTAAAAGTATAACATCAATAGTGTAAAATGTACAATGAGAAGAAATAAAAGTGTCCAGTTTTGTATAGGATTGAAGGTAAGTTATTAACCACTTAAAACACTTATGTTTTATGTAAGCCTCATGGTAAACACAAAGAAAAATCAATCAGAAAGAAAGACAGCAAGAGAAGAAGAAATGAACAAAGGAAACTGTAAGAAGTCAGAAAACATTAAAATTGTAATAGTAAGTCCCTAACTTGCCTGGCCTGTGGTGACGAAGTGGATAAAGCATCGACCTAGAACACTAGGTTGCCAGTTCGAAACCCTGGGCTTGCCTGGTCAAGGCACATATGGAAGTTGATGCTTCCTGCTCCTCCCACCCTTCTCTCTCTCTCCTCTTTAAAATAAATAAATAAAAAGTCCCTAACCATCAATAATCACTTTAATGTAAATGGATTAAATTCTTTTCTTTTAAGTGAGAGGAGGGGAGATGGTGAGACAGACTCCTGCATGGGCCCCAACCAGGATCCACCTGGAAACCCCTATCTGGGGCCAATGCTCAAATCAACCGAGCTATCCTCGGTGCCTGAGGTGGACACTCAGACCAACGAGCTATCCTCAGTGCTCAGGGACGATGTTCAAACCAATCAAGCGGAGAAGAGGGAGACAGTGAGAGAAGGAGAGATGGAGAGAAAGAGGTGGAGAGGGGGAAAGGGAGAGGAGAGAGGGAGGAGGAAACAGATGGTCACTTCTCTTGTGTGCCCTGACCAGGAATCAACCCAGAACATCCACAGGGCCAGGCTGATGCTCTATCCACTGAGCCCACTGGCCAGGGTCAAATGGACTAAATTCTCTGATCAAAAGATATAGAATGGCTGAATGGATTAAAAAACCAGGATGCAAAAATATGCTGCCTATGAGAGGCTCACTTTAGCTTTAAGGTAACAGGCTGAAAGTTAAGGTATAGAAAAAGATATTCATGGGAGAACAGATGGTGACAGAGAGAGACTTGACTTGGGGTGGTCAACACACAAAGCAATATACAGATGATGTCTTGTAGAACTGTGCAGTTGAAACCTGTATTATTTTATTAACCAATGTTATACCCCAATAAATTTTTAAAAATGCAACTTACCAATACTGAATCATAAAAAAACAGAAAATGTGAATGGACCAATACAACTATGATGACTGAAGCGTAATCAAAAACCTCCCAACAAAGAAATACAAAGGTAAAGTCTATCAAAAATTTTAAAGAATAATGCCAATCCTTCTCAAACTTCTCCAAAAAATTAAAGAGGAAGGAAAACTCCAAACTCATATATGAGGTTGGCATTACCCTGATACAAAAGCCAGATAAGGTCGCTAAATGAAAGAAAACTATAGGCAATACCATTGATGAATACAGATGTAAATATTCTTAACAAAATCCTAACAAACAGTTCAAAAGCACATTAAAAGAATCATACTTATGATAAAGATAAATTTATCATAGGATGCAAGGATAGTTCAACATATGTAAATCAATAAACATGATAAACCACATTAACAGAACAAAAAAAACCAACCCATATGATCCTCTCAATAAATTCAGAAAAAGCATTTGAGAAAATTCAACCCTTTTCATGATAAAAAGCTCTAAAAAAACTGGATGTAGAAAAAACATACCTCATTATAATAAAGTCCACATATGACAAACCCACAGCTAACACCATACTCAATAGTGAAAAGCTAAAAGCTTTTCTTTAAGATCAGGAATAAGACAAGGGTGCACAAACTCACCACATTTATTCAACATAGTACTGGAAAGTCCTAGTCAGACAATTAGACAAGAAAAGAAATAATATGTATCCAAGCAAGAAAAGAAGAAGGAAAATTGACTCTGTTTGCTGATGACATAATCTTATACATAGAAAACCTGAAAGACTCAACCAAAAGCCTGTTAAAATAAGCAAATTTAGTAAAACTGCAGGAAATTTAGTAAAATATATATATATACATATATATATATCAACATAAAAGTCAGTGCCTTGCTACATACAATAAAATATCTTGAACAAGAGATTAAAAAAACAATCCCATTTACTATAACATAAAAAACAATTATATCTAAAAGTAAAAACAATACTTAAGATATCCTATATTCATGGATGAAAAAATTAATAGTTAATATATCCATACCACTATAAAGCATTTACAGATTCAATGCAATCACCACCAAAATTCCAATTAGTATTTTTAAACAGAAATAGAAAAACAGTTTAGAATAGAAAAAAGTAGAAAAATTCGTGTGGAACCACAAAACACCCAATTAGCCAAAGCAAACATCAGAAAAAACCCCCACAAACCTGGAGGCCTCACACTTTCTGACTTCAAACTATATTACAAAGTTATAGTAATCAAAATAATATGGTCTTGGCATAAAAACAGACACACGACCAATGGAACAGAACAGAGAGCCCAGAAATAAATCCATGCACCTAAGAGAAACTAATATTTTACAAAGGAGCCAAGAATACTCAGTGAGGAAAAGTCTTTTCAATAAATGCTGCTGGGAAAGCATATTCACATGCAGACGAATGAAACTGGATCCTATCTCATACAACTCACAAAATTAACTCTGTGGATTAAAAACCAGGGCTGGATAGCTCAATTGGCTAGAGCATCAAGGTTAAATCCCTGGTCAGGCACATACAGGAACAGATCGATATTTGTCTCTCTCACCTTCCCTCTCTCCCTCAAATCAATATTAAAAAAAAAAAAAAGCTTAAATTGTAAACTTGAAACCGTAAAACTAGAAGATAAGAGAAAAGGCTCCTTGACATTGGCTATGATTTTTTTAAACAACCAAAAGCAAAAGCAAAAATAACAAATGGGACAACATCAAACTAAAAATGTTCTGCACAGCAAGGGAAATCACCAACAAAATAAAGAGGGAATCAATCTATAGAATGGAAAAACCAATCTGTGAACCAGGTACTAGAAATGAGGTTAATATCCAAAACATATTATACAAGGAACTCTTACAACTCAATAGCAAAAAACAAAAAACCCAGTTAAAAAATGAGCAGAGAACCTGGAGAGACATTTTTCCAAAGACACATAAATGGCCAAATGGTACATGAAATGATGCTCAACATCACTACTCATTAAGAAATTCAAATTAAAAAAAAAAAGAGATATCATCTCACACCTGTGAGAATGACAATTACCATAAAAAAACCAGAGATAAGTGTTGGTCACCTTGTGGAACAAAAGGAACTATTGTACACTACTGGTCGGAATATAAATTGTAAATTGTGCAGCCATTATAGAAGACAGCATAAAGCGTTCTCAAAAAATTAAAAACAGATCTAATAATCTCACTTCTGTGTATATATTTAATTGAAACGAAATTACTATCTTGAAGAGATATCTACACCTCCATGCTCACTGCAGCATCATTCACAATAGCCAATACATAGAAACAACCTCATGGTGTCCATCACTAGATGAATGGATAAAGAAAATGTGGCAATATACACAAAATGGAATATTATTTACCCATAAAAAAGGAAATCCTGCCCTTTGTGACAGCATGGGTGGACCTTATGAGTAAGTTTTGTTGATCTGATAATACTGTACAGAATGGACAAGTTAATAATACTGTATTATATACTTAAAAGTTACTGAGAGTAAATCTTAAACATTCTCACCAGAAAAAAGTTAATTATATGAGGTGACAGATGTATTAACTAACCTTAAAGTGGTAATTATTTTGTAGCATGTATATCAAATCATGATGTTGTATTATCTTAATGTACACAACGTTATATGTCAATTCTATCTTAATAAAGCTGGGGGGAGGGGAAGAAAGGGTATAAAGTACTCAATCACTTCAAATGTGGATAAAAGGTCAAAAAGAGGAATTGCTAAGATGGTGGTTCTTGACCCTGACAGAAACAGTGGTTAATAGAACAAGTTAAAGAGTGAAAGGTGAAGATGTTAGCACAGATACAGTAAACCTCTCTAGGCATTCTGTTGTAATGGGAAGCAGAGAAATGAGACAACAGCTGGATGGGGACATAAGTTCAAAGAAAGGTTTTCTCAGGAATGGCAACAGTATATTATATTTGTATGCTGAAATAAATGATTCAGGAGAGACAGAAAAATCAATGATAGAGAAAGGATTATTGCCAAAGCAAAGTTCTAAAGTTGGCAGCCAGGGAGGGATAAGATTCAGAGCAAAGAGAATAAATGAAAAACTGAGCTTGGATAAGGGCAAGGACAGAAAGCACAGTATATGAGGTACATTATATAGACTGGTAGTTTCGCTGTTGAGAAGATGAAGGAGTTCCCTCTTGATTCTTTTTATTCTCTCAGTGAAACAAGATTATGAGCTGAGAATAAGGTAGAAAACTGTTAGAATTTAAGGAGAAAATATGAAATAGTCATTTAAAAGTTTAGCAAAGTGATTTGTTAGAGAACAGAAATAGGATTGCAAGGCAGCTTACTAGAAAGCTGTGGTTATAAATTTAAAGGAAGAATAGTCAGCACTATCTTATTTTTTTCTAGCTCTGTTACACAGGAGATGGTTATCATATACCCGAGCAATTAATTTCCTTTTCCAAGCCAAACACTACCAGCCAAATCCTCAATAATCTTCCTGAGCCATGTTTTCTAGGACTTCTACATCCTAATCACCTTTTTCTGGTCCTGCTACAAATCTGCCAGTTGCCCTCTTTGAAATGGTATGCCAAGTACAGAACACCTTTCTAGACATGATTAGTGCAAAAATCAGTGAAATATTATATAGTCACAATTGTGGACACCAAAACATGTATATTATATACATTAATTAACTAAATGCCACATGTGGCTAAAATTAAGTGCTAACCAGAAGATGTATTTCCTATCCTTTCACTAAAATACTATACACCTGACAAATACCTAACATCTAGCCCAAATCCTAGACCTAAATCATGTGAGCTGGATATTTTCAAACATGCTAACATATAGCAAACAACTTTTCTTCCTTGCAAGGCTTATTGTTTGCAGATTTTCTTGGTATTATTTGAGCTATTTGTTATGATTTTCTTTTACATGTGTCTTGTCTCCCTACTTGGAATGTCAGTACTTTAGTATACTTCTAAGAATCCTCTAACAATGTCATGAATAGTAGTAGAAACAGAGTATTTACTAGTTAACTTCCAGTCTTTTTTCCTATGACCTCAGAAATTCTTTGTTCACATACTTGTATTACTAACATTCTTATAAAAATTCCCACTCTATATTTAAAGTACTTTCATACATACTTGGTGGATCAGAATTTTCATCTCCAGGAGTGTCTGAAGTTGACAACAGCTATGAAACAGGAGAAAAATGAAAGGTAAAATCATAAATTTCAAACAGCTTGCACAAAGCAATATTAAGATAATATTCCCTTAAGTAATATACATACTCTTTTGAAAAAAATGGTAATCAACATAATACTTCACTTTTGCTGTTTTATCTTAATCATCATAAAACTTTCCCTAAACTTCAGCTGCTTTCAAATTAGAATTCAAGTATTTCTCTAGTTTCAGGAAAGAAAAAGTACTAATGATTTCTCATTTCTTTTAGAAAGTCTATTTCAGCTGAATCACTTTCAGAGGTTTCAGACTCCAATTTATTTCCTACTTTCTTTTCTGGAAACGATGGAGGCAACACTCAAGATCTTCCTCCAACTTTACCACAAATCAAATAACTAAAAACAAAAGACAATGTTTTTTTTAAAACCCTTAAACAAGATAGTTAAAAAAATAAAAACGGAAGGTATTAATATGGATACAAAACCTGTAACTATAATTCAAAAACAGATATACCGTAACTACCAAGTCTAATAATTTTTTTGTAATTATTACCTAAGAGATTTCAATATTGTCAATTATAAAAATTTACCTGTTCAAGAAGATGAGGATATCTGGCTTGAATCTCATCAACAAACTCTTGTCCTTTCATGCGTATCAAAAACTCACACCTAAAACATAAAAGGAAAATTGTTTTAACTGTTTTCTATCAAAAATATAACCTGTTCATTCTAGGAAAGTGGCTTTCACACTCTTTGGATGACGTAATATAAACATTTTACATCACAGCATTGTACACATACATACCAAACAGGAACAAAATTCTCGTAAAATACTACAGAGTCTATGTGTCGATGCATTCTAATATTTACTATTTAATTCCATTAACACAATAACAACAATAAAAGGGTCTAGAAACTAGACCTACAAAGGAGCATAAGCTGAAGCTTGAAAAATGCTGTTGTAGACAATTTACTTTTGGGACCTAATATAGCTTCAGAAAGTATAATACAATACTACCCCTAAAATGTGATCTTTCACAATGTAATAACTGCTAATCTTTCTCCAGTGTCTGCTTTTCCACTACATTTAAAGCACAAACCTTCCTTCCAAAAAATACTAAATCAAATATTTTCATCAACACATAATGTGATAATGTCTTCCAAATACTTGTTATCAAACTAGTTGGGTTTCTCAAAGGTGTTCCAGGAAGTTCACATAAAATGCTTCCATTTCATTCCTTTTTTTTCCCTTTCTTTGTTTTTTAAATGTTTATTTTATTGATTTTGGAGAAAAAGAAGATAGAGAACGAGAGACAGGAACATCCTGCATGTGCCCTGACTTGGGACTGAACTGGCAACCTCTGCACTTCAGGATGATGCTCTACACAACCAGACATCTGACCAGGGCTCGCTGCTTTTGTTTTTCAACAAATGGTGCTAGGCGACTAGATATCCATATGCAAAGAATAATAAACCTTGACCTATGCTCATACTATACACAAAAATAAACTAAAAGTAAATCATAAAACATAAATGTAAAATATAAAACAAAGAAGAAAACATAGGGAAAAAACTTTCTGTCCTTATGTTAGGTAAAGATTTTTTAGATGTATCAACAGCATACATAATTCATAAAAGATAAAATTGATAAAATTGACATCAAATTAAAAACTTTACTCATGACAAGACACTGTTAAAATAAAAAACAAGTCACAGACTGAAAGTCTGCAAATCACATAAGATAAAGCACTGTATCCAGAGTATATTACAAAATCGTAAAACTTAATTAAAAAAAAAACATTTTAAGTGGTACAGCTATTTCAGAAGACAATTTAGAACTTTCTGATAAAGTTAAAATAAAACTTGCCATACAACTCACCAAACACTTGGGCATGTTTACCTCCCCCCCCTAAAAAAATGAAAACATGTGTCCACAAATGTTTATTAATGTTTAGAGTGGCTTCATTCATTATTGCTCCAAACTAGAAACAACTCAAATGTCGTTCAACTGGTGAATAAGTAGAATTAAAGATCATATGCATGTTTAGGATTCTCATTTACCACCCAAATAACATAGCTAGTCATCACTGTATTTTGATCTTAATATAATTATTTTGTTTGTTTTGTATTTTCCTGAAGTTGGAAACAAGAAGGCAGTCAGACAGACTCCCGCATGTGCCTGACCAGGATCCACCTGGCATGCCCACTAGGGGGCATGTTCTGCCCATCTGGGGCGTTGCTCCATTACTACTGGAGCCATTCTAGCACCTGAGGCAGAGGCCATGGAGCCATCCTCAGTGCCTGGGACAACTTTGCTCCAATGGAGCCTTGGCTGTGGGAGGGAAAGAGAGAGATAGAGAGAAAAGAGAGGGGGAAGGGTGGACAGATAGTTGCTTCTCCTGTGTGCCTTGGCTGGGAATTGAATCTGGGCCACACACTGGGCCAACGCTCTACCGCTGAGCAAGCTGGCCAGGGCCAGTTCTTTATAGTTTTAAATGATTTTTATTCTGGGACTGATTAATTTATATTCACAACAATTAAGGACAGGTAGTGTAATAAACTCTGACCACCCCATATTTCCCCTTTCTCCAATAAATTCCATGAGGGCAATTTTAGTGTGTTTTATCTACTGTTATGAATCGTAGTAGACACACAGTATTTACTAGTTAACTTCCAGTCTTTATTCTAAAAGCATATAAAATAGTATTCTTTAAGCATCCTAATATTCGAAAAATAAATAAATAATGAACTGTGTTAAAACATGGTGATAAGAATTATCCATTTTCTTTTTTCATTTACTGAAATTAAAGATTACCTACATTGGAAAATTGTTTTCAGAAGTGTTTATACAAAACACCCCTAAGCTTTTCCCCTTATTTAACCATTTAAAACAAAACACAAGTTATAGAAAGAAACCAAGATTTTGATTTGTTTTGTTTTATAAAGGACAAAAATGCAGCAATTCAAACACTGGAATTGGAATGCTGTTTTTGTCTTTTTCATATAGTACAGTTAAATTTTAAATAATATGTACACAATCCCAGAGTCAAATGTAATTGTTTTTTAAAATTCTGGCAATAAAATGATTTTTCCTATATAAATTATTTAAAGTAAAGAAAATATGTTACTTTTCAGCATTAGGAAGTCAAAATTTATCTTGATATATTATGAATATTGGTGATATCATTTTAAAACACAACTTTTAACAATGTACTGATCCATCTTAAAAAATTTATTACTTCAAATTTTTTTTATCTTACACAAAAATGACACAAGGATTTTTTAATTTCCTAATAGGATTCAAGGGTTTCCTCATATTATGAAAGGCACTCACAGGTCAAAACATATCTATAATATATGATTTCATTTATAAGAGGTACCTAGAGTCGTCAAATCTAGAGACAGAAAGTAGAATGTGGTTGCCAGAGGCTGGGGGCCAGGAAAATGCTGAGTTAGTGTAATGAGTAGAAGTTTCAGTTTGAAAAAATGAAAAAGTACTGGAAATGGACGGTGGTAATGATTGAGAAACAGTGTGAATGTTCTTAGTGCCACAGAACAATATACTTAAGGATTAAAATGGTAAATTTTGTTTTGTGTATTTTACCACAACTAAAAAAAAATTTATCTAGTCCAACTCCCTCATTTTACAGAAAAGGAGCACGGCTCAAAGCCATCACACAATTCATCCAAGTTCACATAGATACTCAGTAACAAAAACAACTTCTAATTCTATTTCCATTAACAACACTGCCTCTACATTCTTTCTAGAAATAGGAGGTACTGCTAGACAGTAACCAAAGGAGGAATGTGACCTATCATAAGATAAAATTGTGCAGGAAAAAAAAAGTTAAAATTAGGCCCTGGCCAGTTTGCTCAGAGGACAGAGCATTGGCCCGGTGTATGGATGTCCTGGGTTTGATCCCTGGTCAGGGCACACATCAGAAGCAACCATCTGCTTCTCTCACCCCCACCCCACCATCTTTCTCTCTTACCCGCTTGGAGCCAGTGGCTCCAGTGGTTTTAGAGTTGTCCCCAGGTGCTAAGGATAGTTCAACTGGTCTGAGCACACCAGCCTCACGTGCTGAGGATAGCTCAGTTGATTTAAGCATCAGTCCCAGACAGGGTTGCTGGGTAGATCCTTGTCGGGGCACATGCGGGAGTCTGACTCACTATATCCCCCTCCTCTCAATTAAAAAGAAAATAAAAACTATAACCTTCCTTATCATATATGCACTCATATTTATCTTACTCATAGAGCCATTTTATGGCACTTCTTGTTTTCCTTTTCCCTTCTTACCTTTCTCTAACTTACATTCTTTTTGTTCTATTTTATATATCTTTAATCCTAAAGTCTCCCTTAAATCAAAATGGTAAATATATAAATGAGATGTATGGTCATAATTGTAAAGGAGTCATCAAGTTAAATTATATCTTGAATACAGGGCTTATAGAAGTACAGCACAGGACATTCTACAACTTTTTCAATCAAATTAATTAAAATTCAAATTAGGAGTTTTAAAAGGATAATTCTTTAATGGCATAAGAGCAGCTTTGTAATATTGAGATGTAAACTTAAACATGCAAGGATGGCGACATCTTTAACAAGTTTTGCATAGGAATGAACTTTAAGAATTACCTTGGAAACCATTTGGCATGTTCAACCCATGGGTCGTCTCCAGATTCCCAACACCTCAGTCCGCCATCACAGCAAAAGCATTTGACATCATCATTACGACCTTAAAGAAGAAAGACTAAAATTGAATACACACGTTCTAATATGTAAATCAAAGTGAACTATATAAAATGTAGAGCTGGGCCCTGGCCAGTTGGCTCAGTGGTAGAGCGTTGGCCTGGCGTGCAGGAGTCCCAGATTCTATTCCCGGCCAGGGCACACAGGAGAAGCGCCCATCTGCTTCTCCACTCCCTCCCTCCTTCCTCTCTGTTTCTCTCTTCCCCTCCTGCAGCCAAGGCTCCATTGGAGCAAAGTTGGCCCGGGCACTGAGGATGGCTCCATGGCCTCTGCCTCAGGCGCTAGAATGGCTCTGGTTGCAACAGAGCATCGCCCCCTGATGGACATGCTGGGTGGATCCCGGTCGGGCGCATGCAGGAGTCTGTCTGACTGCATTCCCATTTCCAACTTCAGAAAAATACCAAAAAAAAAAAAAAAAAAAAAGTAGAGCTGTTTCTTACCCACATAATAGAAACCAGCACTTGCAAGCTGCTCAGGTTGAACTGGAACACTAGATGGCCAGTACATGAATGTTCTCAGTCGAGCTGAATGTGTCTGCATGCTCAAATTTGAAATGCTAAATCTCAGTGTTTCTAGAGAATTTTCCAAAAATGGACAGTTCGGGAAATGTCTCCGATGTTCTGACATAGCATCATCCTTTGGTTCCCAGTTACTTAGTGTCCCACCACAAGCAAAGCAGGCTACCCTATCTCCAGGTCCTATGTAATAAAAACCAGCTTTTGCCAATTCTGATGGTGACAGAAAGGTTAATGGCCACATATGGTAAGTAAGAAATCTGGCTTGTTCAGTACTCATTGCATAACTGTAGGGGTTAGTCCTCAATGGGGAGAAGTCTTCAACTGCTCTAGAATTAAGAGGGTTTGGTGAAAGGTTGGTGTAAGCACCACTGAATGAGCCACTTTGTTCTAAGGTGGGAGATAATGAAGGCGTAATACTGTTTCTCATCTGAGAAGTATTCTTAAAAGTGGATCCCAAACTAGTAACAGAAACCAGATTCTGAACAAAGCTACAGCTAGGATAGAGCTGTTTATGCTTTTCAATAGGATTGTCTCCTTGTTTCCAGTTATCCAGCATCAGGCCACAGCAGAAGCATTTGACCTTGTCATTCACACCAGTGTAATAAAAACCAGCACGAGCAAGACTCCTTTCTGATACAGGAACGCCGATAGGGAAAGTCGAATATGTAGACATTCTGTAGAGTTCACATGAAAAGTCATATTTCATTTCGTGTTTGTCGCCAACTGTCCAATTTGACAAGATCGTGCTATCTTCCATTATACTCTTAATTTTTTGATACGAGGGACCTGGGACAAGTCGTTGGGAGGTAGTTTTGTGCATGAGTGATTTTACTTTTTTGATGGGTAAAACTTTCACATGAAATTTCTCATCTCTTCACACTAGATTTTTACAATAAAAAGAAATATGATAAGCTCCTACTGAAAATTAATTATACCTATACCTATACCATCCACTGGATTTACATATGAGTTTACACTCAAGTAGGATAAATATCTCTTCTAAATTACCAAGATACTCTGTGGTATTCTTTGAGATTACATTAACTCTTCTAGGTAACTCAGGTGCTATGAACTAATTATTTGGTGTAATACTAACATAACGGCCTGAAAGAGGACACCCTCTGAAAATATTTAAAACTACTTGACTTTTCAAGGAGGTTTATATTCCCACAATTCTAAACAACTACAGAGTATCTAAATTATATTTTTAATTTGCTTTTGCTTACAAGCTACAAAGCCTGGATATCAAGCCAATACTGATTATGCTACAAGATGAAAAAACTATATGCAGGCTTCTTGCTCTATAAGTACTTCAATATAGTTACCAAAAAAAAAATCTTGTTTTAGTCTAGTAAACAAGAATTAAAATCTTCATATGGTCACATTATCTAAGGGCTAATTTCACACAACTTATTATCATAGCATTTACTTACGTGGGTTATATTAGTTTCAGATAACAAATTTGGGGGACATCAAATACCCACAAGCTTTGTTGCCTCTATCTATGCTTGTACTGAATATGATGTTAAATGAAATGAATTTTGATTAAAACTCACAAACTGCTAATTTTCCACCTTTGTAAATTAATGTCTATATATATGTTTCCATTTACTGCAGCATCATTATTTTGTCTTTCTTCCTAACTGAATGCCTCTTTATTATACTTGATGAACTGAAGGTATTTTCTCCATAAACTCAACTAACCATACAATTTCCACAGCAGAAACTTTCTACACGTTTAAAAATTAACCTTTTATTAAAGGATCATGTATCCATATCATTCATTCTGTAATTAAAGATATAAATCAATTTTTCATGCTACAGCTTGCACTTTATAGTATTACCACAAGTGCCTAATATGATATTGTATTAGCAATAGAATTTTTGCTTACACATAATGTACCAGTAATTAACCCTACTAGCTTTGTTTCTAAAAACCCTTATTTTTAAAAAATGTAATTCATACACAAAATTACACTCCACAGAATTCAAGCTATATCCCTTTGTAAAGTGTCTGGGTCTCCATAACGGGGTTTATTACAGCAGCAGAAAAAATGAAGGGAAAAAAAGTAGTCTCTTCAGAGCTGTAAATCTGGAAGGAAAAAAAAGCAGCTATATTAAAAAACTATTTTCATAGTAAAGAACATTTACAGACCATTCAACTTGTTCAATAAAGTCTAAAAATGATTTACACTTTAGATAATACATCTTAATTCCAGCAATCTGTCACCAAAACTTTCTAACTGGGTAACTTTAAACGCAATACAGCCCCCCTTAGCACCATATATATATTTATATATATTTATATATACATTTATATATATTTTTTAAACATACAACTTTAAAGACAGATGGACATTTCTTCAGAGGGAAATATTTTGTCTTTAGTCTCCTCCCCTTTTCTGGGTGACAGCTTTTAAAAGTTTAAGGATAATATATTATCTCCGGCAAAAGGAGACCATGGCCAAAGAGACACTACACCGTATCAGCAACACGAGAGCAGTAATTAGACGGTAACGTTACCTTTTAATGCCAGGTCTCCCCAGGAACTAGACAAACTGACCAGTATGAGTACAACGCATCAGGAACTCATTAATATAAATCCTAAACTCTGTAATTCCCTCCCAATCGCAAAGCAATAGCACCAGAAAGCACTTCGAAAACAAAACAGAGCACAAAGGCCCGGGAAACACTGGCCTTCCGAACGCAGCCACTTTGCATGAATGCTTTCATTACACCAGGACTTGACATCACATTTTTAAGTCATAAACTTTACCCACAAGCACCGCACTGGGCACTAAGAATTTTGCCCTCTGTATGCAAACTGCGGCTGGGTGGGGGGTGGGGTGGAGACAGACTGGAAGAAGAAAGAAAGAGCGACTCTGGGGTTCAGTACACAAAGGATTACTGAAGTGGCGCCGATTAAACTATCCGAAATAGGATACCGCGCCGCCACAGAACTGTCTTGGTTTCCACAAATTAAAAAGAATCGCGAGGCTAGTTTAAAACCCTGCTAAGGCTGAGAGGAAACATCTCGGTCCAAGTTTCAGGGCCGAAAAAGTGGGCGGCGGCCCGAGCAGGCGGCCAATAGGTCAATTTTTAAAAATGATTTCCGACTGCAGGTCTTGGAGCAGGAGCTCCCGACTCCAACAAAAGCCTGAGGCGAGAAGAGAGCAGAGGCTCCCCGGCGCCCCGCCACAGGCCCGGCCCGGCCCGCCGTCGCCGCTTCTGGGAAACGGGCCCTGCGCGCCCCGACCGCCTCGCGCGGCGGCCCGGAAGGCGCTGCACTCACCTCCGCGCGGACGCAGCACACACGGAGACCGCGCGGCTACGCGGCGGCTCCACGCACCCCGGAGCGGCGACGCCGACAAAAGAAGCGCCCCGGCAAGCTTCGGTGCAGCGCTCCCGAAGCCCCCCGCCCCAGCCGGGCCCGCGCGAACGCACGGTTACGTCAGCGCGCTTGGCCGCCGCGTCACGGCCGCGCAGGGGCGCCGGCGTGTCTGCGGTCCGCGAGCGGGCCGGGCGTGCGTTCAGTGGCGGTGGGCCGATGCGCCCGCGGAACGCGGCGGTGCTGTGCGTGTCGACCCGTGTTTAGATTTTTAATCTCACGGTTTGAGCGGTTTTGACGTCTCTCCGTCCCTAACATTCTCCCGAGGGGGGCGTGGCAAACCGTCCGCCGGAGAGTTTGAATCTTAGGAAACCCGGTGGAAACGCCCCTGCGCGGGTGGCTTTCCGCCTTTTCATCGACTCACGCCGGAGTTATTTGATGCAGCTCGCAACCAAAAACGTCTCGTGACGCCTCCTCTGGTCGTAGGTGACGGCATTTGAAAATAGAGCCAACCGGTGGCATTTTTGCTTCAATTAAGGCAACAATTGGAACCATTTTTAAACGATTCTATTTTCTTTTGTGTTCAGCCGTGGAAAAAGCGGAAGTGTTGGCAAAGGGGAACTGCATCAGATTAACTTGAAGGCTTAATTACATCATCTTTTGGGGATTATAATTATATGTCTATTTTATAATTAACCGGTGTAGCTTTTATTTTTAAACGTCTGGTTTTCTTCTCTGGAGATATGCACAATGAAATAGAGTTCTTATTTCAAAAGCTCATCGCTGGCCGTGTGAACAGTTATTTCAGGCCAAGCTTTACCCCACATTGTTTTTCTTAATGTGACTGAACTGAAGTGTATATAGTCGTGTGTGTGTGTGTGTGTGTGTGTGTGTGTGTGTGTGTATAAAATCGTACGTGAACCACTACAAAGGAGTCCACTTACTGGAGTTTTCATTAGTTAACTGATAGAAAATTGCAAATTGTAAATTTGGGTGTTGCTAGTCTTGGACGTTTTTCTCTCCACCCTCCGCCCCCAGTAGCGCCACAAACGCAGCGGCACGCGGTAAATGTTTCTTACATTGCAGCGAGCAAATTTCTTAATTTGTGTTCTGTGAAGACTCTCTTTGTCGGTGAAATCAGATGTCTTCTCTCAGGGGAACTCCTGGGGACAAACATTTCAAAAACTTCCAAATAAACCACTTAATTAGGCAGCCGGGAATTCCAAGACCCTGAACCATTTCCCATGTCCTGTCCCTGTCATTTCTGCCTGCCAGTCATAGAACAGGACGTCTTCTATTCCAATGTTAACAGGAAAAAGTATTTGTGACAGTTTGTGATACAGAGAAAAGAAATGTCATGGCGCCCAATGACTAAAAACTTCCAAATATGCACATGAGTTTTGGTAGTAGTTCAGTATTTAGTTCAAGTCACTGTTTCTCGGAAAGTTGCAGAACCTTCCCTATATATGTGGGAAAATATATATAGCGAGAATTGTTCATTCTGAATTCAAGGTTATTTCTCTTTTTCAGTTCTTGCCCTGACAAAAAACAAAAACAAAAAAACCCATAATGAATATACTACAATATAGGGGAAAATCTGAATTTCAAAAACTCAAAAAAGCATTAGATATTTTTTCCTAAAAAAGTAGGTAATAACATTTAGGTGTAATAAATACTACTTTATAACTCTAATCTTATATAACCTTGTATTTTGGTGTTAAATTTATTTAATCTTTTTCATATTTTCAGTGTAGAGTTGATGGGGATTTTTAAGAATAAGTTGTATGTGTTTCTACTGAGGTTTCTATCCTAATATTTTTCATATTTCCATAGAAAAAATATTTAAAATGCTCAAGGCAATTTTTTTTGTAGTTGTATTTTTCTGAAGCTGGAAACGGGGAGGCAGTCAGACAGACTTCCGCATGCGCCTGACCGAGATCCACCTGGCACGCCCACGGGGGTGGGGGGTAGAGGGGGTGGGGGGTGCTCTGCCCATCTGGGGCGTGGCTCTGTTGCAACCAGAGCCATTCCAGCGCCCGAGGCAGAGGCCACAGAGCCATCCTCAACGCCCGGGCCATCGTTGCTCCAATGGAGCCTTGGCTGCGCGAGGGGAAGAGAGAGACAGAGAGGAAGGAAAGGGGGAGGGGTGGAGAAGCAGATGGGCGCTTCTCCTGTGTGCCTTGGCCAGGAATCAAACCCGGGACTTCCACACGCTAGGCTAACGCTCTACCATTGAGCCAACCAGCCAGGGCCTGTTCAAGGCAATTTTAAAAAAGAAAATAAGATGTAAGGGACTTGTGCACCAGATAATGAGTTGTATAAGTTCACAGTAATTAAGACAGGATTTTATTAGCATAAGCATGGACAAACATACAAAGAAACAAGACAAGGGATCCCCCCAAAGATATATAGAATCTATACCGCCTAGCCCTTACCTGTTGTGGTGCAATGTATAAGGTGTGGACCTGGAACACTGAAGTCATAGATTTGACACCCTGGGCTTGTCTGGTCAAGGCACATATGGAAGTTGATGCTTTCTACTCCTTTCTCTCTCTCCTCTCTAAAAAATAAATATTTAAAAATCTAAAAAAAATTATATAAAAAAGGAATCTATGGCCCTGGCTGATTGGCTCAGCGGTAGAGCGTCGGCCTGGCGTGCGGGGGACCCGGGTTCAATCCCCGGCCAGGGCACATAGGAGAAGCGCCCATTTGCTTCTCCGCCCCCACCCCCTCCTTCCTCTCTGTCTCTCTCGTCCCCTCCCGCAGCCAAGGCTCCATTGGAGCAAAGATGGCCCGGGCGCTGGGGATGGCTCCTTGGCCTCTGCCCCAGGCACTAGAGTGGCTCTGGTCTCGGCAGAGCGACGCCCTGGAGGGGCAGAGCATCGCCCCCTGGTGGGCAGAGCTTCGCCCGTGGTGGGCGTGCCGGGTGGATCCCGGTGGGGTGCATGCGGGAGTCTGTCTGACTGTCTCTCCCTGTTTCCAGCTTCAGAAAAATACAAAAAAAAAAAAAAAAGGAATCTATACAAATATCTATAAATATAACATTAAAAAGATACATAGAATATATATAAATATATTCATGCATGTATTAGGTATGTGAATTTCATATATGACATTGGTATTAGTGAGAAGAGGATTAACTAGTCAATAAGTAATTCTAAATGAATGGTTATTTTCCTAGAAAAGTTAGATCTTGACCTAAACTATTAAAAACCTTCCTAGTAGATAAAAGTGAGTAGCTGTCATGAACCTGGGGATTTAAATGTACTGTATTTTGTGAATTATAATCCATTATTTTCATTATTGGTGCTCAAGTTTGTTTGTTTGTTTTTGTTTTTTTTTTTAATCAGGCCAATAGGAACATATTCAAACTGATTCCTGAGTCCTTTAACATGGCCTTAATAGTCTTTGAGTGCTTTCCAGACTGTTATTTTTGTATGTTTCTTACCCCATACTTATAATAAACCATTTATTCAGGGTGCCCAGGTTCCTTTAATGGGAAATGGTATTTAAAGACCATACCCTGAATGTTTATGGTGCTAATTGTTAACTGAGTTGTATTGTTTTTAAAACCTGGTCCATGGAAAGAACTAAGTAATATGATCTTATTTTGTGCAGATGTATCATAATTTATTAAACTAGTACCATATGTATTCAACTACTTCCCTGATTGATAGACGTCTGAGTGGTTTCCAATCCTTTGCTGTTACAAATAGTGCTGTAATAAATAGTAGTGGACATTAATCTTTATTTTTTTAACTTTTCTTAAAGTGAGAAGTGGGGAGGTAGACAGGCAGACTCCCACATGTGCCCCCACTGGGACCCACCATAGGGCAATGCTCTGCCCATCTGGGGTTGTTGCTCTGTTGCTTGGCAACTGAGCTATTTTTAGCATGTGAAATGAGGTCATGGAACCATCCTCAGTGCCTGGGGTCAACTTGCTCCAACTGAGCCATGGCTGTGGGAGAAAAAGGGGGAGGAGAGAGGTGGAGAAGCAGATGGTTGCTTCTCCTGTGTGCCCTGACCAGGAATCGAACATGGGACATCTACACGCTGGGCCAATGCTCTACCATTGAGCCAACCAGCCAAGGCCTCCATAAATCTTATTTTAGGATATATTCCCCAAAGTTGAGTTATTAGGTCAAATGGTAAATTTATTAATAAAACTGCTGGATACGGCCAAATATCCCTTACTCTTCATGGGAGTAGCATTTTGCAATCCAGCCAGCAATGTACATAAACTCCATTTCACTTCACAGCTTCACCATGGGAGTATATTATCAAACTTTTGGATTCTTGCCAGTCGTTAAATAAATAGTATTTCATTGTTGTTGTTGTTGTTTTCACATTAACCCAGGGGAAATGTAATTTTTATTTGGAGAAAATAAAACATGCATATTAAGAATAAAGTTTTTGGTCAACTTAGAAGCTATCAGAATAATTCCCTTGTAACATCTTTTATTCTTATATATATGTCTGTGTACATATGTGAAGTAGATGTATATATACATTATTTGTCCACAAAACTCAATGCTCTGCACTTAGGCTACCAGTAGCTAGAAATTATTTTAATGACTGTTCTTAACTTTTTTTTTTTTAATATTTATTCATTTTTAGAGAGAAGAGAGACAGAGATAGAGAGAAGTGGGGGAGGAGCAGGACACATCAACTCCCATATGTGCCTTGACTGGGCAAGCCCAGGGTTTCAAACCAGTGACCTCAGGGTTCCAGGTCAATGCTTTATCCACTGCACCACCACAGGTCAGGCCTGTTCTTACCTTTAGCGTGAACAAAGAAAACACTTTTACATAAAGACTTGGAAAGGAGGTAGGAGAAAATGTACTCACCATATTTAACAATCCTCTTTTAAGACAGATTTTGTAGGTGGGAGTTAGTATAAGATATTTTTTTTCTTTTTCTTTTCACCCTACTAAAGAAAAGAACTAGGTTATGTAGTAAATGTGGTCAGGATATTCTTTTTTTACTTTAAATAATTTTTTATTTTTCAATTATAGTTAACATATATTAGTTTCAAGTGTATAACTCAATGATTAGTTATTATATATCTTACTAAGTGATCGTCCTAATAAATCTAGATTAATTTCATATCTTACACCATACGTAGCTATTACAATATTATTGACTATACTCCCTTTGCTGTACTTACATCTCTGTGTCTATTCTGTAACTACCAATTTGTATTTCTAGACCCCTTCACCTTTTTCTCTCATCCTCCCAACCCCTCCCTCTTCATATAGCAACCATCAAAATGTTCTTTCTATCTCTGAGTCTGTTTGTGTTCTGCTTGTTCATTTATTTTGTTTATTAGATTCAATTGCTAGATATGTATTTATTGGCCTTTTATTATTCATATTTCTTCTTCTTAAAGAAGACCCTTTAAAATTTTTTGTAATACTGGTTTGGCGGTGATGATCTCCTTTAGCTTTTTATTGTCTGGGAAGCTCTATCTGTCCTTGAATTCTAAATGATAGCTTTGCTGGGTAGAGTAATCTTGGTTGTACATCCTTGCTTTTCATCAGTTTGAATATTTCATGCCAAACCCTTTTGGCCTGAAATGCTTCTGTTGAGAAATCAGCTGACAGTCTTATGGGAGAGCCCTTGTAGGTAACTGACTGCTTTTCTGTTGCTTAAGACTCTCTTTGTCTTTAATCTTTGGCATTTCAATTATGCTGTGTCTTAGTGTGGGCCTCTTTGGGTTCATCTCATTTGGGACTCTCTGCACTTCCTGGACTTTTATATCTATTTCCTTTACCAAATTAGGGAATTATTCATCATTCTTTTTTTTTTACATAGGTTTTCAACTTCTTGTTCTCTCTTTTCTTCTTCTGGCATCCCCATGATGCAAATATTGGTATGCTTTAAAATTGTCTGAGAGGTTCCTCATATTTTTTTGAATTCTGTTACTTTTGCTGTTCTTATTCAAAGTTTTCTGCTTGCTTTTTCTTCCAAATCTCTGATTTGATCCTCTGCTTCGTCTACTCCATTGTTGATTCCCTGTAATGTATTATTCATTTCAGGTAATGAATTTTTCATTTCTGACTGGTTCTTTTTTGTTTTCTGTCTCCATGTTGCCTCTTTGTTGAAGTTCTAAGTTGATCTACTTTTCCTCTAAGTTCAATGAGTGTAAAGCCAGTAGCCACGGCCACCATCACAGCCGCCTGGCCCGTGTAGGTTCACATCTGATTCGGACATACGGTAATGAAACAACAAACCCAGAAACTGGTGGGCCATTACCTTTAATCCTAGCTTGCACCCAGTGGGCAAGTAAAAACACACACTGGGCTTCAAAACCCACTCATTTGGTGCTCACAAAGCTACTGGCTTATCTGAGTTTCCTAGAATCAAAGCTTTCTAGCTCACTAGCCTTATTCACCTCTGTTCCCCATCTCCTTCTCTCTGCACAAACTGGCTTCTCCTTCAGCACTCCGCCATCTTGGCTGCTTCTCCTGGCCTCCTCCACGTTGCCTTTATCTCCGCTCCTTTCTCTGCTCTCCCCTCTAATACTAATCTCAGGAACGGAGAGAGAGCAAGCTCCCGGTCTGCCTCACTTTATAGTGTAGGAATACAAATTTTTAATCCAATATACAAACAAAGAAGTCTCTGATACAAAGTCACTTATCTGAGGCATAATGGGATTCCTCATGAGAGTGCACCACCCCACATCAAAAAGGGTGGGAAAGGTTTAGTCCCAAAACTAAGCCCCAAGCTACAAGGATCCTGCCTGCCCACAGCCCGCTCCCAACACACTTTAACATAATCATGCCCATCCCAAGCAAGAAGGGCAACCAATACCATCACCTGGGCAACGGGCTTCCACATGGGCAGCACCATCTTTAACAAAGTGAACATAATATATTTTATCTGCCCAACACTTTCTTAAATGCTTTATTTTTTAGTCCCTGCTTTCTTTTTCTTAGTTTGCTACATCGTTAATTATCCCTCCCACCAGTTTCCTTTGTCAGTTTCCTGACTCTCTTCTGAAACATTCCTGAAATTTATGTTACATTATCTGAGGCTTTGGAGGAAGGGGGTTTTCTTTAGCTTCTTGTACCCATGGGGCATATCCAGTCTGAGTCACGTTGGAGTTTCTGCTGCTTTGGACTGCTTGGGTACAGGGAATTGGGATTATCACCGTCATTAAATTATAAATCTGATCCGAGGCTGTTAATTATCTGTGGAGATAGCTTTTGAACTCAATTTGACCCCAATGTTCAAGATGGGCAGCTGTCCTTGCGACCCCAGGATGTGCATGTTCCAGCTTTCCCTTACTTTGCACATGGCTGTAGGAGACCCTCCTTAATGCAGGGAGGTCTCTCCTTAGGCTCCTTACTTGGGGGCGAGGGGGCACAGAACCACTAAGTCCAGGTGGGAATTTTTGGCAGCTTCTATCAAAGCAAAAGCCAGGTTTGGTTTGTTTGTTTTATTTTGCCTTTTTGGGTTAGTGTTTGGCCTTTAGATTTTTTTCTTCTTGATATAGCATTGAACCATTGCATCAAGATTGTTCGATCAAGGCATCAAGTCCAGCAGATTGCCAGAACTGATCTTCAGTTCAGTTCTAACATTCTTCTTACCCAGTTTTCAGCAGAGAGGGACTTTTTTTCAGCTATAGTTATAACTCTCTCTTACAAATCAATGCACCAAACAATGGGATTGTTTGGTTTTATCTGACCTGTGGTGGCATAGTGGATAAAGCATTGGCCCAGAATGCTGAGGTCGCCAGTTTGAAACCCCAGGCTTGCCTGGTCAAGGCACATATGAGAAGCAACTATGACTTGATGCTTCCCTCCTTCTCTCTCTCCTCTCTCTCTCTAAAAAATAATAATAATAATTAATTAAAATAAAATAAAATATTTTTAGAAGATTTAAAGAATATTCATCATATAAAGTGAGAGGTTTTCTTAGAAAACGACAACAAAAACCAAATCAAACATCCGGCTGTTCCAGG
Source organism: Saccopteryx bilineata (assembly GCF_036850765.1). Classification (NCBI taxonomy): domain Eukaryota; kingdom Metazoa; phylum Chordata; class Mammalia; order Chiroptera; family Emballonuridae; genus Saccopteryx; species Saccopteryx bilineata. The sequence goes on from NC_089490.1 coordinate 317,798,371, forward strand.
TAGAAGATGCTCTTATCAGGGACGACAGGAGAGGGTCAGGAGAAGGAGGCAGAATCTGTAAAATTAGACAGCCTCTGTGAGGAGCTGGGTAGGATGTTCTTTTCTTCTCCTCCTGTGGGCTGGCAGCTGGTGAACCTGCATCGTATGGGCAAGGACATGCAGAGGTGCCACTGCAACCACCGGTGCTTCTCACCCGCCAATCTGGAGCAGCTGCTCAAAGCCATGTGCAGGTGGCTGGAGTGGGAGCGTGGCTGGGTCTGTAGGGATGGGATGTGGACGGCAGAGCGTGAACTGCAGGGAGCCAGGCTAGAACCTTAGGCTCTGCAGCGGCAGCATGCCTATCTGGGACCCTGTCAGCCCACACTGACTATTTTTAACAATCGTAAAGTTACTAATAGAGCACTTTTATTAAGCACTTACTGTACACCAGGCTCCATCCTGAGCCCTTTACTAGCATCATCTCACTTAATCCTCACGACAAGCCCATGAGGCAAGTATATATTACCCTCTTTCATAGGTGAGGCAATGGAGACTCAGTGGGGGGCTGCACGGCTCACAGGCCCTCAGCCGGGGTGGCTGGGTGGGAACTCATCCTCACATCTCTCGGGATCTAGAACCTGTGCCTTGTTTCATTAAGCCAAGATCTGGGGATACTGACACCATTTCATGTAAATTATTATTTTTTATTTATGAAAAATGAAAGTAACCTTTGCTTATTGAAAAACCTAAATCAACCAAGGAAATCAGAAGGTCATTAGGAATAATGAGAAACATCTTACATATCCAGTGATGAATACCACTCACCCAGAAGAAGTAACACTGCAAATATATTAGTGAATATTCCTCCAAAGCTGTATATAACATATAATATATAACAGATTGTATATGACATGATAGAATACATGTTTTTGTCTACATGGGTTACAGTACGAACTATATTTTTCTAAACTAGCTTTTTTATTCTCAATAATACATCCTGGACTGTTTTCCAGGATTCTACTTTAACCTGGGTTTGCAAACTACTACTACAGCCCAAGGGGCAATTCCAGCCCATCGTTTGTTTTTATAAATCATATTTTTTAGAACCCAGCCATGCTCATTTGTTTGCATATTGTCTGTGATTGCTTCTGCTGAGTTGAGTAGCTGAAACAGAGAAGATATGGACCACAAAGCTGAGAATGATTGTTATCTGGTTTACCAACCCCTGTTCTAACATATTAATAAGCACCACCTCTTAACCTCTCTGTCTTACAGTCTCCCAGGCAATCACTGCCTCCAAATTTAGTCTAGGAGGTACAAATGTAATTATCATTAGTGGAACATACATACTAGTGTTATGTTAAACAGAGAAAGTGCTGGAGTAGAAGGAAGGATAGACAGATTTTTGCCTCATTAAAATCATGGAAGGCCTCACAGAGGCGGTGAATTCAAATGGACTTTGGCAAAATCAGGAGAAATGGAAGAAACCATTTGGCATACAAGTTAGGAGCACATACCCTGGAGTGAAGTTACTGGGTTTAAATGCTGCCTCTGTCATTTATTATTAGGCACGGGACTTTGGGCGTGTCACTTATCTCTCTGTACCTATCTTCATTCGTGAAGTGGGATAATAATAGGTCCTTTTTTGTATGATTATTTTGAAAACTAAATGATACAATGCATGTATAGTGGGCTGGGTAAACAGTAAATGCTCAGTAAAGATTAGCAATAGTTAGGGAACTATGGGTACTCACAAGACCTGTCTGCAAACACATCAATACTTTAATGGGAAAAAAAAATGTCCTCTTTTTTGTATTATCCAATACTTTTTGCCAAGTGCCCCAAACCCAGCCAGGCCTTTGCTAGCCAATGACTGTATAAACATCAGTGAGAACAAAGAAAAACCCAGGTCCCGATGGCTTCCCTGGTGAATTCTACCAAACTCTTAAACAAGAATTATTAACAATCTTCACAAACTCTTCTAAAAATATAGAATAGGAGGAAATACTCCCCCAAGTCACTCTGAGGCCTGTTCTTAGATGAGGACTTCTTATACCCTAATACTAACGCAAGACAAAGCATCACAAAGAAACCAAACTACAGACCAATATCCTTTACGACTGTAAAGGCAAAAATTCTCGACAAAATACTAGTCACTGAATCCAGCAAGGTATAAAACGGTTTATATACCATGACCAAATGGGATTTATTCTCAGTAATGCAAGACTTCTTCAGTGTATGAAAATCACTCAATGGGATTTACTGCATTAATGGAATAAAGTACAAAAACCACATGACCACCTCATTTGGCAATTATTATTTCACAGATTCCAGGTAACACTAATTTAATCCTATGTCATCCTGTGTCTTGTTTTTCCTTTCTTACCTGCTTGTTTTTTGCCTCCTTGACAGCCTGATTGACATAATTTAAGATCTGATGACAGTGATCTGAAGCTTTCTTCACCTTCTCCCTCTCTGCTGGCTCCAAAATGTAAAATGGAGGAAATCACAAAAAATATATACATGGTATCACTTTATTTGAACAGTTATAAGATATTTATATACCAGGCTAAACCTTATGGCAGAATCTCAATTCAGTTATTCTTTGGACAGGTGAAACTTCTTATGACAGTACTTTAAAACATAAATACTAATCTTTAAAAGTAAACCATAGTATAGAAACCCAAATTCAAGGAGATGATTTATATCAAGCATCAAACTCACTATGTTACACATTCTAGGGAGTGGGTCTCATTCACATTGTAAGTAATATAAAGGGAACCCCTTCCTCCCGAGAATTTCACAGGGCACAGCCTATGTGATTATGTCCAGTGTGCCTGCTAAACAATATTTTTTTAATGATAATACAATTCAAAATAACTCAAAAGTTAGTTTCTTTAAATTTAATATTATATTTAAAGAGAGAAAAAAGATGAGAACATTCGTATCATTAAAAGGTAAAGTTTGCCACAACATTTTGAAGTTATAGTGAGGTCTACAATATAAACACCAAAATCAGAATTATAGTCTCCAAACATAGTCTAAATACAATATACAATAAAGATATATTAAAACATAGTCCAAATATAATGAAGATATATTAAAATATTAAAATTAATGTGTATGAGTGTTTTTAAATTCTCAGGCATAAGAAACAGAGGTGTTTGAGTGCATAGAATTACTATATCTTTTCCTCGGGGTCTTTTTTTAAAATCATTAATGAGAGCTAAGTATAAGAGCCTAAAGCTTAATTAAAAGCTTTAGATTCACTACATGTTTTAAAATAAGAGAGTTGGAATTATAATGTATCAATCAGTTGGGTTTAATGAGAGTACATATACGGATACAAAACATCTCTTCAACACAGTATAAGCATTCTTCAAAGGAACTATGATATCTGCCAGAGAAATAATTAGTGACTTTCGTCTGTAAAGAGTCACTCATAAATATTTTATACTTTACAGGCCAAATGATCTTTGTTCTAACCATTCAACTTCGCTCTTGTAGTGCAAAAGCAGTCAGAGACGATCTGTCAACAAATGAGCATGACTAGGTTCTAATTCACTTTACAAACACAGGTGATAAACTAGATTTAATCCATGATCCACAGGTCACCAAACCCTGTGCTGGACCCACAATGGAGTACATTAAATCAAATATCCTAAAGACTGGACTGAATCAGTTTTTTAAATTTATTTATTTATTGATGTGTGAGAGAGAAAGGGAGAGAAAAAGAGAAAGGGAGAGAGAGCAGTTCTATTTATTTATGCGTTCATTGGCTGATTCTTATATGTGCCCTGACTGGGAATCAAACTGCAACCTTGTTGTATCAGGATAACACTCTTACCAACTGAGCACCTGGTCAGGGCCAAGACTGGATTGAATCTTAATAGAAAATTTTGCTCTACTATTTGTAAACTGCCAGGCACCAGAAATATTGGAGAGATATTGTTTTGGTTTGTTCCTAAGCTTTTTAATTTCAGTAAAAATCTGTACGTGTGTATTAGGCAATGTTGTCCAGTAGAAGAGGGTACTTAGTAAGCCTCTGCATTTGGGTAGGAATGATATCCTTTAGCTGCAGACAACAACATAGTGGATTACTCAGCATCCTAAAATAAAAGTGGAATAAGTGGATTTATAATTGTTATTAGGACTATACCTAACATGTACAATATATTCATTATATAAGTGACTACAGCATCACAGGTCTAGTAATTAAATCAAGACTTAAAACTTGCCAAATATACTATTGTCACACTATACTTTTGCTTTCTCTTTTTATCACTAAACCAATGGCTTCTCTTTGTTAACTGTTTTAACAAGGATTGAGAGCATGCATAATCAACTCTAAGACTCACTTTCTTGGGATAGAAGAGCTTTATCTCCACATATTCAGAAAATCTAGTTACATTTTCCTGTAATTGGCATTCCTACCAAAAACCATTCAGCTAATTTGCTGGCTGCTATTCCAAGTAGGCACAATGGGTCACCAGTTTGCATTTACCAACTCATCAATAAAAGGGGTCTGCAAACTGTTCAGGAAAGTGCTAGATAGTAAATATTTTAGGTTTGCATGCCATGCAGTTTCTGTCACAACTTTCAACTTTTATTTTAGAAAAGCAGCCAAATAAAATATGTAAATGAATGAATATGGCTTTGTGTATTAAAAAGTTTTAAAATGGCCCTCAAAATTCCCTCTTTGGTGTACACACTGATACAATCCCCTCCCCTTGCATGGGACCGAACCTGGAATATGATGGGATATCACTTCTATGATTAGGTTACTATCAGTTGACTTTTTTTTTTTTTTTTTTGTATTTTTCTGAAGTGAGAAGTGGAGAGGTAGAGACAGATTCCCAAATACACCTGACTGGGATCCATCCATCCAGTATGCCCACTAGGGGGCGATGCTCTCCTCATCTGGGGCATTACTGCATCGCAGCAGGAGCCATTCCAGCACCCGAGGCGGAGGCCACAGAGCCATCCTCAGCATCAGGGTCAACTTTGCTCCAATGGAGCCTTGGCTGTGGGAGGAAAAGAGAGAGTTAGAGAGGAAGGAGAGGGGGAAGGGTGGAGAAGCAGATGGGCTCTTCTCCTGTGTACGCTGGCCGGAATCAAACCCAGGACTTCCACACACCAGGCCGACGCACTACCACTGAGCCAACTGGCCAGGGCCACTATCAGTTGACTTTTGAAGACTGTCTTGAGTCTAACTTAATCAGAGGACTATTTAAAGCAGTGGTCCCCAACCTTTTTTGGGCCACGAACCGGTTTAATGTCAGAAAATATTTTCACAGACCGGCTTTTAGGGTGGGACGGATAAATGTATCACATGACCGAGACAAGCATCAAGAGTGAGTCTTAGAGTGACGTCACGGAAATGGCGCCATGAGCAGCGCATCCGACAGATCTCCCCAAAATCTCAACAAATTTATCAACTAGAAACAGAAAAATTTATCCTCAGAGCATTCCGGAGTTCCACACACACACTGAAAGCAAAAGGACTGTTGCTGAGGAGAGAGTACACCTGTGGTGAGTCAACCCACACGTGCAGCTGCCCGCCCATACTCAGGGACGGCAGCCTGGGCGCTGGCGGCCGCCCCAGCATACCCTGAGAAACCGCATGCGCGCCCCGTGCCACGGTCCCCGGCCACTGGCGTGCAGAGAAACCCCGCGCGCGGGCCCCGTGCCGCGGTCCCCGGCCACTGGCGTGCTGAGAAACCGCACGCGTGCGCGCGTGTGCCCCTTGCCGTGGTCCCTGTCCACTGGCGTGCCGAGAAACCACGCGCACGCACACACGCCCCGAGCCGCAGTCCGGGAGGGGCGCCAAGGCTGTCTTTCCTAGTCAGGAGATTCTCTCCGGGGGCGGGGCACCTCACCCAGCCATTCAAGCTAACAATCAAGCGCTGGGGGGAGGGGCGCACGCAGGCAGCCTGAAATACTTTCTGGAGCACAGCTGCGGACCCAATCACTGAAATTAGCTTAACCCACGAAATCTACGCACCCACGGGGCTCTAATTGATAAGATCTCTCCCAGTTCAGCGATCCAAGACAAGAGGCGTGATATTTTTCAGTGCCTTTCGCTAAAGGGGCGGGGGCAACTTTTGATTGACAGAGCCTCCATATTCAGGGATATACCTAACAAGAGGGACTTGGCAGATATTAAGATCCATAAAGCAAACAGCGACTAGTGCTTCTTCTTCCCAGCCAAAACAGGCTACTAAGTGTGGAAAACCTGGGTTGAGTGGTCCAACTGAATGATAGGCGCTGAACAGTCACCTTGACAACAATTGACTCCCAGCCCCACCTGATTACGCTGGAGGCTCTGACTGCCAGAGCCTTACCTAGAGCCTTGCGCTGAGTGAGGATAGAGTGGGGATTTCCCAGCTCTTTTTTTTTTGTTTTTGTTTTTTTTTTTGCATTTTTCTGAAGCTGGAAACAGGGAGAGACAGTCAGACAGACTCCCGCATGCGCCCGACCGGGATCCACCCGGCACGCCCACCAGGGGCGACGCTCTGCCCACCAGGGGGCGATGCTCTGCCCATCCTGGGCGTCGCCATGTTGCGACCCTCCTGGGTGTCGCCATGTTGCGACCAGAGCCACTCTAGCGCCTGGGGCAGAGGCCACAGAGCCATCCCCAGCGCCTGGGCCATCTTTGCTCCAATGGAGCCTTGGCTGCGGGAGGGGAAGAGAGAGACAGAGAGGAAGGCGCGGCGGAGGGGTGGAGAAGCAAATGGGCGCTTCTCCTATGTGCCCTGGCCGGGAATCGAACCCGGGTCCTCCGCACGCTAGGCCGAAGCTCTACCGCTGAGCCAACCGGCCAGGGCGATTTCCCAGCTCTTTGAGCCTCTTACTCCCCAGACAGAAGCAGTGGCAGCCTCATAGCTGGATCACCAGGCTGCTAAATCAGGAAGGGGAGACTAGGAGAGAGACTCCAGGAAAGCAAACTCTCTCATTGTTGGACTTTGCAAACGCCAATAAGCCTTGACTACCAGCGAGACTAAAGCCAATTATATGACATTGCCATAGAATCCCATCAACTGCAAATTCCTACCTAAGAGTGACACAGGGGCAAAACCTGGGGTACAGAGTCACCGACCAGGAAGAGGGGGAGAAAAGAAAACAGGAAGAAGTTAACCTCTCAAAATCAAGAAAAATCCACAGACTTTATTCCACTTGTTCAAGTTATTCTACAAGTTTTATAACTTGTTCCACTAATTCTTTGTTGTTGTTGTTTCTTTCTTCTATCTTATAGCCTTTATTATTATTTCTATTTCTTCCACCTCGGTCCTTTTACTCTCTGCCCATCTTATGCTACCCTTTTCTTGAACTACACTACCCATGAGTGTTACATTTTATTTCTTTTCTTCATCCTAACTCTCCTTTAGGGTTACACTCCAAAACCCTTAACTCTCAGTCTCTCCCCTTTTGGTTTTTTTTTCTTTCCTTTTTTTCTTCCTTCGTTTCTCTCTTACTCTTATTTTTTCCTTTCTATTCATTTCTTCTTTTCTCCTTTTACTTTTCCTCCCATTTAAGCCTCAATCACGAACAAATTATTTAATTTGGAACTCAAGTTTTTGTGGGTTTTTTTTTGTTGTTGTTGTTCTTTTTTTTTCTTCTTCTGCTTTTGTTCCTGGTTTTCCTCTATTTGTTTGTTTTTGTGGCATTTTGGGCACTTTTTACATGCTTTTTAACTCACTAGCATTCCTCCCAACCCAAAGTCTCCATTGTATTTAGTCTTCGCTCCACTTAATACAACAGATTTTTACTTATTATTTTTATTTTTTAATTATTGTTTTTTCTCTCCTTTTTTCTGTTTCCCTCTCATCCCTCTCATTATATCTCTTAGTCGACCATCACTTACAAGCAAATCATTTTATGCTTGTCTAAAATTTTCTCTCCCCCCCCCTTTTATTTTTTTGTATTTAGTAGGTCCCTACTCCCTTTTTTGCCCCTTGAACTCTTCACCCAAAATTAGGCCCTCCATTATAGGCAGTTTTTGTTCCATTTAGCATAATATAATTCACAGGTCATCAGATATTTCCCTAAGGAGGTGAGAGGAGGGGAAGAGAAGAAAGAAAAAAGGGGGAAATAATAAATTATTACTTTTTTTGTGGAGTGTTTTCCTTTTTTCTTTTTTTTTTCCTTTTTCTTTTTTATTAATTCCAATTAACACTATCATCAAGACTACCTTCAGATGCCAATAAGAAAAAGGAAATCGAACATTATGAATACAAAAGACAGAGAGGTAACACAAATAGATGTGGAAAAATCTATGGAGAAAAGATTTAACATATTGGAAGCCTTGGAGCTAAATGACAGAGAATTTAAAATAGAAATCTTAAAAATACTCAGAGATATACAAGAAAACACAGAAAGGCAATTTAGGGAAATCAGAAAACAACTCAATGATCACAAAGAATATATTACCAAGGAAATTGAAACTATAAAAACAAATCAAACAGAAATGAAAAACTCAATTCAAGAGCTGAAAAACAAGGTAACAAGCTTAGCTAATAGAACAGCCCAGATAGAAGACAGGATCAGTGAAATAGAAGACAAGCAACTTGAGGCACAACAGAGAGAAGAAGAAAGAGACTCAAAAATAATAAAAAACGAGAAAGCCCTACAGGAATTGTCTGACTCCATCAGAAAGAATAACATAAGAATAATACGTATATCAGAGGGAGAAGAGAAAGAAAATGGAATGGAGAATATACTCAAACAAATAATAGATGAGAACTTTCCAAGCCTGTGGAAAGAATTAAAGCCTCAAATTCAAGAAGCAAACAGAACACTAAGTTTTCTTAACCCCAACAAACCCACTCCAAGGTACATCATAATGAAGATGACACAAACCAATGACAAAGAAAAAATTCTCAAGGCAGCCAGGGAAAAGAAGAATACAACATATAAAGGAAGGCCTATTAGATTATCATCAGATTTCTCAGCAGAAACTCTACTAGCTAGAAGAGAGTGGACCCCAATATTTAAAGCCCTGAAAGAGAGGAACTTTCAGCCAAGAATACTATACCCATCAAAGCTATCCTTCAAGTATGAAGGAGATATAAAAACATTCACAAATACAGAAAAGATGAGAGAATTTATCATCAGAAAGCCCCCACTCCAGGAAATACTAAAGGGGGTTTTCCAACCAGATTCAAAGAACAAAAGAAAACATAACCACAAGTAACAGCTCCACCAAGAACACAATAAAACCAAACTTAAACTGTGACAACAAAAGAAAAAAAAAAGGGAGAAAGGATGAAGATTAACAGTAGCAAAGGACGATGAAGCGCAGAAATACTCACAAGAAAGGGTGCTACAATGAATATGGTAGGTACCCTTTTCATTACTTAATGGTAACCACCCTTGAAAAAACCACCACAAAAACACTTGACTTAAAAAAGGTAGCAACAGAGGAAAGAAGTATGGAATACAAACAAACAAACAAAAACAAATGATAGAAAAACAAAAGAGAAGAATCAAACAAGATACAAAACTAACAGAAAGCAATTTATAAAATGGCAATAGGGAACCCACAAGTGTCAATAATTACACTAAATGTAAATGGATTAAACTTACCAATAAAAAGACACAGAGTAGCAGAATGGATTAAAAAAGAAAATCCAACTATATGCTGCCTACAAGAAACACATCTAAGCAACAAGGATAAAAACAAATTCAAAGTGAAAGGCTGGAAAACAATACTCCAAGCAAACAACACCCAAAAAAAAGCAGGTGTAGCAATACTCATATCTAATAATGCTGACTACAAGACAGAAAAAGTACTCAGAGACAAAAATGGTCATTTCATAATGATTAAGGGGACACTGAATCAAGAAGACATAACAATCCTTAATATATATGCACCAAACCAAGGAGCACCAAAATATATAAGACAGCTACTTATTGACCTTAAAACAAAAACTGACAAAAATACAATCATACTTGGAGACCTCAATACACCACTGACGGCTCTAGATCGGTCATCCAAACAGAGAATCAATAAAGATATAGTGGCCTTAAATGAAATACTAGAACAACTGGATATGATAGACATCTACAGGACACTTCATCCCAAAGCGACAGAGTATACATTTTTCTCGAGTGTACATGGAACATTCTCAAGAATTGACCATATGTTGGGCCACAAAGACAATATCAACAAATTTAAAAAAATTGAAATTGTGCCAAGCATATTCTCTGATCATAAAGCCTTGAAACTAGAATTCAACTGTAAAAAAAGGGGGGAAAACCCCACAAAATTGTGGAAACTAAACAACATACTTCTAAAAAATGAATGGGTCAAAGAAGAAATAAGCGCAGAGATCAAAAGATATATACAGACAAATGAAAATGAAAATATGACATATCAGAATCTCTGGGATGCAGCAAAAGCAGTAATAAGAGGAAAGTTTATATCACTTCAGGCCTATATGAACAAGCAAGAGAGAGCCGAAGTAAACCGCTTAACTTCACACCTTAAGGAACTAGAAAAAGAAGAACAAAGACAACCCAAAACCAGCCGAAGAAAGGAGATAATAAAAATCAGAGCAGAAATAAACGAAATAGAGAACAGTAAAACTATAGAAAAAATCAATAAAACAAGGAGCTGGTTCTTTGAAAAGATCAACAAAATCGACAAACCCTTGGCAAGACTCACCAAGGAAAAAAGACACAGGACTCAAATAAATAAAATCCAAAATGAAAGAGGAGAGATCACCACAGACATCATAGATATACAAAGAATTATTGTAGAATACTATGAAAAACTATATGCCACCAAATACAACAATCTAGAAGAAATGGATAAATTCCTAGAACAATACAACATTCCTAGACTGAGTCATGAAGAAGCAGAAAGCCTAAACAGACCAACCAGCAGGGAGGAAATAGAAAAAACTATTAAAAACCTCCCCAAAAATAAAAGTCCAGGCCCAGACGGTTATACTAGTGAATTCTATCAAACATTCAAAGAAGACTTGGTTCCTATTCTACTCAAAGTCTTCCAAAAAATTGAAGAAGAAGCAATACTTCCAAACACATTTTATGAGGCCAACATAACCCTCATACCAAAACCTGGCAAGGATGGCACAAAGAAAGAAAACTACAGACCAATATCTCTAATGAATACAGATGCTAAAATACTAAACAAAATACTGGCAAACCGAATACAACAACATATTAAAAAAATAATACATCATGATCAAGTGGGATTCATCCCAGAATCTCAAGGATGGTTCAACATACGTAAAACAGTTAACGTAATACACCATATCAACAAAACAAAGAACAAAAACCACATGATCTTATCAATAGACTCAGAAAAGGCTTTCGATAAAATACAACACAATTTTATGTTTAAGACTCTCAACAAAATGGGTATAGAAGGAAAATATCTCAACATAATAAAGGCCATATATGATAAACCATCAGCCAACATCATATTAAATGGCGTAAAACTGAGGACTTTCCACCTTAAATCAGGAACACGACAGGGGTGTCCACTCTCTCCACTCTTATTTAACGTGGTGCTAGAAGTTCTGGCCAGAGCAATCAGACAAGACAAAGAAATAAAAGGGGTCCATATCGGAAAAGAAGAAGTAAAGGTATCACTTTTTGCTGATGATATGATCCTATACATCGAAAACCCAAAGGACTCCACAAAAAGATTACTAGAAACAATAAACCAATACAGTAAGGTCGCAGGATACAAAATTAACATACAAAAGTCCATAGCCTTTCTATATGCCAACAATGAAATATTAGAAAATGAACTCAAAAAAATAATCCCCTTCACGATTGCAACAACAAAATATAAAATACCTAGGAATAAACATAACAAAGAATGTAAAAGACCTATATAAAGAAAACTACAAGGCATTGCTAAGAGAAATAGAAAAAGACATAATGAGATGGAAAAATATTCCTTGTTCTTGGATAGGAAGAATAAATATAATTAAAATGGCCATATTACCCAAAGTAATATATAAATTTAATGCAATTCCCATCAAAATTCCTATGACTTTTTTTAAAGAAATGGAACAAAAAATCATAAGATTTATATGGAACTATAAAAAAACCCGAATAGCCAAAGCAATCCTAAGGAAAAAGAATGAAGCTGGGGGCATTACAATACCTGACTTTAAACTATATTATAGGGCCACAATAATCAAAACTGCATGGTATTGGCAGAAAAATAGACACTAAGACCAATGGAACAGAATAGTAAGTCCAGAAATAAAACCACATATATATGGTCAAATAATCTTTGATAAAGGGGCCAACAACACACAATGAAGAAAAGAAAGCCTCTTCAATAAATGGTGTTGGGAAAACTGGAAAGCCACATGCAAAAGAATGAAACTCGACTACAGCCTGTCCCCATGTACTAAAATTAATTCAAAATGGATCAAAGACCTAAATATAAGATCTGAAACAATAAAGTACATAGAAGAAGACATAGGTACTAAACTCATGGATCTGGGTTTTAAAGAACATTTTATGAACTTGACTCCAATGGCAAGAGAAGTGAAGGCAAAGATAAATGAATGGGACTAAATCAGAATTAAAAGTTTTTGCTCAGCAAGAGAAACTGATATAAAAATAAACAGACAGCCAACTAAATGGGAACTGATATTTTCAAACGACAGCTCAGATAAGGGCCTAATATCCAAAATTTACAAAGAACTCATAAAACTCAACAACAAACAAACAAACAATCCAATAAAAAAATGGGAAGAGGACATGAACAGACACTTCTCCCAGGAAGAAATACAAATGGCCAACAGATATATGAAAAGATGCTCAGCTTCATTAGTTATTAGAGAAATGCAGATCAAGACTACAATGAGATAGCACCTCACCCCTGTTAGATTAGCTATTATCAACAAGACGGGTAATAACAAATGTTGAAGAGGCTGTGGAGAAAAAGGAACCCTCATACACTGTTGGTGGGACTGTAAAGTAGTACAACCACTATGGAGGAAAGTATGGTGGTTCCTCAAAAAACTGCAAATAGAACTACCTTATGACCCAGCAATCCCTCTACTGGGTATATACCCCAAAACCTCAGAATCATTGATACGTAAAGACACATGTAGCCCCATGTTCATAGCAGCACTGTTCACAGTGGCCAAGACATAGAAACAACCAAAAAGCCCTTCAATAGAAGACTGGATAAAGAAGATGTGGCACGTATACACTATGGAATACTACTCAGCCATAAGAAATGATGACATTAGATCATTTATAGCAAAATGGTGGGATCTTGATAACATTATATGGAGTCAAATAGGTAAATCAGAAAAAAACAAGAACTACATGATTCCATACATTGGTGGAACATAAAAACAAGACTAAGAGACATGGACAAGAGTGTGGTGGATACCAGGGGTTGGGGGAGGGAGGACGCAGGAGGGAGGGAGGGAGAGATTTAGGGGGAGGGGGAGGGGCACAGAGAAAACTAGATAGAGGGTGACAGAGGACAATCTGACTCTGGGCAAGGGGTATGCAACATAGTTTAATGAGAAGATAACCTAGACATGTTTTCTTTGAATATATGTACCCTGAATTATTAATGTCATCCCATTAACATTAATAAAAATTTATTAAAAAAAAAAAAGAGTGAGTCTTAGATGGATGTAACAGAGGGAATCTGGTCATTTAAAAAAAATAAAACATTGTTCAGACTTTAAATATAAATAAAATGGAAATAATGTAAGTTATTTATTCTTTCTTTGCGGACCGGTACCAAATGGCCCATGGACCAGTACCAGTCTGTAGCCCGGGGATTGAGGACCACTGATTTAAAGGAAAGCTCTGTCAGGGAGATGCATTCCTACTAATTTCGAATAAAGCAAACTTTCATCTTATAAACTGCCTATAGGAATATGGCAAACAAATACGGGCAATCTCTAGGAACCAAGAGCAGTTCGTAGCCAACCAGAGCAAGAAGACAAGGATCACAATTACAATGACATAAATTCTGCTAATAACAAGTGAGCTTAGAAGAGGACCCTAAGTCTCAGATGAGAACTACACGGCTCCTGCTGACACCTAGATTTCAGCCTGGTGAAGCCAAGCCGTACCTGTATTCCTCAACCACAAAAAGCGTGACATAATAAATTTGCATTATTTTAAGTTGCTATGCTTGTGACAATTTGATACAACAACAAAAAAAAACCCACCTGACCTGTGGTGGCACAGTGGATAAAGCGTCGATCTGGAAATGCTGAGGTCGCCGGTTCAAAACCCTGGGCTTGCCTGGTCAAGGCACATATGGGAGTTGATGCTTCCAGCTCCTCCCCCCTGTCTCTCTCTCCTCTCTTTCTCTCTCCCTCTCTCTCTCCTCTCTAAAAATGAATAAATAAAATTTAAAAAAAATTTAAAAAAAAGAATAGTTTAAAAAAAACAAACAAACAAAAAAAACCCAAAACAAAAAAAAAAAAACAAAAAACTACTACCATACTGTTTTCCAATAAAACTTTACTTACAAAACCAGTCAACAGCCTGGATATGGCCCATGGGTTATAATTTACTGATCCTTGATCTATATACCAACATATACCTCAATAAGTATGACTGCTGTTATATTCTTCCCTGGGCTTGATAGAACCCCATTCTCATGTTTTGGTATTATTTTAATATTGTACATGAACCATTCCTGGACAATATCTCCATAGCAATGTGAAATTCTATGTCAATATTTTAATCTGGTACATATTCTTTATTTTTCACCATTCCAATATCAATTTTATACTGTCCAGTAATCTAAGAGAGCATTTATAGCTTTATAAAACATTAACATATATAAAAGACTTAGTCAGAATTTCCCCAGTTTATTCTATAGTTGATAAAAAATTTTATTATATTTTATCTTACAGGACAGACTCAACTCACTTGCACAAAAGTCTGGAATCTAGAATTCTCTTTCTGACAAGATTTGATCATTTTCAGGGCAAAGGGTTGGTCACTGCAAAAGGTAGCAGCAGCATGTTTCAACTTCTCCTACCCTGGTCCACTGAACTGTGCCAAGAATGCAAAGAACACAACAGAGGATGGGATACTGAGCTGATCAGAGGCTAGACAACATGAGACAACCACGGTCCTTTCAATATTTCAGTAAGTATTCTCAAGAGACAAGAAACAAAGAACTACATGTATATGTGGAATATCAATGTTTCTCTGTTAAAAACATCTGACCTTGACACACACATCTAGACCTTTTCTAATTATATTCTGTTTTCTTCCTTGTAGCCTCCCACACTTACTACCTTTTTGGCCTATACCACTGCTATAGTAGCTTGAGCACAGACTCACCAGCTTGAGCGTGGGATCATAGACATGACCCCATGGTCACTGGCTTGAGACCAAACATCACTGACTTGAAGCCCAAGGTCACTGGGTTTAGCCCAAGTTCTCTGGCTTGAGCCCAAGTTCACTAGCTTGAGCAAGGAGTCACTTGTTCTGCTGTAGCCCCCCAGTCAAGGCACATAGAAAATAACAATCAATGAACAAAAGGTGCCGCAATGAATACTTGAGGTTTCTCATCTCTCTCCTTTCCTGCCTGACCCTCTGTCCTATCTCTCCCTTTCTCTGTATCTCTCTCTGTCTCTGTCACAAAAAAACCAGGAAGTGAAATTGCTAGGTAATATGAGAGTTCTATATTTGATTGATGAACATACACAATGTTTTCCTTAGTATTTATCAATACACAAGGATTCCCATTTGTTCACATCCTCTCTAAAACTTGTTTGTTGATTTATTGATAGCAATTTTGAGGGAAGTAGGGTGGTATCTCATTTTTAGTTGGCATGCCCTGGTGATTACTGATGTTGAGCAACTTTTCATATGTTTCTTGGCCATCTGTATGTCCTCTTTGCAGAAATGTTTATTCAGGTTCTCCCCACATTTTTAATTGAATTGTTATTCCTTTGGTGTTAAGCTGTATGATTTTTCTGCATATTTGGAAATTAACCCTCATCAGACATATCATTGGCAAATAAATTCTACCATTCCATTAGCATCTTTTTGTTCTGTTGATGGTTCCCTTCACTATGCAAAATCTTTCTAATTTCACATAATCCCATTTGCTTATTTTTACTTTTGTTTCCCTTGCCTAAGGAAACATATTCAAAAACCTATTACTAAGAGCAATGACCAAGAGTTTACTAACTAAAATTTTTACGATTTGGGATTTTACATTTATGCTTTTAAAACATTTTGAGTTTATTCTTGTATCCAGTTTCATCCTTTTGCACATATCTTTCCAGGTTTCCTAACATCATTTATTAACTAGACTATTTTTACCTTATTGTATAGTCATGCCTCCTTTATCATAGATTAATTGACCATATAGGCACAGGTTTCTTTCTAGGCTCTCTATTCTGTCCCATTGATCTATGTGTCTGTTTTTATGTCAGTACCATGCTGTTTTTATTACTACAGTCCAGTAATAATTTGATAGCAGGTACTGTGATACCTCCAACTTTGCTCTTCTTTCTTGAGACCTCTATTTGAGTTTGTGGTTCCATATAAATTTTAAGATTCTTTGTTCTATCTAGTTCTGTGAAAAATGACATTGGTATTTTGATATGATTGCAAGGAACCTGTAGATTGTTTTGAGAAATATAAACATTTTAACAACATTAGTTCTTCCTACCTATAAGAATGGTCTATGCTTAAATTTATTTGTATCTTCTTCAATGTCTTAGAGTTTTCCAAGTATAGGTCTTTCATCTTTTTGGTTAACTTTATTTCCTGATATTTAATTTTTTAATGCAATTATAAATGAGATTTTTTTTAATTTGTTTAAGAAACTATGGTTCATTATTGGTGTATAAAAATGCAGCTACTTATTCTGAATATTAATTTTATATCAGCCCTGGCTGGTTTGCTCAGTGAATAGAGCATTGGCCTGATGTATGGACGTCTCAGGTTTGAATTACAGTCAGGGCACACAGGAGAAATTACCATCTGCTTCTCTCTCCCTCCCTCTCCCTCTTCCACTCCAGCAGCCAGTGGCTCAATTGGTTTGAGTGTTGCCCTGGTGCTGAAGATAGCTTGTTGGTCCAAGCATCAACCTCAGACACTAAAAATAGCTCAGTTGATTTGAGCATTGGCTTCAGACAAGGGTTGCATAGTGGATCCTGGTTGGGGGGCAAGATGGTGTCTATCTCACTCTGTCCTCTCTTCTCACTTAAAAAAAAAACTATATCTCTATTCTACTGAATTCATTAACTCTAATTAATGATTTTTTTTCTGCCAGAATATTTAGGTTTCTTTATAGATAGTATCATATCATCTGCAAATAATGACAGCTTTTCTTTCCAAACTGGATGCCTTTTTTCCCCTTTTTATTGTCTGATTGCTCTGGCTAGCAATTACAACACAATGTTAAATAAAAGTGGTGAGAGTAAATATCCTTATTTTGTTCCTGATTTTTTTGTAGTGTTTGTCTGGTTTGGGTATCAGAGTAATACTGGCCTCATAAAATAATTTTCAGAGCCTTCCTTTTTTTATTTTATCTTTGATTTGGTAAAATTTTCCCATGAAACCACCTGTTCTAGTACTTCTGTTTCTTAGGAAATTTTTGATTACTGATTCAATTTCTCTAGTAGTTATTGGTCTGTTCAAATTTTGATTTTTTTTCCTGATTTAACCTTGCAAGATTGTATGCTTCTAGAAATGTATCAATTTCTTCCAGGTTGTCCAATTTGTCTCAATAAATCTATTCACAGTGTTTCTTTTATAAACGTTTGTATTTCTTTGGTGTTTGTTAGTTAGTTCTTTTTCATTTTTTATTTTATTTCGGCCCCCCTCTTTTTTGTTTTGTTGTTGATGAGTCTGGCTAAGGATTTATCAGCGTTATTTTTTCAAAGAATCAGGTCTTGGTTTCATTGATTTTTTTTAACTTAATTTCATTTATTTCAGCTATGTGTTGTTTTTCTTATTTTAAATTCTATTTTCTCTAAGTATTGGTATACCAGCTTTTCTTCTCTTCATTTCCATTTGCAGGAAATGCCTTTTCCCATCCCTTTACTTTCATTCTGTGTGTCTTTAGATCTGATGAGTGTCTGTAGGCAGTATATGTACCAGTCTTATTTCTTTATCCATTTAGCTACATCATGTATTTTAATTGGGACATTCAGTACATTTACAGTCTCATTTCTAATTTTATTTATTTGAGTCCTCTCTCTTTTTTTCTTGGTGAGTCTGGTTAAAAGTTCATCATCTTGTTTACCTTTTCAAAGAACCAGCTCCTGGTTTCATTGATCCTCTGTATTGTTTCTTTAGCCTCTATGTCATTTATTTCTGTTCTGATCTTTATTATTTCTTTCCTTCTACTACCTCTGGGCTTTATTTGCTGTTCTTTTCTAGTTCTTTTAGATGCAGGGTTAAGTTGTTTATTTGAGCTTTTTCTAGCTTCTTAAGGTATGCGTGTAATGCTATGAACTTCCCTATCAGGACTGCTTTTGCTGTGTCCCATAAATTTTGAGTTGATGTATGCTCGTTATTGTTCGTTTCTAGGAATTTTTTCTTCTTCTTTGATCTCATTGTTAACCCATTTGTTATTTAATAACATGCTATTTAGTTTCCATATGTTTGAGTATTTTTTAGTTTTTCTGTTGTGGTTGATTTCTAGTTTCATGCCATTGTGATCAGAGAAAGTGCTCGATATGATTTCAATCTTCTTAAATTTGTTGAGACCACTTTTGTGCCCTAACATGTAGTCTATCCTAGAGAATGTACCATGAGAACTTGGAAAGAATTTATATTTTGCTGCTTTAGGTTGAAAGGTTCTGAAGATATCTATTAAATCGAATTGATCTAGTATATCCTTTAAGCCTGCTGTTTCTTTGTTAATTTTCTTCCTTGAGGATCTAGTGATGTTAGTGGGGTATTGAAATTCCCTGCTATTATAGTATTGCTGTTGACCTCGCCCTTTAAATCCATCAAAGTCTTCTTTATATATTTAGGTGCTCCTATATTAGGTGTGTAGATATTTATAACGGTTATATTTTCCTGTTAGATTGCTTCCTTTATCATTATGTATGCTTTCTTTATCTCTTACTATATACTTTGTTTTAAAATCCATTTTGTCTGATATAAGTATTGCTACCCTAGCTTTTTTTTCATTTCCATTTGCGTGAAATAATTTTTTCCATCCTTTTATCTTCAGTCTATGTGTATCTTTTGTTTTAAGGTGTGTCTCTTGTAGACAGCATATGTATGGGTCCTGTTTTCTTATCCATGCAGCTACCCTATGTCTTTTGATCAGATCATTTAATCCATTTACATTTAAGGTTATTATTGATATGTAGTTGTTTATTGCCATTTTATTCTTTAAAGCTCTATTCCTCTTTTGCTATATTCTTTTTCCCCTTTGATCTGTTTACAACAGGCCCCTTAGCACTTCTTGCAGCATTGGTTTGGTTGTAGTGAATTCCTTGAGTTTTCTTTTTTGTCTGGAAAGCTTTTTATTTCTCCTTCAATTTTAAATGATAGCTTTGCTGTATAAAGTAGTCTTGGTTGTAGGCTCTTGTTCTGCATTACTTTGAATATATCTTGCCATTCCCTTCTGGCCTCAAGTGTTTCTGTTGAGAAGTCGGATGTCATCCTTATGGGGGCTCCTTGTAGGTGATAGTCTTTTTTTCTCTAGCAGCTTTTAATATTTTCTCTTTATCACTTAGTTTTGGTATTTTAAACTTTCTTTTTTTTTTTTTTTTTTTTTTTTGTATTTTTCTGAAGCTAGAAACAGGGAGAGCCAGTCAGACAGACTCCCGCATGCGCCCGACCGGGATCCACCTGGCACGCCCACCAGGGGCGACGCTCTGCCCACCAGGGGGTGATGCTCTGCCCCTCCAGGATGTCGCTCTGCCGTGACCAGAGCCACTCTAGTGCCTGGGGCAGAGGCCAAGGAGCCATCCCCAGTGCCCGGGCCATCTTTGCTCCAATGGAGCCTTGGCTGCGGGAGGGGAAGAGAGAGACAGAGAGGAAGGAGGGGGCAGGGGTGGAGAAGCAAATGGGCGCTTCTCCTATGTGCCCTGGCCGGGAATTGAACCCGGGTCCCCCGCACGCCAGGCCAACGCTCTACTGCTGAGCCAACCAGCCAGGGCAGTTTTGGTATTTTAATTATGATGTATCTTGGTGTAGATTTCTTTGGGTTTCTCTTTAATGGCATTCTCTGTGGTTCTTGAACTTGTGAGACGTTTTCCTGCCTTAATTGAGGGAAGTTTTCAGCTATCATATGTTTGAACAAAGTCTCTATCCCTTGTTCTTTCTCTTCTTCTTCAGAAACCCCTATGATGCGGATGTTATTTCTCTTCATGTTGTCACAGAGCTCTCTTAGAGTTTCCTCAGACTTTTTGTGTCTCTTTTCTTTTTTCTGCTCTGTTTCCGTGCCTTCATTTATCTTGTCCTCTAACTTGCTGATTTGATTCTCAGCTTCATTTATCCTGCTTTTAATTCCTTCCATTGTGTTCTTCATTTCTGATATTGTATTTGTCATTTCTGACTGATTCTTTTTTATTATTTCAATGTCATTTTTTATATTTGCTATCTATTTATGTGTTCATAATGACCATCTATTGTTCTAATATCTTTGAGCATCCTAACAATCGTTATTTTAAACTCTGCATCTGGTAATTTGGTTATATCTGACTCATTCAGGTCCTTTTCTGGGGATTTCTCCTGATTCATTTGTGTTGCATTTCTCTGTGTCCCATTTTGTCTGTGTAAAATAAGGTTTTAGCCACTGGCGTCCACTGGGTATGGCCTCTGTGTTCACTAGGTGTGGTCTGTCTGCAGGCCTGCCACCCCCTCTGTCTCACTGTATTTTGGTATATGTACAGCTAGTATAAATCTTCCCTATTGGCATTCACACAAAAATCTCTTGTGCCTCATTTTCATCTGCTCTCTAGAATAGCTCCCATTGCGTTGGGGTATTTTTTATTCCCCAAAATTAAAGTTCTATGTATCAAATAGTTTGTGTTTTATATTCAAGGCAGACATACCATGTAAATTTTATAAAAATCCATATATCAGATTCACATGAGTCTACAGCCATACCACCCTGAATACTCTCCATCTCATCTGATCTTGGAAGCTAAGCATGGTTGGGCCTACTTAGTGTGCTGGCATGCCAGCCCATGCTGGAGAGGACCCCTGACCCAATTGAGCTTATAGCTACAGCTAAAGTAGAAAATTCTCACAAGCCTTAGCTGGTAGGCTCAAATCTGATCTTGCTAACAGAGGCAGGATGCGTTCTTTGTGTGTCAGCCTTGCAGATATTGCAGGAAGGTGGTTTATTATCTTAGAACAGTGTGTGCTGTGTGCTTTTGCAAAGATACTGTACAAATGTGATAACCTTGTGATTTTTGCCCTTAAATACTCCTCTCCCCCCAAGCTCATTGCTGTCCTTTGCTTCCCAGTGCAGCAGACAGACCACTGGCCAGAGAATAAAGTTTCCAAATTGATTGCATCAATTTGGGCTCCGGTTTCATTCTGTTGCAGTTGCATCACAACAGTTAATACTTGGATGGGAGATTCCCATGAAGTAGTATCAGCAAAATAGACAGAAGCTTAATTTCATTTATTTAAGTGAATGAATTGCGTTTATCGTGGATATAAAGAATAGTTTGGGGTAGAAGGGATTAGAGGAGATGCATAGAGATAATTTTGACATACTGTGTTTGAGAGATGTACTATATCTAGTTACAGTGACTTGGTAGAAAAATGCTCTCAGGCCTGGCGATGAAGCAAAACTATTTATTCTATTGGTTCTATATTGTATTATCAATTTAAAACTAGAATGCTGAGAGTGTAAGTAATTTGCCTAAGTCAGGAAGAAAGTAGCAGAGCCAAGTATTATATAAAATATATTCAGTGGTTTCAAATACATATATGAAATTCAGAAGACTGTTTTTCCACACTATATTTTTTCTTTCCTTTTGGTGAGCCTTTTGAAATAAAATACATATTTCTTTCTTTTCATTTTTTAAAATTAGAGTCCTAAGAGTGGATTGAAAGAGACGATTTATCTAGAGGAAAACCCAGAGAAAAATGAAGTAATTCAGGACACTGAGTTCGAAATCTATGAAGTCATATTGCCTTCTTTGTACTAAAAGTGACAGATATATTTGCTATTTGTATATGCTTTTATTGTTTTTCAGAGAAAGCTTAAACTTTAAAGGAACTTAGTAATTTTTTTTGATAAATGGAGAGCTACTCCATAGTATTATTAGGTCATTTAATTTTTTTTAAATTGTAGCAAAATATATATAACATAAAATTCACCATTTAATTATTTTTAAGTATACAGCCTATCAGCAATTAAGTTTCATTCACATTGTGCCGCTATCACAGCATTCATCTTTAGAAGTTTTCATCTTCCTGCAGCTGAGACTCAGTACCCATTAACCACTGAGCCCAGAATGTCTTCTCTCTCAAGCCCCTGACAACCACTATCTAGTTTCTGTCTCTGTGAATTGGACTACTCGAGGAACCTCATATAAGTAGAATCATACAATATTTGTCCTTTTGTTGACCAGCGTATTTCATTTAACATAATGTCTTCAAGATTCATCATGTTGTAGCATGTGTCATAATTTTCTTTCTTTTTAAAGCTGAATAATAAACCATTATATGTATACACTACAGTTTGTTTATCTATTCATTTGTCAGAGAACTCTTTGGTTGTTTCTTTTGATTGTTGTGAATAATGCTGCTATGAACATGGCTGTACAATTGTTTGTTCAAGCTCTTTCAGTTCTTTTTTTTTATAAATAAAATTTTATTTTAATGGGGTGACATCAATAAATCAGGGTACATATATTCATAGAAAACATTTCCAGGTTGTCTTGTCATTTAGTTCTGTTGCATACCCATCACCCAAAGAGAGATTGTCCTCCGTCACCCTCTATCCAGTTTTCTTTGTACCCCTTCCCCTCCCCCTCTCTTTCAGTTCTTTTGGGTATATATTACTTAGAAGTGGAACTGCTGGATCTTGCATAATCTTAATTGTATACTGTTAGCATTTTGATTTTA
Source organism: Saccopteryx bilineata (assembly GCF_036850765.1). Taxonomy (NCBI): domain Eukaryota; kingdom Metazoa; phylum Chordata; class Mammalia; order Chiroptera; family Emballonuridae; genus Saccopteryx; species Saccopteryx bilineata. Next base: position 317,821,402 of record NC_089490.1, read on the forward strand.
TGGTTTAATTAGACTTTAAAATTTTATTTATTTATTGATCAAAGAAGAAAGAGAAAAGAAGAAAGAGAGAGACAGGAAATCGATCTGTTCTTGTATGTGCCTTGACCAGGGATCAAACTAGCAACCTAAGCACTTTGGGACAATGGTCTAACCAACTGAGCTATCCAGCCAGGGATTAAACTTGTGTAAAGTTTTATAGTAAAAGACTTAACATCATATTGTGATGTATTGATTATTAGCAACTCATTGAAAAATCAGACAAATTAAATCAGCTATAAAATCAAAAGTTATCTGACTACTACTCTAAACACATTTCTATAGTCTCACCTGACTTCTATCTCCTTAAATTATTAGCTTTACAGTTTAAAAAACAAGTAGTAAAAAAGGCTGAATCAAGGTTAGGAGATGCAAATAATTGGTGTTGGGACAATACTTAAGGATGAAGAACTACAGTTACATACCAATTTCTTAATTTTTAACTGATTAGATCCATTTACATTATTTCAACTATAACTGCTTTGCAGATGACTACCAACTAATTACAGCCCCACTCTGCTCAGCAATAGGTCTTGAATTTTCAACTGCTGTCAGATTTAAGCTAAATACATTCCTTTCTATTTCTTCCAAAATTTTATTTCTCTTAATGCTCTGTGGTCTTTGATTTTAGTACTTATGGTCTTTAAGCATCTCATATTTTTTAAGTTATACATTAATGCCCTTTTCATGCTACATTTTACTCCGTGTGTTGACAAGTGAATAATCTATTTTATGGAGTAAGGTCTGTAATTTATTGTTGTAATTTTGTCATCTTTGTTTCTATAGCAGTGTTTTATATGACTATTATAAATTTTATTTTGCATTGTACCAGTAATTTTTCACCCAGGAGTGATTTTTGTTTCTAGAGACATTTGGCAATGTCTGGAAACAATTTTGATTGTCATGACTTGGAGTCCAGTTACTGGCATCTAGCATGTGGATAGAGGACGGTGATGCTGCTAAATACCTTACAATGCACAACAGCTCCCACAACAAAGGATTGTTTCATCATGAACAAATATTGAATTTTATTGAATCAATGATATGATTACATTTATCTCTTAATGTGGCAAATTACATGGATTCATATTAGTCTGTTGAGCCAGCTTCATATTCCAGGGATAAACCCTTGTTGGTTGTAATGTATTTTTCTTTTTACGTATGGCTAGATTCAATTTGCTATTATTTTGCTGAGGATTTTTGTCTCAATGTTATGGGAGATATTGGTACATAGATTTTGTTTTACTGTTTTTTGTAATTTCTTTGGTTTTGATAGTTGGGAAATGCTGGCTTCTTAGAATGAATTAACAGTGTTAGCTCCTCTTGTATTTTCTGAAAGATGTGTAGAATTGGTATTGTCTATTTAGATTAACTTTAGTTTCCCTTGATTTAAATTTGAAAAAGTATATAAAAATTATAATTCTGGTTACTTTAACTACTATTGTTTTCTGTTTATTTTTTCAGTATTAATTAGGGAATATGCAAGTATTCTAGGTGGTGTCTTACTTAAAATCATACAACTCCATTTCCTACCACTATTTTTACAATTAGCCCAACAGAAAAGGAATATAGCTATTTCATTATTAGACAAAAAGCCTTCCATTACATTTTTAGAAGTGTTGTTAGACAGTTTTTTTTTTTTGCATACTGATTTGTAGATATCTCAGCTCCTTGATAATTATCTTCTAGACTTGCATTCTCCCAAGATGGTCTTTTTCCAGCTTATCCCCAAGAGATTATTCATTTCAGAGTAAGAAATTCCATAGCCTATGTTGCTAATAAATTCTAGTGAAATTTTTTAAATCTTGAATTTTTAGGGTAGATCAAAGTAAATTTTTAATAGTTATATTTAGTTGAGCTTACATTCATTACATTTTGCATTTGTGTTGGAGTTACTGATGTTTAGTTATTTCTTTTCTAGATCAGTGGGCAGTGCAGCTATTTCCAGAGCATTGAACTGCTAAAATCTTGCCCTACTCACTTGGCTGTTTGTTTGTTTTTTACACCACGTAGTTTCACAATTTGACCCTGCACCTTTGGTATAGTGTATTTTACAATTTAGCCAGTTCAGAGTTCTTACATTGATTTATAGTTCTTCAAGGTAAGTGGACAAACTTCCTTTAGTTTTATAAACATATAAGGATAGACATGAAATATACTTAAAATGTTATTAATTTATTTTTAAACACTTTTTATATATCTACATACATCATTTATGATAGTATCTAAATACATTATTATCTGTTCTAAATTTTCATACTCTATGCAAATCTAACAGATTACGTTTTTCAAGTTCTCACTTTATTTTTTCCATTTTCTTCTTTACTGTAGCTCTGTTATCTCTATTCAGACCTGTATAAACAGACCAATTCCAAGGAGACTCGTCGAGTCTTCCTTGAGTTTCATCAGTTCTTCCTGGATCCATCTGCAGTAAGTCAAGTTAATACTAAACTCTTTGTTCTGGTACATTGAATTATTAGCCTCCTACTTCCAGTTTTCCCTCTCATGCTTCCTTATTGTGCTTTGTGACATCTGTATTATATATCAGTTATTGATTATTCATGACTGCTTTTTGATCATTTCTAAATTAGTTGTAGGCATATGAATTGTCACAGTAGGTTTTATGAGATAAGTATATAATTTATTTGGATTTATACATGTGTATGATTAGGATGTATAACATGTGTATGATTAGGATGAGAGAGAAAAAAACACAAATGATAAACATATATATATATATGTTAGGATCTAAAGGATAATACTTGCATAATTGAACTCTGGTTGGCCTCTTTGTATTTTTTAGGTACACATTTCTCTAAAAAAGTCGTGGTAAAGATCTCATAAATGATAGTAAATGATCATAGTGCTTTTTTACCAATAGAAATATTAATAGGCTTTTAAACTAAGAACTTTATTATTAGCCTTGCTATAGGGTAAGAGTTAGCTCTTAATGCTTCCTGGATAATCATACTGCATGCCCCTAGTTCTTTCATATTTGCAATTCTCTAATATAACTGTTTCATCCTTTTTTACTTCTAAAACTCCCATCACTACCTCTCCTATTCTTTTCTCAGTTGATGATCTGGCTGTTTCTTTGAGAAATTTAAAGTAGTATACAGAAGGGAACTTCTACAGATCCCTCTACCTCCATCATACCATGTGTGTTGTGTTTATACTTATTTAAAGATGCTGTATTAGCAGTATCTCCCTTCCATCCTGCATCACCAGGTATTTTGTGTTTTGTTGAATCATTTACATGAACAAACATTGTTAACTCTTCTATCTTAAAGCAAATAAACACAGACAGAGACATTTTGGCTCCACTTCTTTCTGTGGCTCCCCATTTTCTTTGTATTCCTTTACAAGGTTGAGTACACATACTGCTGAATATAGTTACCTCCTCAGTGAGGCCTTTCCTGACCAACCTACTTAAAATTTAATTCTCTTTAGTTTATGTTATCTCTTGTTACTTTTTCCCCATAGAACTTAATTTTATTGTTTGTAAGAATCTTGACTATCTTGCTAATTATTTTTAAGCCATTGGTGATATTTATTTCATATAAACACCTACATACAAAAATAAACATTCATTTACCTTTTTGCATTTGTGCTAGAAATACTTTTAGAAATGTTGATTTGAGCTACATACAGCATGGCAACTTCAGTTTGAGAAAGTTTTGAAATCTATTTCCCTGTTCTTCAAATGAATATTAGAGATCTCATAATTTTTAACAGTGACTTTTTTCAAATACAGGGAGTCCTTGGGTTACAACACAGTTCTGTTCCATTGACAGTGACATAACCCGAATTTTGGTATAAGTCAAAACACACCATAGCCTAAGTCACTTACCTCTCCTGACACAGTTATAAAATCATAATCTAGAACATAAAAACACAAGCCACAGAAAGAGAAAAAGGACATAAATATACTGTATTGTACAGCAGTGGTCCCCAATCTTTTTGGGGCCACAGACCGATTTAATGTCAGAAAATATTTTCACGGACCGGCCCTTAGGGTGGGATGGATAAACACACAAAATAAAATTATGCAACCGGCGTAAAAACTGTGGTATTTTTGAATATAATTGTTGAACTTACGAGACAAGTGTCAAGAGTGAGTCTTAGACGGATGTAACAGAGGGAATCTGGTCATTTTTAAAAAATAAAACATCGTTCACACTTAAGTATAAATAAAACAGAAATAATGTAAGTTATTTATTATTTCTCTGCAGACCAGTACCAAATGGCCCAAGGACCAGTACTGGGGGTTGGGGACCACTGCTGTAGAGCATACTGTAGTAACAGCAAAACATGACAAAAAAATGAGTAAGCCAAAATACATCTCAGTTTTTTTAAAATTTTTATGGGAGTGAGCATTGTAAAATTGAAATATCATATGTTGAGATTGTTATAACCTGAGGACCCTCTGTATAATATTCAGATTATAGAAATAGATTAAATTTTGAAAGTAGATGTAAATATACAAAACAATGTAAGTGTACTTAGATTAAGATCTTTCCTGTAAGTGCAGAAAATCATTATTTTTAAAGACATTTCCCAAATTGTTGGGAAGGAAAACACAGTTCTCTGGAAATGGGACCAGAAGCTGCAATTATTATAGGGAAAATCCTAGTAATGAAGAACTAAACTATGACAGGGTCACTTTCATTCAATCGTGTGAGTATTTCAGATGGTTACTGGAGATATAAGACTTCAAACTGTCAACACTGACATTCAATACCTTCTAATTAGAAGTGTGAATATTGGCCCTGGCCCATTGGCTCAGCAGTAGATCCTTGACCCAGCATGTAGATGTCCCAGGTTCGATTTTCAGTCAGGGCACACCAGAGAAATGCCCATCTTCTATTCCACCCCTCCCACTCTCACCTCTTGACTCTCACTCTCTCTCTTTCTCTCTCTCTCCTCCTCTCCCATAGCCATAGCTCAAATGAGCAAGTTGGTTCCGGGTGCTGAGGATGGCTCCATGGCCTCAATTCAGGCTCTAGAATGGCTCAGTTGCCGAGCAATGGAGCAGCAGCCTCAGATGGGCAGAACATCAGCCTATATGGGAGTTGCTAGTTGGATCCCATATGGGGTGCATGCGGGAATCTATCTCTCCACCTGAGGGTTCTTTAGATAGGAAAGTGACTGGGAAAATCATGTGCTATAGTGGAAGTATCTCAAATACAGTGAATAAAAATTATGGTTATATATGAATAAATTTTTCATATGATAATATATACACATAGTTTAGGTTTTATCTATTTTGATTCAAATGATGTATATTATTATTATTATTATTATTTGTATTTTTTTGAAGTGACAACCTGGGAGGCATAGAGACAGACAGCCATATGCACCCAACTGGAATCCACCAGGCCTGCTCACTAGGGGGCAATGCTCTGCCCATCTGGGGCATTGCTCCATTGCAACCGAAGCCATTCTAGCACCCGAGGTGGAGGCCATGGAGTTATCCTCAGAATCTGGGCCAACTATGCTCTAATGGAGCCTTGGCTACGGGAGTGGAAGAGAGAGAGAGAAAGAAGAGGGGGAAGGGTAAAGAAGCAGATGGGCACTTCTTCTGTGTGCCCTGGAAGGAATTGAACCCTGGACTTTCACACACTGGGCCAACATTCTACTTCTGAGCCTACTGGCCAAGACCATGACTTATTATATTAATCAATGATTCTAGAAAGCCAAAGCCAGAGACCTAAAGATGGCAGTGGAGTAGGCGGATGCACAGACATCCAGCTATCACCACCAAACTGGAATACAAATCAATTTAGGAAAAACCAGCATGAAAAACCAACTCTGGACCACAAGAACAGCTCTCAAAAACCAAGGAGCAAAGAAGAAGCCACAACAAACCTGGTAGGGAATGCCTGAATCTCCCCTGCTTACAGGAACAGAGGGGGGGGTGAGGCTGAGAGCCCAGAGGGAATCTCACTCCATGGAAAAGAGCAGAAGATACTGCTCACAGTCACTTGCCTGGCGACCAGGGAGCGAGGTGTGTTGAAAAAACCAGCTTATCTCCCAAGTTGAAAGGAAAGAGAGAGGGACAGACTGTGAAGGGCTAAGGAATGCAGGAGATGACCTAAAAAAAAGCTGACTTATCCGTGTTGGAAGTGGCCATAGCTGGGGGAGGGACTGATCCTTCCCCACAAAACAGTACTGAATTGTTTCCGGATCAGAGATCTCCAGACATCTCTCCAGCTCCAGTCAGTGCAACAAGAAACAGCTGAAAACAAGAAGTGGGGAGGAGGGGCAGTAACTCAGGTCTCCATGGAGATCTGAGATACACCTCCCCCTACTGAAGCTGAGAAAACACCCTGCCCTCAGAGAGATTGTTGGTGGAAGAGGCCTTCAGAGTCTCAGGTTACACCCACCACATTCCTGGATACAGTTTCAAGGAAGCCCCCTGCTGAGATCAGTAAACAAGACTATCACCTGTTAAGAAAACAAACAAATCAAGACTTCAAAGCTGCCCAAATCCAAAAGTGAATTACAAATAATAGCTGATACCAACCCAAGAAGACCTAGAAATAACAAAATTGAAAACTGGAGGCAGACAACACCAAGCCTAGACTCAACCAACTCTACAAACAAAACACCTGAACACAGATAATGAGAAGACAAAAAAGTACATTCCAAATGAAACCACAAGAGAAACCTTCAGGAGATGAACTGAGTGATATGGAAATAATCAAATTTCCAGATGCGGAGTTCAAAATAATGATTATAAGGATGCTTAGGGATCTTAGAACAACAATGGATGGTCATTATGAACACCTAAATAAAGAAATAGCAAGTATAAAAAAGGATATTGAAATATTAAAAAAAATCAGTCGGAGATGACAAATACAATATCAGAAATAAAGACCACAAGGGAAGGAATTAAAAACAGGATGGATAGAGCTGAGAATCGAATGAGCAAGTTGGAGGACAACTTCAATGAAGGCAAGAAAGCAGAGAAGAAAAAATAAAAGAGACTCAAAAAGTCTGAGGAAACTCTTAGAGAGCTCTGTGACAACATGAAGAGAAATAACATCCGCATCATAGGGGTTCCTGAAGAAGAAGAGAAAGAACAAGGGATAGAGACTTTGTTCAAACATATGATAGCTGAAAACTTCCCTCAATTAAGGCAGGAAAACGTCTCACAAGTTCAAGAACCACAGAGAATGCCATTAAAGAGAAACCCAAAGAAATCTACACCAAGATACATCATAATTAAAATACCAAAACTAAGTGATAAAGAGAAAATATTAAAAGCTGCTAGAGAAAAAAAGACTATCACCTACAAGGAGCCCCCATAAGGATGACATCCGACTTCTCAACAGAAACACTTGAGGCCAGAAGGGAATGGCAAGATATATTCAAAGTAATGCAGAACAAGAGCCTACAACCAAGACTATTTTATACAGCAAGGCTATTGTTTAAAATTGAAGGAGAAATAAAAAGCTTTCCAGACAAAAAGGAAAACTCAAGGAATTCACTACAACCAAACCAATGCTGCAAGAAGTGCTAAGGGGCCTGTTGTAAACAGATCAAAGGAGAAAAAGAATATAGCAAAAGAGGAATAGAGCTTTAAAGAATAAAATGGCAGTAAACAACTACATATCAATAATAACCTTAAATGTAAATGGATTAAATGATCTGATCAAAAGACATAGGGTAGCTGCATGGATAAGAAAACAGGACCCATACATATGCTGTCTACAAGAGACACACCTTAAAACAAAAGATACACATAGATTGAAGGTAAAAGGATGGAAAAAACATTTCATGCAAATGGAAATGAAAAGAAAGCTGGGGTAGCAATACTTATATCAGACAAATTGGACTTTAAAACAAAGGATATAGTAAGAGGTAAAGAAGGCCACTACATAATGATAAAGGGAGTAATCCAACAGGAAGATATAACTATTATAAATATCTACACACCTAATATAGGAGCACCTAAATATATAAAGAAGACTTTGATGGATTTAAAGGGTGAGATCAACAGCAATACTATAATAGTAGGGGATTTCAATACCCCACTAACATCACTAGATAGATCCTCAAGAAAGAAAATTAACAAAGAAACAGCAGGCTTAAAGGATATACTAGATCAATTCGATTTAATAGATATCTTCAGAACCTTTCACCCTAAAGCAGCAGAATATAAATTCTTTCCAAGTGCTCATGGTACATTCTCTAGGATAGACCACATGTTAGGGCACAAAAGTGGTCTCAACAAATTTAAGAAGATTGAAATCATATTAAGCACTTTCTCCTATCACAACGGCATGAAACTAGAAATGAACCAAAACAGAAAAGCTCAAAAATTCTCAAACACATGGACTCTAAATAGCAGGTTGTTAAATAACAAATGGATTAAAAATGAGATCAAAGAAGAAATAAAAAATTCCTAGAAATGAATGACAATGAGCATACAACTCAAAATTTATGGGACACAACAAAAGCAGTACTGAGAGGGAAGTTCATAGCACTACAGGCACACTTTATGAAGGTAGAAAAAGCTCAAATAAACAACTTAACCCTGCATCTAAAAGAACTAGAAAAAGAACAGCAAGTAAAGCCCAAATGTAGTAGAAGGAAGGAAATAATAAAGATCAGAGCAGAAATAAATGACATAGAGGCTAAAGAAACAATACAGAGGATCAATGAAACTAGGAGCTGGTTCTTTGAAAAGATAAACAAGATCGATGAACCTTTAACTAGACTCACCAAGAAAAAGAGAGAGAGGACTCAAATAAATAAAATTAGAAATGAGAGTGGAGAAATAACAACTGACACAACAGAAATACACAATATTGTAAGAAAATACTATGAAGAACTGTATGCCAAAAAACTAGACAACCTAGATGAAATAGACAAATTCCTTGAAACATACAATCTTCCAAAAATCAATCTGGAAGAATCAGAAAACCTAAACAGACCGATTACACCAAATGGGATAGAAACAGTTATCAAAAAACTCCCGGCCCTGGCCGGTTGGCTCAGTGGTAGAGCGTCGGCCTGGCATGCAGAAGTCTCGGGTTCGATTCCCGGCCAGGGCACACAGGAGAAGAACCCATCTGCTTCTCCACCCCTCCCCCTCTCCTTCCTCTCTGTCTCTCTCTTCCCCTCCTGCAGCGAGGCTCCATTGGAACAAAGATGGCCCGGGCGCTGGGGATGGCTCCTTGGCCTCTGCCCCAGGCGCTAGAGTGGCTCTGGTTGCAATAGAGTGACGCCCCGGAGGGGCAAAGCATCGCCCCCTGGTGGGCAGAGTGTCGCCCCCTGGTGGGCGTGCCGGGTGGATCCCGGTCGGGTGCATGCGGGAGTCTGTCTGACTGTCTCTCCCCGTTTCCAGCTTCAGAAAAAAAACAAAAACAAACAAACAAACAAAAAAAACTCCCAACAAAGAAAAGTCCTGGGCCTGATGGCTTCACAACTGAATTCTACCAAATATTCAAAGAAGAACTAACTCCTATCCTTCTCAAACTATTTCAAAAAATTCAAGAGGAAGGAAGACTTCCAAGCTCCTTTTATGAGGTGAGCATGATTCTCATTCCAAAACCAGGCAAAGACAACACAAATCAAGAAAATTATAGGCCAATATCTCTGATGAATATAGATGCTAAAATCCTCAACAAAATATTAGCAAACTGGATCCAACATTATATGGAAAAAATCGTACACCATGATCAAGTGGGATTTATTCTTGAAAGGCAAGGCTGATACAATATTCAAAAATCAATCAATGTGATTCATCACATAAACAAAAAGGAGAAAAACTACATGATTATTTCAATAGATGCAGAAAAAGCATTTGATAAAATCCAGCACCCATTCATGATCAAAACTCTCAGCAAAGTGGGAATACAGGGAACATACCTCAACATGATAAAAGCCATCTATGACAAACCCACAGCCAACATCATACTCAATGGGCAAAAATTAAAAGCAATACCCTTAAGATCAGGAACAAGGCAGGGGTGCCCCCTTTCACCACTCTTATTTAACATAGTCCTGGAAGTCCTAGCCACAGCAATCAGACAAGAAGAAGAAGAAAAAGGCATTCAAGTTGGAAAAGAAGAATTAAAACTATCATTATTTACAGATGATATGATATTGTATATAGAAAACCCTAAAGTCTCAGTCAAAAAACTACTGGACCTGATAAATGAATTCAGCAAAGTGGCAGGATATAAAATCAATAACTCAGAAATCAGAGGCATTTTTATATACCAACAATGAACAGTCAGAAAGAGAATCTAAGGAAACAATCCCCTTCACTATTACAACCAAAATAATAAAGTACCTAGGAGTAAACTTAACCAAGGAGACTAAAGACTTATACTCGGAAAATTACAAAGCTTTGATAAAAGAAATAAAGGAATATACAAACAAGTGGAAGCATATACTGTGCTCATGGTTAAGAAGAATAAACATCATTAAAATGTCTATATTACCCAAAGCAATCTATAAATTCAATGCAATACCAATTAAAATACCAATGACATACTTCAAAGATATAGATCACATATTCCAAAAATTTATATGGAACCAAAAAAGAACACGAATAGCCTCAGCAATCTTAAAAAAGAAGAAGAAAATGGGAGGCATCAAACTTCCTGATATAAAGTTATATTATAAGGCCATTGTACTCAAAACAGCCTGGTACTGGCATAAGAACAGGCATATAGATCATTGGAACAGAACAGAGAACCCAGAAGTAAACCCACAGCTCTATGGACAACTGATATTTGACAAAGGAGGTAAGGAAATACAATGGAGTAAAGACAGCCTCTTCAACAAATGGTGTTGGGAAAATTGGACAACTACCTGCAAAAAAATGAAAATAGATCACCAGCTTATACCACTCACAAAAATAAACTCAAAATGGATAAAAGACTTAAATGTAAGACATAAAACCATAAGCATCTTAGAAGAAAACATAGGCAGTAAGCTCTCGGACATCTCTCGGAGCAATATATTTGCTGATTTATCTCCACAGGGATGTGAAATAAAAGACAGGATAAACAAATGGTACTATATCAAACTAAAAAGATTTTGCACAGCTAAAGACAATATTCTAAAGAACAGAATAAAAAGACAAACTACACAATGGGAGAACATATTGGACAATACATCTGATAATGGGTTAATAACCAAAATTCATAAAGAACTTGTAAATCTCAACACCAGGAAGACAAACAATCCAATCAAAAATGGGAAAAAGAAATGAATAGACACTTCTCCAAAGAGGACATACAGATGGTCAATAGGCATATGAAAAAATGCTCAACATCACTAATCATTAGAGAAATGCAAATTAAAACCACAATGAGGTATCACCTCACACCAGCCAGTATGGCGCTCATCAACAAAACAACACAGAATAAGTGCTGGCGAGGATGTGGAGAAAAGGGAACCCTCCTGCACTGCTGGTGGGAATGCAGACTGGTGCAGCCACTGTGGAAAACAATATGGAGATTCCTCAAAAAATTGAAAATCGGCCTGACCTGTGGTGGCGCAGTGGATAAAGCACTGACCTGGAAATGCTGAGGTCGCCAGTTCGAAACCCTGGGCTCGCCTGGTCAAGGCACATATGGGAGTTGATGTTTCCTGCTCCTCCCCCCTTCTCTCTCTCTCTCTCTCCCCTCTCAATGAATAAATAAAATCTTTAAAAAAAATTGAAAATTGAACTGCCTTTTGACCCAGCTATCCCACTTTTAGGAATATACCCCAAGAACACCATAGAACTGCTCCAAAAGGAGAAATGCACCCCCATGTTTGTGGCAGCATTGTTCACAATAGCGAAGATCTGGAAACAGCCCAAGTGTTTGTCAGAGGATGAGTGGATTAAAAAGCTTTGGTACATATATACTATGGAATACTACTCAGCCATAAGAAATGATGACATCGGATCATTTACAATAACATGGATGGACCTTGATAACACTATATGGAGTGAAATAAGCAAATCAGAAAAAACTAAGAACTATATGAATCCATACATAGATGGGACATAAAAATGAGACTCAGAGACATGAAGAAGAATGTGAGGCAACGGGGATGGGGGGTTGGGGGAGAAGGGTGGTGGGGCGAGGAAGGAGAGAGGGGCTGGGGGAGGGGGGCACAAAGAAAACCAGATAGAAGGTGACAGAAGACAATTTGACTTTGGGTAAGGGGTATACAGCATAATCAAATGTCAAAATAATCTGGAGATGTTTTCTCTCAACATATGTACCCTGATTTATCAATGTCACTGCATTAAATTTAATTAAAAAAAAAAGAAAGCCAAAGCCAGTAAGAATAAATAAACCACAGAAGCAGATAGTTATCTAATAACTACTGTAGACATTTCCTTTATAGCATGGTCCCTGGGAAAGTGCTTAATCAGTAACATGTATTAGAGCTGTGAAATTTGAATTGGTAGAACTCAGTAAATGAGCTTATACATGAATATGATTGTAAAAATAGGTATCCAAATTCTACCTCTTAACTTTAATGTATAGGTACTATATACATCTTGAAAAGTCTCACTTTTTGTTTGCATTTTTGTTTTAGCACCTAAAAGTTTCTGTTCCTGAAGAAATATCAGCAGAACTAGGTAAGTTTGCAATACTAATACCCTGGAGAATTATATCTCAATATTTACCGTATTTCCACATGTATAAGGCACACCTTTTTTTGAAAAATTTGGGGTCTAAAAACTGGGTGCCTCTTATACAGTGGTTGTGGCATTTCAAATGCCATAGATGCAACTGAGGAAGAAGTAATATATGAAGACAATGATTCATCATCAGACACAGCTGAGAACAAGCTAGTGGATGGGAGTTTTGACAATGATGAGGAGTTGTATGAATTTTATGATGAATAAAACTTGAGTTCAGCCTGACCAAGCAGTGGCGCAGTGGATAGAGTGTCGGACTGGGATACGGAGGACCCAGGTTCCAGACCCAAGGTCGCCAGCTTGAGCGTGGGCTCATCTGGTTTGAGTAAGGCTCACCAGCTTGAGCCCAAGGTTGCTGGCTCGAGGAAGGGGTCACTTGCTCTGCTGTAGCCCGCCCCCCGTCAAGATGCATATAAGAAATCAATCAATGAACAACTAACAATGAGGAATTGATGTTTCTCATCTCATTCCCTTTCTGTCTGTCTGTCCCTCACTCTGACTCTCTCTTTCTGTCTCTGCCACAAAAGCAAAACAAACAAACAAACAAAAAAAAAACCCTCGAATTCAATAACTTCATATAATACATTTATTTTCATATTTTGGGCCCCAAAATTAAGGTGCATCTCATACATGGGAGCGTCTTATACATGGGGAAATATGGTATGTAGCTCAGCTCATTTCTAATGATTTCATGTATCACATGCTGACTAGTGGGTAATCTGCATTGAAGGGTAAATAAACTCTGAATTCTGAGATGAAATACATAAACTGAATTGAAGAACTTCTCTTTGTCTTACTCCAAGATAAGTTTATACCAAATAACATTGATATGTTGCCATTATAATGCAGACTATACTATTAATTAAGTAATTTTTCCCTTTTCTTTTTGCAGAAAAACGAAGACCCGAACTTATTCCTGAAGATGTACAGCACCACTATATTCAAACTGTGCAAGAAAGAGTCCACCCAGAAATTCAGAGGCACTTGGAAGATTTTCGGTAGACTTAAAGATAGATATATGCTGATATGATTATTCTGAAATTTTTTTTTTAAGTAGGAAAGGTTACACATTAAATCCTTGGCTTAGCACATGATCTTGATCACTGTTATTGAAACATAATAAAGTGTTGGAGTGGTAGAGAGCTCATGGCTCCCATTCCATATTATTTCAACATTGGAGCTCAGTACTTTGTGCTCAGTTCCTTCCTTCAAGATACGTGTTCTGTACCAGGCAGTGGCGCAGTGGATGGAGGATACGTGTTCTGCTGAACGATTGCCTCTAGAATTTTTTCTTCTGGTGTCTTAGATGATGTGGTATTCTGAAATAAAAACTGACATTTGCCTGTTTCTAGAAACTCATAATTATGGAAGCTCTGATGAGGGAGATAGTTTTTCTCTAGGCTACCTCAGGAAATTCCTCCTGTTCCCTTTAGGCAGAAACGGAGCATGGGGCTGACCTTGGCTGAAAGTGAACTGACTAAACTCAATGTAGAGTGAGACAAGGACCGGGTCACTCTGTACTCTGTAGAAGTGATTGTTCTGTTCTGCATTTGCAGAACAGATTGTTGCCACAATTGAGGAAGTGTTGGAAAGTAATAGAAGTATATGTAGGAATGCCCCCTCTAATGATGCTAATTATGCTGAAAGTATATTCTGAACAAGTTTAGAAGGGATGTCAGATTAGGTATATGGAGCTATTTATTATAATATTTGAAAAACTGGAATTTTTTATTTTTCCTGATATTTTATTTTAAATAAATTTCTTGAGTTTCTTTTCATGGGTATTGGCAAAATGTGTAACTACAAAATTTTTAACTGATCAAAAAACAGGTTGAGGCCCTGGCCGGTTGGCTCAGTGATAGAGCGTCGGCCTGGCGTGCAGAAGTCCCGGGTTGGATTCCCGGGCAGGGCACACAGGAGAAGCGCCCATCTACTTCTCCACCCCTCCCCCTCTCCTTCCTCTCTGTCTCTCTCTTCCCCTCCCGCAGCGAGGCTCCATTGGAGCAAAGATGGCCCGGGCGCTGGGGATGGCTCCTTGGCCTCTGCCCCAGGCGCTAGAGTGGCTCTGGTTGCGACAGAGCGACGCCCCGGAGGGGCAGAGCATCGCCCCCTGGTGGGCAGAGCGTCGCCCCCTGGTGGGCAGAGCGTCGCCCCCTGATGGGCGTGCTGGGTGGATCCCGGTCGGGCGCATGCGGGAGTCTGCTTGACTGTCTATCCCTGTTTCCAGCTTCAGAAAAATACAAAACAAAACAAACAAACAAAAAAAAACAGGTTGAATACTTTTACTGGTTTCAATTTGTAAGTTTTGAAATGATTTCTTGCTATAAAATATTTACAGTTGATGAAACAAGAGTGAAAAACACGGAGTTCCTTTGGGATGAGAGGATTTTCTAAATTCTGTTCCATGACAGAGCTTCCGGGTGGCTCCCAAAGCCTCGCTCTGTTCTGTGGTTCCAGGTATCTGGGTTTAATAGCAACGCTTCTATTAAACTTTAATATTTCATTTCTTAGTGTTTTTTATTTTAGGATAACTGCTCAGGCTATGGAAGAAGAGAAGAGGTAATATAACTTTTTTCTGCTAGAATTTTAATAATACTAATACTAATACTAATAATAAAAAGAAACTATCTTCTTTGGCCAGTCTTAAATAATACTTTATTTCTTTTAACTTAAAAAACTATAGGCTCTCTCCCTCTGGTGGCCTATATTTTATTTGACTAATATTCTGGTATCTTGAGTAGACTTCTTTTCTGGTTAATTCATTATTTTAAAATTTTTTTAAATTATTATTATTATTATTATTATTGACAGAAACAGAGAAAGAGAGAGAGGGACAGATTTTAACATGTGTGTGGTGGTATCTCTTTGTGATTTTGATTTATTTGTATTTCCCTAATAGCTAGTAAGGTTGAACATATTTTCATGTATCTGGTGTTAATTTATTTGTATGCCTTCTTGGGATAATTGTCTATTCAGATCCTCTGCCCATTTTAAATTAGATTGTTTGTTTGCGTTGACTTGTATAAGTTCTTTATATATTTTGGATTAGTAAGCCCTTGTCAGAGTTGTTTTCAAATATCTTCTCCCATTCAGTTAGTTGGTCTTTTGTTTTGGAGGCAGTTTATTTTGCTGGGCAGAGGCTTTTTATTTGATACAGTCACTTTCATTTATTTTTGCCTTTACTTCCCTTGCATTTTGGGATCCAATACTTAAACTCTTCTCTGAGGCCAAGGCTCATAAGTTTAGTACCTGTGTTTTCTTTTGTGTAATTTATTATTTCAGGTCCTCTTTTTATTTAGGTCTTTTAACATTTTGAGTTAATTTATGTACATGGGGTCAAAGAGCAGTCTAGTTTCATTCTTTTGCATGTGGCTCTCTAGTTTTCCCAGGACCATTTATTGAAGAGGTGTTCTTCATTGTATGTTTTTTACTCTTTTGTTGAAATTATTTGCTTATATGCATGTGGTGTTGTTTCTGGATTCTCAATTCTGTTTCATTGGTCTGTGTCTGTTTTTCTTCAAATACATGCTGTTTTGATTATTGTTGCTTTGTAATAAAATTTGAGCTCTGGCAGTGCGAATATCTCCAGCTTTTTTTTTTTTTTTTTTAGTTTTTTTGTGGGCCCATACAAATCTGATGACTTTTTGTTCTATATCTTTTAAAAGTGCCATTGAGGTTTTGATGGGGATTCCATTTAATCTATGTACAGGCAGTCCCAGGTTATAAATGAAATAGGTTCTGTAGGTTTGAAAAAGTTTAATTATTTCTATGCACTGAAAGGTAAAAGTAAATACTATGTTAAGAGAAAGATCTGTGAAAGTTGCATTTAACAGGTAAATGTACCTGTTTCAACTTACATACAAATTCAACTTAAGAACCAACCTATAGCTCTGGGAAGATAGCTCAGTTGGTTAAGCATTGTCCCAAAGGGCAGAGGTTGCTGGTTCCACCCCTGGTCAGGGCACATACAGGAGACTGATGTTCCTATCTCTCTCTCTCTCTCTCTCTCTCTCTCTCTCTCCCATCCTCTCTCTCTAAAAACAATAAAATAAACATTGTGAGGGAGAAAAAACCTACAGAACCAATCTTGTTTATAACCTGGGAACTGCCTGTATTGGTTGGATAATATGGGCATTTTAGCTGGGTTGAGTGTTCTAATCCATGAACATGTAATATCTTTCCATTTCATTGTGTCTTTTCAATCTCTTTTAATATTGTTTTATAGTTTTCAGTATATAGGTCCTTCACATCTTTTCTGAACTTTATTTCTAGGCATTTTATTCTTTTTATTGCAATTGCAAAAGGAACTGTTTTTCTCATTTCTTTTTCTAACATTGTGTTGTTAGTATATAAAAAAATGCAGTGGATTTTTGCACAATGAATTTGTATCCTGCAACTTCACTGTGTTTGTTGTTTCTCAGTTTTTTTTGTGGCATCTCCTAGGCCACCTGCCTACAGAATCATGCCATCTGCAGAAAGTGACAGACACTTTTACTTCACTCCCAATTTGAATGCCTTTTACTTCTTTCTGTTGCCTGATAGCTTTGGCTAGGATGTCCAGTATCATGTTGAATAAGAGTGGTGAGAGTGGGAATATTTGTCTTGTTCTTGATCTTAGATGACAAGATTTCACCTTTCACCATTGTATAATATTAGCTGAGAGTATGTAATATATGGCCTTTATTATGTTGAGGCAATTTCCTTCTATAGCTATTTTACTGATTAACATAATTATACACGATTCAGGTGCACAATTTTACAACACGTATTTGTACACCATACTGTGTATTCACCACCCCCAAGTCATGATTTTGTTCATCACTATTTACACCCCTATACCCTCCTCCAACTTCCCCACCCCAATTTAAACTACAGAAGGTTTGGGGGGAAAAAACAAAAAAAAGAAAAAGCCATCTGTGAAATATTATTCCCCTGGAATCATCATGATTTCTTTTTAAATAAGCTTTTTATTTTAGAAAAACTGTAGATGTACAAAAAAGTTGGAAATATAGTACAGCATTCAGATGCCTATGATTTATGTTAGCTGATCTTAGCGCACTTGTCACAACTAAGAAATTCACATTGATATTTTATTACTAGTAACTAAACTACAGACTTTATTTAATTCCACCTAGCTTTTACTTCCATGTCCTTCTTCTGCTCCAGGATCCAACCCAGGAAACCACATTGTATTCAGTAGATTCATTAAATTTTTTCATTCAGACTTTTTTTCCCCAGTCATGCATATTTTTATGTTATTACCATCACAGAAGCTTGCTGTATCTATACTGCTCACAAAAATTAGGGGACATTTCAAAATAAATAGGAAGCAATAAAAAAAAAGCATTTGATTTTTTTTTTATTAAACAAGAACATCAGAAAAGCAAATGACAAGTCAAAGAATGTTTTTTGATTTTACAAATGAGATGCAAAACCAACTTTTAGTTCATTGGTGAAAACATACTATCCAAAAAGCTGAAAGTACTAGAGTATCATCAGCACATTCCCTGATCCCCTCATTTTTGTGAGCAGTTTAGTTTATTTCCCCACTTAATAGTTTTAAAACTCTCTTCTATATCATCACTTTTTAAGAATATCGGATATCCTTCAAGTGACTGTCTAAAGCTTACTGAGTGAGACGTGTTTTGGGCATGTAGGCCGTCTTCAGTTTGAGGGTGTGCTTAAGAACCAAAAACAATTCCTAGTTTAGCGTAGAGGTTTTCAAACTACCTCAGTTCATGGCAGCTAAGGCCAAAGTTTTACTTAGTCTGTAATTAGGTTCAAACCACTTAATAAGTATTTATACCCTAACAATTTAGCAGCCATTTGAAAAAATAATACACATAGGTCAAAAGAAAATAAAATTTTTATTTCATTCATTTAAAGTGGTATCTGTATGTAGTGTTGCCTTTGTAATGAGTGAGCATTTTGAAACTATGGGAAAATTCCGTACCCCTTCAAAATATAAATTTAATAATTAATATCAGTATGGATTTATGGTTTCATGTTTACCCAGTAGCTTAGAATTCATCACAATAGCTATTTATTCCATTGCTAAACTGTCCCATATTTGACCAATGTGGGCCACTGGAAGGTGGCCTGTGATACATTGACATGTTCCCAGCATTTTTGAAAACTACTTTGCATTCTGACACAAAAATAATTTCCCAAACTAATCCAGTATTTTTCTTGTTCCAGCCAGGGCATCGGTCATTTTTTCAAGAAGCTATTTTTATAAAGTATGTTAGTTAGAAGCCAAGATCTGGGTGCTGGATTTGGATATACATATGTACATACATACACATATATGTGTGTGAGTGGCTGGACAAGGACCCCTGCTCCACAGAATTGCCCCTCAGTTTGACAGAAAGCCCCACCCCTACCTTTAGTTAGGGGCTACCCTGATACCTCCACTAGTGCTACAGGTTCAGCCAGGAAAATAGGAGCTTCTTCCTGTCAGTGTACTAATGGCCCTCAAGCCATCACAGCCAACCCTGAGCAGATCAGGAAGCATAGGAGGCTCTGGGGCTGAGCTGCAGAATAGTTAGCCCAGGGCTCCATCACATTGTCTGTACACGCCCCTGTACCTAGAACCCTTGCCTGCATGTGCCCCTTCCTCGCACCCCAACCCCTGACCCCAGTGGCTTGTTCCAACTGTATCCTAGCAACGGACTCAACTGTGATCTCTTTGCTCTCAGCACTGCTGAAAGTTGAAGGAGCTCGCTATAAATTGTCTCTTTGTTTAAGAACAGACATCACTGAAGCGCCCGATGGGCAGTTATTTGGGCAGACTCTGCCCCCGTCCCCCTCCTCAGATACCTGGGTACCACAGCCAAATTATATGCAACCGCCCTGTGGTCCACGGGGTTCCTTTCTGTCTGTGTGCCTCCACCCAGTCGCAGATCTCGGTGCCAATAAGGGTGAAGTCGTCCTCAGCGCTGTATCTCAGCGTCTCTCAGGCTATCCATGTTCTAGGTGGCTGCAAACCCTGTGCCTGTTGCCGCGGATGCTGACCTCAAGGTGCAGGTGTGGTGACCATCAGAAGAAGGAGGTGATGGCTCTTGTCAAGTCCCGGTTCTGCAGCTCAGTTTCTATAAGGACCAGTGACACGGTCTGTGTGGCACAGGAGCAGATAGTCACTCCCATTTTGCCCACAACACCCGGAAATGAGCAAGATCCCTGCACAGAGCAGGTGGTCTTGAGGGCCTGTGGAGAGAGTGGGAACAAGACGGCCAAGCCAGAGCAAGACCCCACAGTCCCTGAGAGGCAGGCGGACTAGCGAAGGGGCCCTGAGGGATCTGGGGAAGGACAGTGGGTACTTGGCCCTTAGGGGTCCGGGGAGGCCCTTCGTCCTTTGTGCCCAGTCTTGGGCCACTGCACACAATCCTCAACTTGTGAAGCCCAGCAGACTCATGCTACAGAAAGTCCCAGGTTTCCGTGCTAACCTCCTGCCAGCAGGGAAATCCTATCACCAGCTCCTACAGCTCCCCCGAGGTCTCCCGCCAGGGCGGGGAGGAGGGATCCGGCCATTGGCCATGCCAGCCTGCCCCAGAGCTCCCTGGAGACTGTGAGCCAGGGGGGCCTCAGGCTCCTTCCTCAGCTGTGTGATTTCCCAGAGGACAAGCCAGCCTGGAAAGGACTAAAAGGCCACCTGTGGGCAGAAACGATCCCTGAGAGACTGCTCACCCTCACCCGCAACTGACAGCTCCAGGCCGCGGAGACGCAAGGTTCCTCTGCTGCCACGCAGGCGAGGGGAGCCCCTGCGTCTGCCACCACCTCCGGAACTGGGTTTCCGGGTCACAGACAAGGACCTCAACTCCGACAGGCAGGCCAGGTTCCAGTGCATCACCGCTGCCTTGGGACGTGAGATCAGAGGCCGTCTGGGGCGGCGGTGCTGCAGAGGCCGGCAGGGCTGACCAGTCTGAGGGGCCCCCACAGCCACCCGCCCATGCTCCTTCCTCCGCACCGGGCATGGGCACAGAGAACAAAAACCCAACCAACCGCTGTAGGGTCCGCTCCTGCAAGTGCTGGAGCATCCTCTCAGCCCCCACGCCCCCATGCTGAATCCTACCTGGGGGTCCCACTGAATGGGGGGAAGCCCTTTCCAATTGCAATCCAAGGCATCCATCTCAGCTGCC
This sequence comes from Saccopteryx bilineata, assembly GCF_036850765.1. NCBI lineage: Eukaryota > Metazoa > Chordata > Mammalia > Chiroptera > Emballonuridae > Saccopteryx > Saccopteryx bilineata. The sequence goes on from NC_089490.1 coordinate 317,842,240, forward strand.
AGAGGTGCTGGTTCTGTCGACCTGGCTGCTCCCAGCACCTCCAGAATGGAGCCCCCATCCCCATGGAAGTAGACAGCCCAGTCTCCACCCAAACTCCCACACCGGTGGCTGTTTCTAGTGTCCATCTGCCGACCGGCCTGCCAAGCCTCCCTGCAGTCAGTGCCGGTCGTCTACTGGCACATCTGCAGACTTGGCCCCCAAGCCTGCCTCAAACACTGGGGTCTCCCCCATGGACACCAGCCCACTGCCCTGGTCTCTCATCTCCGCGGCCCCCCCTGGTCCTAGTGCAGGCATGGCCAACATACGGCCTGGGGGCCGAATGAGGCCCGCGTAATGAGTTTATGCAGCTGCCATTAAATTTTTAATATTCTCCGCTACTTTAAAATCTCCAGCTACTTAGAAGTGGAAGCGTCTTTGATTACTGGAAATCGAGATATTTAAGAAGATAGGGATACACGGAAAAGAATTCTGCGTGTGACTGATCTAGGGTTAACTTCCAATAATTGGTCGAATGGATTCACGATACTTATTTTTTTTAAAAATTCCATTATAAAGATTTACAACTTTTGTACTCGTCTGTACTTGATATGAACTGTTTGACGTTTAGCAGCGATATGAAACCCACATTCTTTTAGGCAGAGTTTGCTAGTACGCACTCAAGGTCAAACAGTTCGTTATTTTTGTGGTCAAGTGTGCTGAATCAAGTGGCATTGAAGCATAGACAATAGCTGCAATTGATAACTGAAAACGTGTCTAGGCTGTTCGTAAAATGAAATAATTGTTTTATTTGTGATATAACCCCTTCAAGCTCAATCTATTAATTAAATATTGTTTTGATTGATTGCAATACAGTTTGGGTATTTATATGGTATGTAATTATATTTTTATTAAAATAATATTGTGTATTAAATTTTTTTCACTCACATTTATTCATAAACAAATTACATAATAAAATTTTGTTTACTTAAATGAATCGTTTTTGTATTTAACATTTTTTAATTTTAATTTTTTGTCCAGCCCGTGAAAAAAATTTTCTAATCTGGCCCAGGGGCAAAAACTGTTGGCCACGCCTGCCCTAGTGAGAGCTTATTCCAGTCGGCCCAGGCTCTTCAGGCGCCCTTCAGTGGCAGCACGACCTTGGTCGCAGGGACCACCGGCCTCCCTGCTCAGAGTCTCCAGAGAGCCACTTTGACATTGAAACCACCAGTGCAGCCTGGAGCCACCGCACAGACCATCCTGGGGGCCACCCATGGGCAGCAGCTCAGAGCCGGCAGACTTGCCAGCTCAGTGCAGGGTGGAAGACAGGCAGCTCCAGCCCCAGGCCAGGCCCCAACCTCTGCTCCAGGCCGGCCAGCCCTGGGCAGCATGATCCAGGGAGCTCATGGGCGCTCCTTGCCCACAATGTCAACGCTGGGCACCCATTTACTCATCCCGCCAGCCATTTTGTCTACAGAGCAGCAGGGTCCTCTGGCACAGCCGCTGCCCCTGACTTTGCAGCTACAACCCACATGCAGAGTGGTGGTACCAATGCTAGGACTAAAGTTGGACAGCCCCACCCAAAGTTGGGCAGCACAAGCTCTGCCCACATGCAGTTAGGGTATTTTGGGGCACCTGTGGGTACTAAGAGGAGAGCTGCTAGCCCAGACCTGAGCGGGGCCTTTGCAGGGCTCAGTGTGACTGTGGGAAAGAGTGGGGCTCCCTGCACTGCTCACTGCCCTAGGGGAAGCTTGGGCCAGGACACCCGCAAACACCCTCACCAAGGCACCTCCAAAATGACCACATGTATCAACACTAAGACCATACAGGTGTTTGGGGACACTACGGCCTCCAACTTAAGTCCCATCCACAAAGGGGCAACCAAGAAGAGGCCCCTTCCCTCCAGCCAAGGGGGCAGCACCACTGCCAGCAGAGTTGCCTCCGGTGGGGGGTCCATCTCGGCCTCCACACCCCCCTGCACCCCTGCCACTGCTGCAACACAGCAAAGAGGAGGCCTGCTGTTAAGGACCACTTGTCATCTGTCCAGGGGTTGGTTGGCCACAAAACTGTCCGGACATCAACCCAGACCTTAAGGAAGCACTAAGCCCTTCATTGGAGCCCCAACACAGGGTCTTAGTATGTGAGGTGTCGCGAAGTCAATCATGAAACCCAAGAGAGCGTCCTAGCACAGACTTCATTCAGTGTCTGGAGAATGGAGAAGATGGAATTGGAGCTCTCAAATCTACACCTCGTTTGGTGTGGGGCTGGCAGATTGTATACATGATAGGAGTCTAGAAATGAAGGGTGGTCCAGGCAGACGAGGAGGAATTTTAACGGACTTTGTGGGAAAAGGTGGTGTTTTCCCCTGGAATCAGGCCTCCACCTCTTTTCTGTTCTTTTCTGGTCCCTTCTGGTCATTGTCACGGCTGTCAGTGACTACGGACCCTCTGGATTTGTTGTGCAGAATTGGATTGGGTTATCACAAGGGTTGACAGCCTGTAGGGGTCAGCTCCCCTGTCATCTGGGCTTGAACTGGTTTAAGCTGGTTCTTTTTGCCTCACTACAGGTGACTCTCTGCCTTAAAAACAAACAGCCTTGGCCCTGGCAGGTTGACTCAGCGGTAGAACCAGGCATGTGGAAATCCTGGGTTGAATTCTCGGTCACGGCACACAGGAGAAGCAAGCATCTTCTTCTCCACCCCTCCCCTTCTCTCTCACTCTCTTCCCCTCCAGCCATGGCTCACATGGTTCGAGCAAGTTGGCCCAGGCCCTAAAATTCCTCCTCATCTGCCTGGACCACCCTTCATTTCCAAAGCTTCACCTCAGGTGCTAAAATAGCTTGGCTGCCGAGCAACATGGCAGCAGCCCCAGATGGGCAGAGCATCACCCAGTGGGGTGCTTGCTTGGTGGGTCCTGGTCGGGGCACATGCGGGAGCCTGTCTGTCTGCCTCCCTGCCTCTCACTTAATAAAAAAATAAGAAAAAAGAAACAAGCAGTCTTTGTTGAGCTGGGTGCCCTCACAAGTTGGGGTAACAGGTCCTCCCTTTCTGACCTTTCACACTTTATTCCGAGGCTACTGTTGTCCTGCTGGATGGTGAGAGTCTCTTGACCCAGTAGCCCCTCATCACCCCAGCCAGCAGCCCGAGTGAGGACACTTCTTTCATCCAGCCGTGAGACGACTCCCCAGCCCACTGCAGATGCGGAACAAACACACAGCCAAGAAAGCCCACAGAGTGGTGAGCTAAATAATGTTTGTTCTAAACTGCTAGTACTTTGGGTGGTTGTTTACACAGCCATCGATAAATGATACATAGTCTTTACCTCCCACTTGATGGAAAAGAAAGAGGAAGCTTAGAGAATCTTACCCAACGCACGGGCCTATGGCTCAGTCTGTCCCTCACCATGCAGAGAGGAGTGAGTCCCCCTCTGCCATGGCCCAGCTCCCGGAAGCAGGGACAGTTACTGAGAAGAAAGCTGATGGATGAGGGCCTCAGCTCAGTGGCCCACTGGGAGAGCCAGGCCATGGCCTTCGCCTTATTTGGCCTGTGGAGGTGTCATGGCTGGCTGTTCGGAGCTCTGCAGAGATACGTGGTGTCTGAGCATGGGGTGGGAACCCCCCACGGGGAGCGAGAGGACACAGGCTCCTTGAGAATTCCCACTGCACTGGGCGGGGGCCGGGGGGTGGGGGACTCCAAATGTTCCTCAGATGCCTTCGTGTCCTGGCAGCCTCCTCTGGGTTTCCAACAGTCGGCATGGAGGACCACAGAGGTATGTAGTTTCGAAACTTACTGTGAATAGAAGAACACATTCCTTAGAAAAGGTTGGATAATAATGGCAAAAATACAAAACAATGTACAGCTTCCTGCACAGAGCGTGCCCTGCTTTGGAGACACTGGGTGTGTCACTGTGCACCGTCGCCTGGTGTCCTCCTCCCAGAACCCGGGTTGGCCCAGGAAGGCAGCCGTCAGCTTATCCCGCACAGTCACCACACTTTATATCCATCCGCAGTTCCACAAACCCAATGTCCTTCTCCCCATAGTCACAGCTTCCCTGAACGTGCTTAGTATATATGAGCTCAGTGAATCCTTTTGTTTGTTTGTTTGTGTTTGGTTGTTTTGTTTGTTTGTTTTGCCATTAACAAAAAGGAGAGAAAATATTTTCTGGTGTTACGTTGAGAGGGTAGGGATGAGGGTGGCTTGGAACTCTTAGTCCTTTATTATGACAGCTGTGTTGAGCCCATCTTCGTGATGAACATTAGAAAACAGTCTTAAGGGACGTGACTACATGTCAAAGGTGGTTCAGGATTTTTGCAGGTTTCCCCTGGGTACAGCATTAAGAGACTCTAAAACAGGAGCCAGGAGGGAGAAAATGTTGCTGGCTCACTGGGGATGTGTGAACCATCCCATGAAAAAATATAAATCTACCAGAAAGTTCTGTCCGTTTTTGGAATAAAACAAAATACAATTTTTTCTTACTGTCAATAAACTTTATTAAATAATATATTTCCACACCAATCCTATTTTTCGAATATGGTCCAAAATGGTTTGCTTAGCTGAATTAAGCCTTTCTGCGATCTCCGATGTTGTCAGAAAAGGATCTTGCTCCAACATGGTCTTAACATTGTCATTGATCAAAGATGGTCGCCCAGAACATGGCTTATCAGAATGGTCGAAATCACCTGTTTCGAATTTTTCGAACCATCTTCTGCATGTCCAGCAGAAACTGTACCTTCACCAAACACTTTCAATAAATTTCTACATGCTTCTGTAGCATTTCTTCCTTGTTGAAAGTTGTATCAAATACAGTTGCGTAAATGAACTTTATCAGTAGCCATGGGTACACTATCGCTTCACACATAAGACTAACGTGAATCAACTTTGTTTTAGTTAATTTGCTACGTCAGTATGTATACATTAAGTGATAAAAATAGAGAGGCACACATGAGCCAAATAAACATGTGCTTACGTGTTGAAACTTGTTGTGATAGAAAGGGACAGAACTTTCCAGTAGACCTGATATATTTCATGTTTTTAGGGCTGACTCTGTTAACATATTTTTGATCCTTAAGTGTCTTCTACAGCTGATTTTCTTACTTTGGGACCCAGAAAGCCCCTAAAATTGTAAGTATACTAAAGGCATAAATATGCATTTCTGAGGAAGGGCCCACAGGAAATATTCACTGTGTCTGCAGAGTGTACAAGACCCACATAGGTGAGGAAACAGCGGATCAAGTGAAAAAGCAAGCATCCTGGAAAAGATGAATCTGAACTGTCCCCATTCCAGAGAGACAACATGGCAGAGACAGAGGGGGTTTGGGATGGCCCAACATGGGAGTCCTTGATGGATGCCTTGATGGGACAAGAAAGGGTCACAGGACATCCCTGGTTCTCCACCCTCTGACCCTTTTCTGCACTAAAAAAGGTCACAGACTGAAGTGTTATTCTCACTACGCAATCTGTTGCAGCTCTTTCATTTACTCTGCCAATGTTAACTGAGTGCCTCCCCCCAGCCATGCTCTGTTCTAGACCCTGGGGACATATAGGCCCTCTCTTGAAGATTCCCAGTGGAAAGGCCCCATTACACACTGCCCACAGAATGAGTGTGTCTTATTCCCCCTGTGTTTTCCCAGCCACAGTCCATGCCCGTCACACAGCAGGAGCTCAGTCATCAGCAACTGCCGGGGCAGCAGGCCAGTGTGGTGGTCAACTTTCTGGCAATTGCAACCCAGAAAACCTCCACTTTACAGCCTCCACTTCTGTGCTGTGTGACTCTAGACAGGTCACCTCATCTCCCTGAGACTCAATACTGTCACCTGAGTGTCAACGAATCCCTCCCAAACACTCTGGTTCCCATTTGCCTTTAGGAAAGTGACAACTGACTACAAAGGTTTTTTCTTCCAAACTAGGACCCTGGGAATTGGAATCAGTGGTTGTTTTGAGTGAGTGTAGAGCACCACCTAGCAGAGGAGAAAGGAAAATGGTCAAAATGTGGCTGTGACATACTAAATATGTATCAGCTGTCCTGATCTGTAAAAATATACAAATACCTCAAAGCAAAGTGAGCTGAAATCTAAGTCTGTTTTTCCCACGGCCTAATAATCAATATTTCCTGTGAGAAAATGAAATTTTTGGGGGATGTCTTGCTTAATATACTTCACAGAAATGATATATACACTTACAGTATTCATTTGTTTCAATACAACGATATATTTCTATGTTATATGAATAATAGATAAGAACTGTACTTTTTAAATTTTACATTCAAAAACCTTTTTTGAAATTCAGACTCTTCTTAGGCATCTCCAACTTCAGTGAAATTCTGATTTCCAAAGATGTAACTCTACAGATTTTTAGAATGAAAGACAGACCTTGTGTGTGTGTGTGTGTGTGTACTTAGAAATAAAATATACTGAGGTTGTTAGTTCATAAGAACACCTAGGTTTCAGATAAACATTTCTATAGCATCTGAAGTGTTGATTCTGTTGTGTGCCCATCACCCAAGTTAAATCATTTTCCATCATCGTATATTTGATCCTGTTTGTTCTACTCACCTGAACCCCCTCCCTCAGGTATCTACTTTGCTTTTGTTTGTGTCATTGAGTTTCAGTTTTATATCCCACCCATGTGTAAAATCATATAGTTCTTAGGTTTTTTGATTTACTTATTTTCCTTAGCAGAATGTTGACAAGATCTATCTATGTTGTTATAATTGGCAATATATCATCATTTCTTATGCTTGAGTAATACTCCATTCTATATATGTACCACATCTTATTTATTTATTTAGTGACAGAGACAGAGAGACAGGCAGAGAGACAGACAGGAACAGACAGACAGGAAGGGAGATGAGAAGTATCAGTACTTTTTTGTGGCTCCTTAGTTGTTCATTGATTGCTATCTCTTATGTGCCTTGACCAGGGGGCTGTAGCAGTGTGAGTGACTCCTTGCCCAAGCCAGTAACCTTGGGCAAAAGCCAGTGACCTTGGGCTTCAAGTCAGTGACCTCTGGGCTCAAGCCAGCGCCCATGAGGTCATGTCTATGATTCCACGCTCAAGCCAGCAACCCGCACTCAAGCTGGTGAGCCCATCCATACTCAAGCTGGTGACCTTGGAGTTTCAAACCTGGGTCCTCTGCATCCCAGTCCGACACTGTATCCACTGTGGCACCACCAGGTCAGGTCCACATCTTCTCTTTTTGTTGTTGTTTTTCTTGTTTGCTTTTTAAGTGAGAGAGAAACAGACAGACAGACATGAAGGGGGAGAGATGAGAAGCATCAGCTCATCATTGTGGCACTTTAGTTGTTCATTGATTGCTTTTCATATGTGCCTTGACCAGGAGGCTCCAGCTGAGCCAGTGACCCTTTGCTTAAGCTAGAGACCTTGGACTTCAAGCCAGTGACCAATGAGCTCAAGCCAGTGACCCTGTGCTCAATTCATGCTGGCAACCTTGGGATTTTGAACCTGGGATCCTCAGCATCCCAGGTTGATACTCTTTCCATTACACCACCACCTGGTCAGGCTGTACCACATCTTCTTTGTACAGTTTTCCATTAAGAGACACTTTGGTTGTTTCCATGTGTTGGCCATCATGAATAATGCTGCGAAGAACGTGGAGGTGCATATGTCCTAGTGTACAAATGTTTTTGAGTTTTTTGAGTAGATACCCAGTAGAGGAATTGCTGAGTCATATGGACCTTAATTCTTAATTTTTTGAGGAACCAACATACTGTCTTCCATGGTAGCTGTACCACTTTGTATTCCCATCAGCAGTGAATAAGGATTCCTTTTGCTCCACAGCCTCTCCAACACTTGTTATTACCTATCTTGTTGATAACAGCCAATCTAACAAGTGTGAGGTGGTATCTCACTGCAGTTTTTATATATATTTCTTTTATTATTTTTTTTAATTTATTTATTGATTTTAGTGAGAGAAGAAGAGAGAAAGAATGAGACAGGGGCATCAAACTGTTTCTGTTTGTGCCCTGACCAGCGATTGAACCAGCAGCCTCTCTGCATGCTTCGGGCCGGTGCTCCCACCAACCAAGCTATCTGGCCAGGGCATGCATTTATTTAATAGCTAGCAATGATGAGCGTTTTTAAATATACCTATGTGTGGTTTGTATATCCTCACGAGAGAAGTGTCTGTTCAAGGCTCTACTCATTTTATAATTTGATTGCTTTCTTGTCTGTTGTTGAGCTTTGTGAGTTCTTTATATTTTAGATATTAACCCCTTGTCACAGCTGTTGTTTGTGAATATCACCTCCCATTTAGTTGGCTCTATTTTTGTTTTGTTATTGGTTTCTTTTTCTGTACAGAAACTTTTTCTTTTGCTGTAGTTCCATTAATTTATTTTTTCCCTTTACTTTCCTTGCCTTTGGGGTATAATTCATTAAGTGTTCTGTACGGCCAGGTCCATAAGTATCTGTGTTTTCTTCTATGTGATTTAGTGTTTCAGATATTATACTTAGGTCTTTGACTTGTTTTGAATTAAATTTTGTGCATGGGGACAAATTATAGCCAAGTTTCATTCTTTGGCATGTGGTGTCTCCATTGTGTTTTTCAGTCCTTTGTGACAGAAAATTTTGAGTTGACATTCTTGACAAGCCAGTCATGTAATCATGGGCATTGAGGTATTTTAAAAGTGCGTCCTGTTGGTGGGTATTAGTGGCTTCACTATATTTATGTGAGATTCGTATTTAAAATGACTGTTAATGCACTTGTGTATGCCACCACCCATGTGTACAAATGTAAGGTCCTCTCCAGGAATAATTGCTCATTCTTAGTTTATGTTCTCTACTTGCTTAGTGATGTCATAGTGTCACCACTCTAGGCTCCAAAACTCACTTTTTACTGAGCTCTTCTAAGACCATTCTCTTCCCCAAAGGTTCCTTTGGTGTTCAAAATTAGATTTTCGATAACACCACCTGTGAAAAATTTTAATGACTTTTTCTTTCGTGTGGATCATTGTAGATGAGGGAGAAACTCACTGGGGTATAAGAAGAAAACAATTCAAGGTGTGTTTGCCTTTGATCTTAGAATCACAGTGCTCTGTCCATTGCCAGGTCCCAGGACTCCTCAGGCTCAGCCAAAATCCCCACTCCTTCCGCCCCCCAGTCATCAGTCAGCACCTCCTGACCCCAGGGGCAAGAACATTCCTATTCCAAGAAAGGGTGGAATCTTCTCTCTGGGCCACAGGAAGAGACATGGGGGAGACCTGCTCCAGGGTACAGGGAATCCTCAGACGGAGACCTGTGAGAAGAAGCAAGGGGGTGCTCATCCCCAGCTCCCAGCCATTTTTGAAAGCATTAAACAGAAAAGGAAAGTCAGCTCTGCCAACTCAGGGTCAGTTTCCAAACACTGCCTGAGCGGGAGGACCTGGCAGGAGGGCTGGTCCTGGGCTGATGGCGGCCAAGGCAGAGCGAGCCTTAGCAGGGCTCGGCAGAAGCCGAGCAGATGGCCTCCAGGGGGCAGCCTGGTCCGCAGGGAAGGAGCCCTGCAGGAGCTGCGAGGGACCCCAGCAGACAGCGGGGCTGCCTCGTGGAGCAGAGCCTGCAGCCTCAGTGAGGGAAAGAGCCCTGCAGGAGCTGCGAGGGACCCCAGCAGACAGCAGGGATGCCTCGTGGAGCAGAGCCTGCAGCCTCAGTGGGCCTGGGAGGGGGCGGCCGGGTGCCTGGCAGAGCAACCCGGCTCTGGAGGGACCAGTGCTTGTTGGACAAGCTGGTGGGAGAGCAAGATATTAGGGTGGTGAAGGTGGTGAGTGTGAGCGCATGGGGACCCTGGAGGCTTGAATCTCAGCTCTGCTGCTTTGGAACTGTGTGACCTTAGGGAGGGGTCATTTCATCTCTCCGTGCCTCAGTCTCTCACTCTTTATCCTGGATTTGTTATAAGAAATGAATGATGTAAAGTGTAGAAAATTGTGTTTAAACAATCATTTATCCTATAGATCTGAGGAATGACAATAATTATCTTAATGGCAAGAGAGAATTCAGAGATGTTTTAAATTACAGTGCCCAAAGAGTGAGAGAGACAGGAATCATGGACCAGTCAGTATCTGCGGGCCAGTTAACAAGAGACAGCACACATTCCTGGATGCCATGGGGCTGAGTCCACCTGCCGGCACACATGAGAACTGTCAGGACTGCTGCCTCTGACCACTCAAAAGGAGTAAATGTTTCTTCTTACAGACCATGCGCATATCACAGAACTACCGGCTTTGCCTTCTTTTTCCCCCTTATCTGAAGCCAATGCAAGTGCTGTCAGAGCAGTGTACACCTGCCTTCCCCAAGACATCACGTGTAAGCACGCTCGTCAGCGCCGGGACTGGGGACATGCTTGTCCTTTCCACCTAAGGATGCTGCTGCCAGTGTGGACTTAACGTCCCCGGACCTGGTCCTCCTCTGGCTAGCGTATGCTCAACAAACCCTTCCTTTTAAATAGTGTTTTAGCCATGAAGTTTTTTACATAATTACATTGCATTTTTACATCACTACTACTACTGCTACTAACATCATACTACTGTGGCTACTAATACTACTGTTGCTGCTACTGCTGTGACTAATACCACCGCTATTACTGCTGCTGCTGGGGATCCAGGGCTCTGAGTGCCACAGACGCAGGTGGAAAGTGGGTAATAATTCTCAACATGATTTATGCTTTTGATTTTTGTTCAAGAAAAACTACTTTACCTCAATGTCATAAAGATAATTTATATTATTTTCTTAAGTAGCACTAGAATATATAGTTATATTAGAAATTACCTAAGAGCAATTATATAAGAGCAGAGAGTACTGCAAGGATTAAATGGATTTTTAGAGGCTGCCCATGAAATTCAGCACCCAATAGCCCTGGCTCGTTAGCTCAGTCAATTGGAGCATCGTCCCGAAACAAGAAGATGGCGGGTTCTATCCCAGGTCAGGGTACATGCAAGAAGCAACCAAGGAATGCCCAACTGAGTGGGATAAGAAATGAATGCTTCCCTTTCTCCTCCCCTCTCTGTCCCTTCCTCTCTCTGTTTCTCTAAAAATCAATCGGTAAATAAATAAATAAAGCCCTGGCTGATTGCTTGGTTGGCTGGAGCATCAGCATGAAGCACAGAGGTTGCCAGTCTGGGCACATGCCGCAACATATCCATGTTCCTGTATCTGTCTTTTGTTGTTGTTTTTTTTTTGTTTTTTTGTGTAACAGAGACAGAGAGAGAGGGACAAATAGGAACAGATAGGAAGAAAGAGAGATAAGAAGTATCAACTCAGTTGCAGCACATCAATTGTTCATTGATTGCTTTCTCGTATGTGCTTTGACCGGGGGGCAACAACAGTCCTTATGACCCCTTGCTCAAGCCACTGACCTTGGGCTCAAACTGGTGAGCCTTGCTCAATCCAGATGAGCCCACGCTCAAGCTGGCGACCTTGGTGTTTTGAACCTGGGTCTTCTGCGTCCCAGTCTGATGCTCTATCCACTGTGCCTCTGCCTGGTGAGGCTGTGTCTCTGTTTTTTTGTTTGTTTGTTTGTTTGTTTTGTATTTTTTCTGAAGTTGGAAATGGGGAGGCTGTCAGACAGACTCCCGTATGCACCCGACCAGGATCCACCTGGCACACCCAGGGGGCAATGCTCTGCCCATCTGGGGCATCGCTCTGTTGCAACCAGAGCCATTCTAGCACCTGAGGCAGAGGCCACAGAGCCAACTTTGCTCCAATGGAGCCTTGGCTGCAGGAGGGGAAGAGAGAGACAGAGAGGAAGGAGAGGGGGAGGGGTGGAGAAGCAGATGGGTGCTTATCCTGTGTGCCCTGGCCGGGAATTGAACCCGGGACTCCTGCACGCCAGGCCGATGCTCTACCACTGAGCCAACTGGCTAGGGTATGTCTCTGTCTCTTGTTCCCTGCCTCTCTCTCTCTCTCTCTCTCTCTCTTTCTCTCAAAATAAAAAATAAAAATTAAAAAAAAGAGAAGAGAAAAGAAAAAGTTAAAGCAATTCAGGACCCATTCATAGTATGGTTCCTCTTTGAAAAATACTAACTTGAAATGCATATTTTCACATATCATGCTAAATCAAACATGTCTTGACCATAAGTCTAGGTCTTGCTCATTTTGATAGAATGAAAGACATTTAACATTAACTTAAGTAATTATTTTAATTAAATATAAACAGCCACATGTGTCTCTTGGTCACTGGGCCGCAAAGCATCCCCTGTCTGTGGAATGATGTGTAAGAGGCTGCTCAATGTGGTCGCCTCTGGGGAAAGGGTTTAGGGTCTGGGGTGAAGTGGAGATTTCCATTTCATTGATGTCCTTTCAATTGTGTACCATGTGCTTAATTTTTTTTAATTACTGGAAAGCTGTACTATCCACAGCAAACGCCTCCATGTTTAAGGAAGACCTAGGGCTCCTTTTAGGGCCTGTGGAACCAGCCTAACAGGACCTCCCTGGCTTCACCCGCACTTCAAGACCTCAGATCAGGGAACATGAAGCTCAGCACTGTCCTCCCCATGGCAGCCCTCTGGGAGGGGTCAGTGCTGGACTGCAGGTTCAGCATTGATTTGGTCCTGTTTCTGACTTGCTTCTCCAGCTTCCAAGTCCAGGCAGAGCTCCGTGGGGGCATCATCAGCATCATGGAGGAGAAACTGGGTCCCTGTAGCAAAGCCTGGCCTACAGCATCCTTGTGGCCCAGCACAGAGAGAACCAGGGACCCGCGCTCCCTGTCCTCCCAGGCCCAGGCTTTTGATGCCCTGGTAACAACAGCCATGGGTGGGGTTCAGACAAACCAGTTGGAGGCTTCCCACCAGCCTGGCCTCAGAGGAGGTTTGGGAAAGTGGAAACTAACTGGGTGATCAGTTTTCCCATAAAAGAATGTGTTGCCATGTCCTATTGTTGGGGGAAAGGAACTTCTCCCAGATAATGGATGCCTACCCACCCCCAGGAGGAGATTCTTCTCTGACCTTCTGGGATGCACCAGGGAAAGCAAGAGGGCTTTGGAGTCTGAACTGATTGGCACCATTTTCAAACAGGGCTCTTCATGTCAGAATTTAACTTACTACTAATGGGATCTTGGGTGAACTATCTAAGAACTTCAAGACCACATTTGACCCACAAAATATAGAATTTTTTAATGGTTCCACTTAAATTTTCCTTCTTTGCAGCTGTTCTGAGGATTCCATGAGGTTATCCCTGTGCCTGCACATGCCTTATGTTTTGACAACGTCAGGTAATTACAGTGTGTGTGACTTTGGGTGGGCTACCAAGCCCCCCTGGGCCCCATGTGTCTGGGTGTAAAGTGGGGAACGCTGCAGTGGGCAGGTCATGAGATCACGCCCGCTCGCTCTGAGTGCTGTGGTCCTTCCCCAAGCTCCTCAGCTCGAAGGGGGCACTTTTCTGACCAGATATTTTCTTTCAGGAAAATTTTCCCGGACTACAAAGCACCACTGGAAGTCATGAAAACAATAACCAGTGGTGGCCGCCCTGGGAAGTTCTCACCAAGCTTCAGAGCTCCAGAGGGACTTTGTGGGAAGTCGCCCCACTTTGTGCTGAAGACGCTCCTGGGCTGGGGAGGCATGGACCTGCGGCGCCTGGCCAGGGGCACAGGGGCACGGGGCACGAGGAGGGCAGGTACAGCCTGGCATTTTTTGGAAAAAAAAAAAAAAGAAACAACCTAACTATCTCAAAATAGGGGAAAGTTAAATAGCATTGTTGAGACAGTATCATCGGTAACCATTTGCAAAGTATTGCCCATGGGACAAGGTTTTGCATTAGTTGTAGCTGTTTGCTGCTACAACTGTATTCTGTTATCTTCTGAAGTGTTGTGTCCTGGTGATATAGCCCTTTGGTGTTAATGACATGTTCTTCAAGGGCAAGTAAAAGGTTTCTGGTGTGCACAAAGTGACTTTTCAACAGGCTTCAGGCTGTCCCAAGTCTTCAAAAAGCCAAAACTTGAAATGTCAGAATTTGGAGTTAAGAAAGGTTTATTAATCAAGAATGTGCCAACCAAGAAGATGGGAAACTAGTGGTTCCACAAGTCCATCTTTGCACAATAAGGAGTAACTTATTATGTACCAGTTTTTCAATAAACATTGACTCTGCCCCTGCTGCATTCCAGAGAGCTCCCAGTCCACTGTGTAAGACAGAAGGAAACAGCAGACTTAATAATGAGCTCTTGAAAAGACCATAAATAAGATAGGAGCCATCAGAATGGCCGGCACAAGGCTTTGTTCCATAAAGGAACATTGAGGCCCAGAGAAGAAGAGTAGTTTTCCTGAATTCACACAGCGAGTTAGTAGCAGAACCAGACTACACCCAGAACTGAGCAGAGTGTCCAGAAAAGACATTCAAATGGGAAGATGACAAGTGAATCCACCTTTCCAAGGTCCTTTGTGTAGTCACAAGCGTTGTGCGCACACTTTGGACTCAGACCTTGTTGAATTCTGGCTCCATCATTTATGTGCTAGGGTCTCCAGCAATTCAGTCTCACCTCTCAAGCCTCAAGTTTCCACGTTTAAAAAATGGGAATGGTTTTCCCTAGTGGGAGTGGGGCTCAATGAGATTCAGAATGTCAGCTGTTCCTGGAATCACAATAACAATGACAATGACGTGATTCTTTAACACAGTGAAAGCTCAGCAGTCTGTGGTCCAGCCTCCCTCCCCCTTCCCGGGAGGAGCAGGGGACATGATAAAGCACTCAGCATGTATGCAGCTCTGTGCTAAATGCTTCCCATGCATTTTCCCACCTCGTCCTCACAGCTACCTTATGAGGTTAACTAGAAAGCCCGGCGGTCATACAAAATGACCGCTGTTCTAGATATTATAAATTGTAATTAAAATGATTTGTGCAAAGGTGTCTGCTAATTCAAACTGAATTACCCAGGGCAGGCGGCGAGGACGCCCCTTTGCTTACTGCCCCACGGGGTTTCCCCCTTCTACTTGCTTAATTGCTTAAAGTAGAGTGCAATGAAGGAAACCACTGGTGGTACATTTCTTAAGAGCCACTGCTAGCTCAATAAATAAAGGTGATTTAAATAATAAAATGTTAATTCACATGTCAAAGATCTCTTTGTACACAACATTTCTTGGTCGCCTTGCAGAGGACCATCAATTATTTTTAATTTTACATTCGTTCTTTCATGAACTCTTGAATAGGCAACATAAAGTTGACCGTGTCCAAATGCAGGCTCAGGTAAAAAAATGCCAACACGCTTAAGCGTTTGGCCCTGAGACTAATTGATGGTCATATCAAAGGCAAGTTTTACAGGAAATTGTCTACGTCTCAATTGAAACGGCAACCCTGTTTGAGATGGAGCCAAATCAATTCTTGGAATGACATGTATTTCACCTTTAGAGGAGCCAGTCAAAGACTTAGCTATTATGACATTATTTTTTAATTGGAGAACCTCTAGTCTTGTACCATTGCAAAAACCCCTTCTGGTGTTAAGATTTCTTAACAGCATAATAATTGCTCCAATCTTTAACCTCATTTTGTGAGGTGGCATGCCAGAAGGCGGGACTATTTGAATGCCGTGGCAACTTCACCCCATTGGCTAGTACAGTTACGCAAGCAACCAATAAGCTATCAGCGACAAACAGACACTTAAGCTGCATATAATAAAGATGTCACACTGTCTCCGTTTTACAGATGAGGAAACAGGCTCAGGAAGAGGAAGTCATTGCCCAGGTCACTCAGGTGAGTAGGGGCTGGGAGAGGATGTGAAGAGAGATGGTCTGACCTCAGGCTGTGAATGTAGTAGGGTAACCACTGGGCTCTCTTTCTCCATTTTGAGGGGGCGGAAGGTAAAGGGGCATATGTGCTTTGCCCTGTGATGTTATCACAAATCTGTGATTCTGAGGTCCCCAGCTCTCTAGATGCCTGTATGACTGAAACTCTAGCTGAATTGGGTGCCGAGCACGGGCATGGCAGGGCCTGCTGACCATCATGTCCCTGCAGTGATTGTGTGGGCCTTGATCTTGCACGGTCTGTCACAGCAGGAAGCTGGCTTTCTGCACAGCAACAAAATGGCAGCTGTCTTCACGAAGCTGGGCAAGAGCTTCCCACCTGCAGAGGAGCTGAGCCGCTGGTCCAGGACCTGGAGCAGCTGATGCAGAATGTGTGAGTGCAGAGCATGGGGCATGGCTGGGGTGGTTTCCCGGACGGTCCATGCATCACCTGGGCTCTGTGAGAGCTCCTGCCTCCCAGCCACCTTTTCATTGCCCCTTCTCCTCAATCTGCCAGACCCTTTTCTACCCCAGGACTTTTGCTCTTGCTGTATTCTGCAACCTATTCACATCCCTCATGTCTCATGGCTGGTTCCCTGTAATCATTCAGGCCTACCCTTAGCTAAGAGTAAATTTCTACCCTCACCCATTTCTTTTTCATATCACCTTGTTTATTTTCTTCCCAATTGTTACCACTATTTATACTTATTCATTTATTTACTTGCTTACTATTTACTTGATTGTTATCTGTCTCCATTTTTGGACTGAACTCCACAAGGGCAGTCGACGGCATCTGTGTGATTCCTCATATGCCTCCAGCATCTGAGAGAACCTAATATCTGGTAAATGCCCAAGAAACAGGAGTTAAATAAGCAAGTGCCTCCTTTGACCAAGCCTGGTTCTAAATGCAAGAGCAAATTTTAATAGAACCAGTATTTTCTCTGTTTGCATAGGCCTCCCATTGAAACTCACATCGAAGCAACCACTGAATGGGAGAGGTGTCTTCACTAGCTCATCTTGGTGGCAGATTGTACGTGTTGGGGGGAAGCTCAAGGCCTGAGTGTTTGTACCTAAGTACTTCCCACCAGAGTCACTTCCAGAGTTCTACTTGCACAGGCAAACCCCCAAACTGGAGCCTAGTCAGAGATGGCAAATACATTTTAATTCCATTGGTGCTGGTGGCTGCCAAGAGGACCTTGTTGTGAAAGAGTCTGAAGCTGTGATTGGGCCTCTTGGGAAAGAGTGCAGGGCTTGATTAGCCATGTCTGTTATGAGGACAGGAAGGGAGACAGACATGCAAGCCATGTGTTCACCATTTCTGCCATGGGTGACCACTCCATCTCACTGGGTGAGAAATGGCCCTTTCCTTGACCTTCAGGTCCTGCCTGCTCAGGGCTGCTGGCCAGAATTCATGATGGGCAGGCTCTGAAGTTGGCATTGCCACCACCCCATATGACATATGACTCCTCTGTCACCAGGTGTCTTCAAGTCCATCTGCGAAAGTCCCACGTGTTGCTGATAACTTCTTAAATGGATGGGTTTGCATGGGCATTCCATAATATTGGGAGGGACTTGTTAATGGAGGGGTTGGAGATGCCCATGCCAGGTGGTCGAGAAGAGCCACTCACTCATTCATGCCATCACTCATTTATGAACATATGTACTGAGCCCCTCCAATAGGCCAGACACTGTGCTACACCCTGAAGATAAAGACAAGAAGAACTATTTTTGCTTCATGGTAGATTCTTAGGACGTATTATATTTTGAAACATAATGGAATCACTTAGTCAATGTCCTCAAGGTCACAGCATGGAGGGAAATACAGGAAAGTGAGCAGGAAGTTGTGCTGCAGAGTCTGAGGGGGCACAGAGCAGGGGCCCCTCCCCAGCTCTGGCTGGTGTGAGAGGGCTTCCTGCAGGAGGGGATGTCCTTGCTGAGACCTACAGAGTGAGGAGGGATCGCCCAGGATTGCAGTGGGTAGGGAGAACGGGAAGAAGCAGCAGCGCATGGGAAGTCCTCAGGTGAGAGCCTGGCAGCCTCAGGGATCTTCAGATCATCTCTGTCTGTCTAGATCACGGGGTCAGAAAGAACAACAGGAAGGGGAGAATGGAGAGGTGAACAGAAAAACAGTCACTGAGTATCCTGCCGGTCATGATGAGCTTGCTTCTTACAGGCAGTCAGGGGCCACAGAAAGATCTATCACAGGGGTCTGGAATCTATGGCTCATGAGCCAGATGTGGCTCTTTTGATGGCTGCATCTGGCTCACAGACAAATCTTTAATTAAAAAATAATAACATTAAAAATATAAAACATTCTCATGTATTACAATCCATTTATTTCCTACCGCTCATGTTCATGGTTGCGGGTGGCTGAAGCCAATCACAGCTGCCCTCCAGGACAACACCAATTTTTTATTGGATAATGCGTAAGGTACCTGGGTCATTGTATGGCTCTCACGGAATTACATTTTAAAATATGTGGCGTTCATGGCTCTCTCAGCCAAAAAGTTTCCCGAACCCTGCTCTATCATATAAGACTCTTCATGACCAGTACTTCTTTTTAGCAGAGAGAGAGAGAGAGAGAGAGATTGAGAAAGAGAGAGAAAGAGAGAGAGACACACACAGAGATATCAGTATGAGATTCTGGCTTACCCATCCACAGTTCATTAAATTGATCTACCACATCTTCATACTTTTGGGGTATTATTTTTTTTCAACTTTTTTGTAGAAAAAATAAATTTCTTTATTTTGTAGAAAAGTTGACATTTGTTCATCTGTTGGATTTTCCTCTTTGAGACTCTTTTCTTCTTCTTTACTATTCTCTAATGTGAAACCAGATTAGGGCCTCCCGGAGAATGTGCAGAACCCCCGAAGCTGCCCAACCTGACCCCACTTGCCATTAAGCCCCTTTAAATCCGCAGGGACTTGTTTGAGAAGGTCCTGGAAATATTGTGCATTACCTGCGGCAAACAGCAGGTAAGAAAGAAAAGCCACCTGGGTGCCCTGTGCTTCCACCTGCTGGCAGCCTTAGGAATGCACCCCTCAGCACAAAGCCACTTTCTCTTTTCCCTTTGATATACAATTGATTTTAAAGTTATTAAATACAGGTCTCTGGATATTCGAATCTGAACTAGCCTAGCTTAGAGCCTTGGGAAGATTCAGGTGTTTATTAGCAATGCAGAGTCCTCACATTTGGAATGGGGTATAAGGATCTTGAAATCTTGATGATCTTCCTTCTCCAGTTAGTTACCCACAGTCTACTCGCTAACCATGAGACCATAGGGAAATCACTTAGGTCCTCTGTTCCTCTATTTCTTATTTTGTCTTTTTGTAAATGAAATAGGAATTGCTGCCACTTCAGAAAAGAGATGAGAAGGGGAGTTAGTGAGTACATAGCATTTTAGAAGTGCATAGTGAGTCTTTTTACATTTTCTTTCCTACCTCTGAATTATCTGCTGTAAAGGTTTTATAGTTGGAGTCCTCTTAGCAAGCATTCATCCATGTATTCACTTATCTATCCAATAAGTACTTAATTGTGGACAAGTCCTGCCAGAGGTGAGGATGACGGAGATGCAAAGACCCGAATCCAGGGACCAGGTTCAGTGACTCAGATCCATTTTATTAAGAAAGTAAGCTAACTTATATACATGGGTTCAGCCAATAGGGTGTTACAGTGTTTCCTTCATAGCGAATGGCTGAAAAGATCAGAGAGCAGTGTGGTTGGCACAGAGTCACTTCCTTATGGCAAGCGAGCTCCTTTCCTGGGTGTGCCCAGGAGGGTTCTGGGAGCTGGAGTGTTCTCACAGCATGGCATCAGCCACAGCTGCTAGGAATGCGCTCTGCACTCCACCCACACTTAATGATCATTCATTATGTGCCAGACACTAACCTAGATGTTGGGAATGCATTGGTCTTACCTGTCATATTATGCCAAGAGCAGTGGGATCCCTTTAAGGATCCATAATCTGAGACTCCCAATAACCAGCACTTTTTTCCAGAGAGAGAAGGAAATGTCTCAGATTCTCCCCACCTTTTGATATACGAAATTGCCTGTTTAACTGCATCTTTACATGCAGTGGGTATTGTTATCTTTTATTCTTTGCTTCTTTGCTATGAAAATATAGTGAAAATACAAAACAATGTCCTTCCCCTCATGAATCTCACATTGTAGCAGAAAAAAGCAAACAGTCAAATAGAAATTGTTGTAATATGTGATGAGTGTTCCAAGACAGGGGGGTGGTGTTTGATCTTCTGCTGGTGGGTCAGGAAAGTATTTGGAAGTTTGACAGTTAAGCTTCCACTTGCAGTGTGTGTCTGCGTTAGCTAGGTGAAGGGGTGGGGAAGAGTGTTCCCAGCAGAGGGAACAGCAAGTGCAAAGGCCTTGAGACAGGAGAGGACCATAAAGAAATCCAGGCTCTGGGGCTGCAGTTAATCTCTTCACCTTCTTATAAATTTTCAGGTGTCTCTATTCTCTATCTGCAATGGGACCAGGACCTCTGAAGTTACTGTATCTCTGCATGTATTAAACGCAACTTTTTCCAAAAATATTGAGGTGTAAAAATTGGGTGTGTCTTATACTGTGGTTGTAGATTTTTTAACTTGCATCTCTCACTTTTTTGCACTTGCTTTTGCACTAATTGTTGAAGACAGTGATTTGTCATCAAAGATGAGAACAAGCTAATGGATGGGAGTTTTGACAGTGATGAGAAGGTGTATGAATTTTATGATGAATAAAACTTGAGTTCAATAACTTTATGTAATACATTTTTTTTCAAATATTGGGCTCCCAAATTAAGGTGCGTTTTATACATGGGAGCATCTTATACATGTGGAAATACAGTATTGACTTTGGTGTCTGACCTTGTTTTCCTACTAAATCAGTCAAAAGAATTAGTAGTTATTTGAGCAGCAATGCCAGCATGCTGTAGTTTTACTTAATTTTTTATTTTTTATTTTTTATTTTTTTTATTTTTTTCATTTTTCTGAAGCTGGAAACAGGGAGAGACAGTCAGACAGACTCCCGCATGCACCCGACCAGGATCCACCCGGCACGCCCACCAGGGGCGACGCTCTGCCCACCAGGGGGCGATGCTCTGCCCATCCTGGGCGTCGCCATGTTGCGACCAGAGCCACTCTAGCGCCTGAGGCAGAGGCCACAGAGCCATCCCTAGCGCCCGGGCCATCTTTGCTCCAATGGAGCCTCGGCTGCGGGAGGGGAGAAGAGAGACAGAAAGGAAAGCGCGGCGGAGGGGTGGAGAAGCAAATGGGCGCTTCTCCTGTGTGCCCTGGCCAGAATCGAACCCGGGTCCTCCGCACGCTAGGCCGACGCTCTACCGCTGAGCCAACCGGCCAGGGCCTAATTTTTTATTTTTAATTTTAGATCCACACAGAAGTTGTAACATTAGTAAAGAGTCCTTGCCTCCCTTCAGTGATGATGTTCCTCACAACCAGAGTACACAGGAAGTCGCCAAACTATATTTGGATTTCACCAGTCTTTACGTATATTCCATTTCTGTGGCTATACAGTTCTATGGGATGTTAATACACATTGTTTTGTAGAAACAACACATTCAGGATGGAGAACTGTTCGAAAGAAACCCACCAATGAAGAGAGACTCCTTCAAGTACCATTTACAGTCAATTCTTGCTCCCAACTCTCCCTGCTGTTTTTTAAGGTAGTATTTACAAGGTTTATGATCACGGAACCTCTGATTTTTGGAAGAAAATAAAGTAATGGAGTGGAAATGTCTTAAAGTAGCATCTTTGGATCTAACACCAAAATAAAGTTACAATGATTTTTCAGCCATTTAGTAAGAACTTCCTGGTGTCGGACTCTGTGATGTGCTGTTTTCACAGGTCATCATTTAATCCTCCCGCTAGCCTGGGCAGATGAGTCTGCCACTGTGTACTGATGCTCAGAGATGGTGGTCACCAACTCAGGGGCACACAGCAATGGAGGGGGTAGCTGAGCTAGGCTCCCATTCGTCTATCTGACTCTGGATCCCTTGTCTTTCACCCTCAGCTGCAGGTTGGGCAAAGCTATGTCAGCTGGGTGTAGCCCATGCCTGTATCCACCTGCTGGGTGGCCTGCAGCAAGTCACTGACACTCTCTGGGCCTGAGAGTCCTCGAGAAGTCAGGTCCTTTCCAATTCTGAAACGTGTTATTCTCCAGACTGTAAGATGTTTGGAAAAACTTAGAAACCACTAATCAACAACTCAACTAAAACAAAACCAACACAAACATTGTAGTATTAATGGCTTCACATGTTATTTTGAAGAATCAGACGCCAGGGGTCAGTGTGAAGAGTGTCAGACCAGCACTGTCCACTTTCATTGTATGGACAGAAAGGCCTGTTAATAAGCCATTTGGGACAACCACAACTAAAAAGCATTTTGTTGCCTCAATAACATTAGAAGCGTAGATACCATCTGTGCCTCTTCATGACTTCCTGTCTGGAATGGAAGATGTAGCGCAGGCAGATCCTGCCAGCCAGAGCTCAGCAGCCTTCTAATTATTTTCTGTTTCCTCATTCAGGCTTTTATTAGAGCCACATATTAAGCAGTTACATGCCCAGCACCATGGGAAACTAAGTGCCTATGTCTGTTCTCTCCCTCCAAAGTCCTGCCAACAGCTCTACAGACATATCGTTACCCTTGGTTTACAGAATAGGGAACCAGGTGACCAGAGGGGTCTTCAACCCATTCTGTCTGCTCTTAACAACCAGTCAACAGTGGCCTGGCCTGTGGTGTCACAGTGGATATAGCATCGACCTGGAATGCTTATGTCACCAGTATGAAACCTCGGGCTTGCCTGGTCAAGGCACATATGAGAGTTGATGCTTCCTGCTCCTACTCTTCCTCTCTCTCTCTCTCTCTGTCTCTCTCCCTCCCCCTCTCCTCTCTAAAAATTAATCAATAAACTCTTTAAACAAACAAACAAACAAACCAGGCAATAGGGCAGGGGTCCCCAAACTTTTTACACAGGGGGCCAGTTCACTGTCCCTCAGACCATTGGAGGGCCAGACTATAAAAAAAACTATGAACAAATCCCTATGCACACTGCACATATCTTATTTTAAAGTAAAAAAAACAAAACGGGAACAAATGTAACATTTAAAATAAAGAACAAGTAAATTTAAATCAACAAACTGACCAGTATTTCAATGGGAACTATGCTCCTCTCACTGACCACCAATGAAAGAGGTGCCCCTTCTGGAAGTGCGGTGGGGGCCGGATAAATGGCCTCAGGGGGCCGCATGTGGCCCTAGGGCCGTAGTTTGGGGACCCCTGCAATAGGGGGTTGTGATCCTTATGTTGGTCACAATCCAGAGGCAGATTTAACAGTGGGTTTACACCCTGGGCCCAACCTTCTGAGGGCCCCACAAAACCCCAACTTTACACATTTTTTAAAATGACACCAAGTTTGGTTTTATATGTGCAATTTTAACATTAATAGTACATAATACAGAGTGACATCACGGAAATGGGCAGGCACATATGAGAGTTGCGCGTCCGACAGATCTCCCCTAAATCACAACAAATTTATCAACTAGAAACAGAAAAATTTATCCTCGGAGCATTCCGGAGTTCCACACAAACTGAAAGCGAAAGGATTGTTATCACTTGAATCTGAGAGACGAGGGTGTGGAGGAAGCTACCGCAGGGACGTTCATTCAAGCCGCGAGGGAGTGCGCCTGTGGTGAGTCAGCCCACACTCGGGAGCCGCGAGCAGCCGCGGGCTCGCGCCCGGTCCGGTTGCAGAGCGAGCACCGCTAACGTTCCCAGCGGCCCGCACAATGCGAGTGAGAGTCGCCAGCCACCGGTGCCCGGAGCACCCCATTCACGCGCGTGCCCTGGGCATTCCACACACCCAGAGCGCCCTACTGGCCCGCGCACCGAGGGTGCCCCATTATCCTGCACCTGGTGCGATCCAGCCGCCAGTGGCAGGGCGAGCGGGAGAGGCAACAGGGTGGTCTTCCCTACTTGGGAGATTCTCTCCGGGGGCGGGGCACCTCACCCAGCCATTCAAGCTAACAATCAAGCGTTGGGGGAGGGGCGCGCAGGCAGCCTAAAATACCTTCGGGAGCACAGCTGCGACCCAATCACTGAAATTAGCTTAACCCATGAAATCTGCGCACCCTCGGTTCTAATTGATAAGATCTCTCTCAGTTCAGCGACCCAAGACAAGAGGCGTGATATTTTTTAGTGCCTCTCGCTAAAGGGGCGGGGGCAACTTCTGATTGATAGAGCCTCCATATTCAGGGATAAACGCTAACAAGAAGGACTTGGCAGATAATAAGATCTATACTACACTAGTCACAAGCAGAGACTAGTGCCTCTTCTTCCCAGCCAAAACAGGCTACAAAGTGTGGAAATCCTGGGTTGAGAGGTCCAACTGAATGCTAGGCGCTGAACAGTCACCTTGACAACAATTGACTCCCACCCCCGCCTGATTACACTGGAGGCCCTGACTGCCAGAGCCTTTCCCAAAGCCTTGCACTGAGTGGGGATAGAGTGGGGATTTCCCAGCTCTTTGAGCCTCTTACTCCCCAGGCAGAAGCAGTTGCAGCCTTATAGCTGGATCACCAGGCTGCTAATTCAGGAGGGGGGACTAGGAGAGAGAATCCAGGAAAGCAAACTCTCTCATCGTTGGACCCTGCAAACGCCAACAAGCCTTGACTACCAGCAAGACTAAAGCCAATTATATGACATTGCCATAGAATCCCATCAACTGCAAATCCCTACCTAAGTGTGACACAGGGGCAGAGCCTGGGGTACAGAGTCACCGACCAGGAAGAGGGAGAGAAAAGAAAAAGGAAGAAGTTAACCTCTCAAAATCAAGAAAAATCCACAGACTTTACAACTTGTTCCACTAATTTTTTTGTTGTTGTTGTTTGTTCCTTCTATCTTATTGCCTTTATTATTATTATTTCTATTTCCTCCACCTCGGTCCTTCTATTCTCTGCCCATCTTATGCTTCCCTTTTCTTGAACTACACTACCCATGAGTGTTACATTTTATTTCTCTTCTTCATCCTCACCCTCCTTTAAGGTTATACTCCAAAACACTTAACTCTCACTCTCTCCTCTTTTTTTTTTTTTGTTTTCCTTTATTTTGTTTTTTTCTCTTCCTTTTTTTTTTCTTCCTTCGTTTTTCTCTTTTTCTTATTTTTTCCTTTCTATTCGTTTTTTCTTTTCTCGTTTTACTTTCCTCCCATTTAATCCTCAATCACGAACAAATTAGTTAATTTGGGACTCAAGGCTTTTTTTGGCTTTATTTTTCTTTTTTGCTTTTGTTTTTGTTTTTTTCTTGTTTGTTTATTTTTGTGGCATGTTGGGTCCTCCCAACCCAAGGTCTCCATTGTATTTAGTCTTCGCTCCACTTAATACAACAGATTTTTACTTATTATTTTTATTTTTTTCTTCTTTATTATTCTTTTTTGGTCCTTTTTTCTGGTTCCCTCTTATCCCTCTCATTATATCTCTTAGTTGACCATCACTTACAAGCAAATCATCTTATGCTTGTCTAAGATTTTCTTCCTTTTTTTTTTTGCATTTAGTAGGTCTCTACTCCCTTTTTTTGCCCCTTGAACTCTTCACCCCAAATCAGGCCCTCCATTATAGGCACGATATTTCCCTGAGGAGGGGAGAGGAGGAAAAGAGAAGAAAGAAAAAAGGGGGAAATAATAAATTATTACTGTTTTTTTTTGTGGGGTGTTTTACCTTTTTTTTTTTTTTTTTACTTTTTACTCTTTATTAATTCTAATTAGTGCTATCAACAAGACCACCCTCAGATGCCAATAAGAAAGAGGAAATAAAATATTATGGATACAAAAGAAAGAGAGGTAACACAAATAGATGTGGAAAAATCTATGGAGAAAAGACTTAACATATTGGAAGCCTTGGAGCTAAATGACAGAGAATTTAAAATAGAAATCTTAAAAATACTCAGCGATATACAAGAAAACACAGAAAGGCAATATAGGGAGATCAGAAAACAACTCAATGAACACAAAGAATATATTACCAAGGAAATTGAAACTATAAAAACAAATCAAACAGAAATGAAAAACTCAATTCACGAGCTGAAAAACGAGGTACCAAGCTTAGCTGACAGAACAGCCCAGATTGAAGATAGGATTAGTGAAATAGAAGACAAACAACTTGAGGCACAACAGAGAGAAGAAGAAAGAGACTCAAAAATAATAAAAAACGAGAAACCCCTACAGGAATTGTCTGACTCCATCAGAAAGAATAACATAAGAATAATAGGTATATCAGAGGGAGAAGAGAAAGAAAATGGAATGGAGAATATACTCAAACAAATAATAGACGAGAACTTCCCAAGCCTGTGGAAAGAACTAAAGCCTCAAATTCAAGAAGCAAACAGAACACCGAGTTTTCTTAACCCCAACAAACCCACTCCAAGGCACATCATAATAAAGATGACACAAACCAATGACAAAGAAAAAATTCTCAAGGCAGCCAGGGAAAAGAAGAGTACAACATATAAAGGAAGGCCTATTAGATTATCATCAGATTTCTCAGCAGAAACTCTACAAGCTAGAAGAGAGTGGACCCCAATATTTAAAGCCCTGAAAGAGAGGAACTTTCAGCCAAGAATACTATACCCATCAAAGCTATCCTTCAAGTATGAAGGAGATATAAAAACATTCACAAATACAGAAAAGATGAGAGAATTTATCAACAGAAAGCCCCCACTCCAGGAAATACTAAAGGGGGTTTTCCAACCAGATTCAAAGAACAAAAGAAAACAACACCGCAAGTAACAGCTCCACCAAGAACACAATAAAACGAAACTTAAACTGTGACAACAAAGGAAAAAAAGGGGGGAGAGGATGGAGATTAACAGTAGCAAAGGACGATGGAGTGCAGAAATACTCATAAGATAGGGTACTACAATGAATATGGTAGGTACCCTTTTCATTACTTAATGGTAACCACCCTTGAAAAAACCACCACAAAAACACTTGACTTAAAAAAGGTAGCAACAGAGGAAAGAAGTATGGAACACAAACAAACAAAAACAAATGATAGAAAAACAAAAGAGAAGAATCAAACTAGATACAAAACTAACAGAAAGCAATTTATAAAATGGCAGTAGGGAACACACAAGTGTCAATAATTACACTAAATGTAAATGGATTAAACTTACCAATAAAAAGACACAGAGTAGCAGAATGGATTAAAAAAGAAAATCCAACTATATGCTGCCTACAAGAAACACATCTAAGCAACAAGGATAAAAACAAATTCAAAGTGAAAGGCTGGAAAACAATACTCCAAGCAAACAACACCCAAAAAAAAGCAGGTGTAGCAATACTCATATCTAATAATGCTGACTACAAGACAGAAAAAGTACTCAGAGACAAAAATGGTCATTTCATAATGATTAAGGGGAAGTTGAATCAAGAAGACATAACAATCCTTAATATATATGCACCAAACCAAGGAGCACCAAAATATATAAGACAGCTACTTATTGACCTTAAAACAAAAACTAACAAAAATACAATCATACTTGGAGACCTCAATACACCGCTGACGGCTCTAGATCGGTCATCCAAACAGAGAATCAATAAAGATATAGTGGCCTTAAACGAAATACTAGAACACCTGGATATGATAGACATCTACAGGACACTTCATCCCAAAGCAACAGAGTATACATTTTTCTCTAGTGTACATGGAACATTCTCAAGAATTGACCATATTTTGGGCCACAAAGACAATATCAGCAAATTTAGAAAAATTGAAATTGTACCAAGCATATTTTCTGATCATAAAGCCTTGAAACTAGAATTCAACTGCAGAAAAGAGGGGGAAAAACCCACAAAAATGTGGAAACTAAGCAACATACTTCTAAAAAATGAATGGGTCAAAGAAGAAATAAGCGCAGAGATCAAAAGATATATACAGAGAAATGAAAATGAAAATACGACATATCAGAATCTCTGGGATGCAGCAAAAGCAGTAATAAGAGGAAAGTTCATATCACTTCAGGCCTATATGAACAAACAAGAGAGAGCCGAAGTAAACCACTTAACTTCACATCTTAAGGAACTAGAAAAAGAAGAACAAAGACAACCCAAAACCAGCCGAAGAAAGGAGATAATAAAAATCAGAGCAGAAATAAATGAAATAGAGAACAGAAAAACTATAGAAAAAATCAATAAAACAAGGAGCTGGTTCTTTGAAAAGATCAACAAAATTGACAAACCCTTGGCAAGACTCACCAAGGAAAAAAGGCACAGGACTCAAATAAATAAAATCCAAAATGAAAGAGGAGAGATCACCACAGACATCATAGATATACAAAGAATTATTGTAGAATACTATGAAAAATTATATGCCACCAAATACAACAATCTAGAAGAAATGGATAAATTCCTAGAACAATGCAACCTTCCTAGACTGAGTCATGAAGAAGCAGAAAGCCTAAACAGACCAATCAGCAGGGAGGAAACAGAAAAAACTATTAAAAACCTCCCCCAAAATAAAAGTCCAGGCCCAGACGGTTATACTAGTGAATTCTATCAAACATTCAAAGAAGACTTGGTTCCTATTCTACTCAAAGTCTTCCAAAAAATTGAAGAAGAAGCAATACTTCCAAACACATTTTATGAGGCCAACATAACCCTCATACCAAAACCTGGCAAGGATGGCACAAAGAAAGAAAACTACAGACCAATATCTCTAATGAATACAGATGCTAAAATACTAAACAAAATACTGGCAAACCGAATACAACAACATATTAAAAAAATAATACATCATGATCAAGTGGGATTCATCCCAGAATCTCAAGGATGGTTCAACATACGTAAAACGGTTAACGTAATACACCATATCAATAAAACAAAGAACAAAAACCACATGATCTTATCAATAGATGCAGAAAAGGCTTTCGATAAAATACAACACAATTTTATGTTTAAGACTCTCAACAAAATGGGTATAGAAGGAAAATATCTCAACATGATAAAGGCCATATATGATAAACCATCAGCCAACATCCTATTAAACGGCATAAAACTGAGGACTTTCTACCTTAAATCAGGAACACGACAGGGTTGTCCACTCTCTCCACTCTTATTTAACGTGGTGCTAGAAGTTCTGGCCAGAGAAATCAGACAAGACAAAGAAATAAAAGGCATCCATATCGGAAAAGAAGAAGTAAAGGTATCACTTTTTGCTGATGATATGATCCTATACATCGAAAACCCGAAGGACTCCACAAAAAGATTATTAGAAACAATAAACCAATACAGTAAGGTCGCAGGATACAAAATTAACATACAAAAGTCCATAGCCTTTCTATATGCCAACAATGAAATATTAGAAAACGAACTCAAAAAAATAATCCCCTTCACGATTGCAACAAAAAAAATAAAATACCTAGGAATAAACATAACAAAGAATGTAAAGGACCTATATAATGAAAATTACAAAGCATTGTTAAGGGAAATCGAAAAAGATACAATGAGATGGAAAAATATTCCTTGTTCTTGGATAGGAAGAATAAATATAATCAAAATGGCCATATTACCCAAAGCAATATACAAATTTAATGCAATTCCCATCAAAATCCCTATGAGATTTTTTAAAGAAATGGAACAAAAAATCATCAGATTTATATGGAACTATAAAAAACCCTGAATAAGCAAAACAATCCTAAGGAAAAAGAATGAAGCTGGGGGCATTACAATACCTGACTTTAAACTATATTATAGGGCCATGATAATCAAAACAGCATGGTATTGGCAGAAAAATAGACACTGAGACCAATGGAACAGAATAGAAAGCCCAGAAATAAAACCACATATATATGGTCAAATAATCTTTGATAAAGGGGCCAACAACACACAATGGAGAAAAGAAAGCCTCTTCAACAAATGGTGTTGGGAAAACTGGAAAGCCACATGCAAAAGAATGAAACTTTACTACAGCCTGTCCCCGTGTACTAAAATTAATTCAAAATGGATCAAAGACCTAAATATAAGACCTGAAACAATAAAGTTCATAGAAGAAGACATAGGTTCTAAAATCATGGACCTGGGTTTTAAAGTACATTTTATGAACTTGACTCCAATGGCAAGAGAAGTGAAGGCAAAGATAAATGAATGGGACTACATCAGAATAAAAAGTTTTTGCTCAGCAAGAGAAACTGATATCAAAATAAACAGACAGCCAACTAAATGGGAAATGATATTTTCAAACAACAGCTCAGATAAGGGCCTAATATCCAAAATTTACAAAGAACTCATAAAACTCAACAACAAACAAACAAACAATCCCATAAAAAAATGGAAAGAGGACATGAACAGACACTTCTCCCAAGAAGAGATACAAATGGCCAACAGATATATGAAAAGATGCTCAGCTTCATTAGTTATTAGAGAAATGCAAATCAAAACTACAATGAGATACCACCTCACCCCTGTTAGATTAGCTATTATCAACAAGACGGGTAATAGCAAATGTTGGAGAGGCTGTGGAGAAAAAGGAACCCTCATTCACTGTTGGTGGTACTGTAAAGTAGTACAACCATTATGGAGGAAAGTATGGTGGTTCCTCAAAAAACTGCAAATAGAACTACCTTATGACCCAGCAATCCCTCTACTGGGTATATACCCCCAAACCTCAGAAACATTGATACGTGAAGACACATGTAGCCCCATGTTCATTGCAGCACTGTTCACAGTGGCCAAGACATGGAAACAACCAAAAAGCCCTTCAATAGAAGACTGGATAAAGAAGATGTGGCACATATACACTATGGAAAACTACTCAGCCATAAGAAATGATGACATCAGATCATTTACAGCAAAATGGTGGGATCTTGATAACATTATAAGGAGTGAAATAAGTAAATCAGAAAAAAGCAAGAACTACATGATTCCATACATTGGTGGAACATAAAAATGAGACTAAGAGACATGGACAAGAGTGTGGTGGTTACCAGGGGTGGGGGGAGGGAGGACATGGGAGGGAGGGAGAGAGTTAGGGGAAGGGGGAGGGGCACAGAGAACTAGATAGAGGGTGGCGGAGGACAATCTGACTTTGGGCGAGGGGTATGCAACATAATTTAATGACAAAATAACCTAGACATGTTTTCTTTGAATATATGTACCCTGATTTATTAATGTCATCTCATTACCATTAATAAAAATTTATTTAAAAAAATAGTACATAATATTTTTATTTATTTTAAAATATGGTTAACATGTATTTTTATTTTCTCTATCTCTCTCTTTTTTAGGGGGCCCAATATTTTCTTCTGTGCCTAGGGCCTCAACCGACCTTAATCCACCTCTGTCACAATCCAAACCTGCATGTCCTTCCCTCTTGCTAGTAAATACTAGGAAAACGATGCTCTTCAGGACCCCGTGGATGGCCTCATCTTTGCGTCTTTGTTGGATAAGTGGCCCAGTGCCCTGACCTTCATCGGAATATCTATTCCTGGCTCACGAGGTACCTCCTAAGGGCCTCTTTTACCCTCCACCACTCTCCCCTACAAAATCATCTGTTCCCTGTCTCTCGCTCCCAGGGTCTTGGGCTGGCCCCTTTTTAGCAGGACCCTGGGACATTCTAGCTGTCTGGATTGGAGGGATAGTGAAGTGGGCCCATCTGGTGGTAGATAGGAGGATGAACATTCTGGGACTGAGCAGTGCCAACCCCATCAGCTCTGCAGCAGGTCCAGTGACCAGATGAAGACGGTGGGTCACTCCTGGGCCAAACTCACCACATTGAGCTCGTCCAGAGGCACCATATCCACAGTTCACACCCATGACAGGACTAGTTCATAAGCGTCCAGCTGTCTGCGTGAGTGGGGTGGGCAATGGCACCCTGTGGGGAGTTAGACTGAAGTACTCATTCAGTGTCAGGCCAGGAATGAAGTGAGGCTTTGAAGGTCACTCCAGGCCTCATCCTCTACCTCCCCTCACACTGCCAGATCCAGAGGATCATTTGAGTGGCAGCAAATGATGACCTCCCATCACTCTCTACCCACAACCATGCACCGGAGCTCCCGGGCTACCCTGCAGTCTGTCATGAGCAATGTTCTTCTTCAGCAGGTGAGAGTTCATGTTGGGCTCAGAATTACACTGGGGGTCCTGCTCCATGTTATAGAGAAGTTCCCTTTGGCTCCAGGTGCTCACTCATCAATGCATTTATCCTCCTACTCCTCCATCTATTCGTTCATCTGCTGATATGTCTGCTATCCATCTGTTCATCCAGATGCCAGTGTTTTCTTCTATGGAATCTATCCATGCGTCCATCCACACACCAATATCTCCAGTCAGCCAGTCGCTCTGTCCTGCTTTTCCCGCTGTTTCTTCATCCATCTGCCTGTATGGGTATCCATTTACCACCCATCCATCCACTTACCATTCACTTTTAAATCCATCTGTCTATCACCTGTTCACTCATCAATGTTCATCTAGCCGTTCATTCTCTCTTGCTGTTAGTCAGCAAACATTTATATGAAACTTGCTAAGTGCTAACTGCTTAGAACAGCAAGATAAACAATCTTCATAGTTAATATTTATTAAGCAATTCCTAATTGTCAGGCACTATGCTAAATACTTTTAATTGCATCCACTCATTTCAATCTCACAACAGCATTTGGGGCAGGTGTTATTACCACAGATGAAAACACTGAGGCCCAGACAGGTGAAATAACAGACAGAGTTGTTATTTGAGTTCAGGCTGTGAAGTGTTAGAGCCTGTGCCACTTACCAGTCACCCTTCTTACCCCTGCACTGGGCCAGGCCCCACAGCTGAGCAGTGAGCAAAGCATATGGAGCCCCTACCTTCATGGGATATCTCCTTTGCTGTCCCCTCCCTGGGAACATCAGGGTCAGCACAGTGTTTGAACTCACTGAGAGGAAGCAGAGGGAGAGTGGTTGGTCACTCCAGCTCTGTGGGCACAGTTATGATCACTGGGAGACCCTGAGCAAGTCACTGCTCCATCCGAGTCTCGGTGTCCACATCATAATGAGTACAACACCCCATTTCTCAAGACCTAGGAAACTGCCAATTTAAGATACACCATCTTTTTTTTTTTTTTTTTTTTTGTATTTTTCTGAAGCTGGAAATGGGGAGAGACAGTCAGACAGACTCCCGCATGCGCCCGACCGGGATCCACCTGGCACACCTACCAGGGGGCGACGCTCTGCCCACCAGGAGGCGATGTTCTGCCCCTCCGGGGCGTCGCTCTGTCGCGACCAGAGCCACTCTAGCGCCTGGGGCAGAGGCCAAGGAGCCATCCCCAGCGCCTGGGACATCTTTGCTCCAATGGAGCCTCGGCTGTGGGAGGGGAAGAGAGAGACAGAGAGGAAGGAGAGGGGGAGGAGTGGAGAAGCAGATGGGCGCTTCTCCTGTGTGCCCTGGCTGGGAATCGAACCCAGGACCTCTGCACGCCAGGCCGAAGCTCTACCACTGAGCCAACCAGCCAGGGCCAAGATACACCATCTTTAAACCATTAGGAATCATAGCCAATGAGGTTTATCCGAGGCGTGATTATTGCTAATTTAAACCATCAAGAAATTTAAGACACTATTAAATTATATACAATGTTTTCTCACTACTTGAAAATTTTATTTTATAGTTTTTGAAAGAGCTCTGAGATTTGTTTGGATATAGATTTCTTTTATAAATAATATATTATACTCTCAAGTATACACATTGGAGTATATAATTGAAATGCATTAGTTATCATAGTCCTAAAACTACTTACACTTTAGGGTCCAATTTTCTGTATAATGGTTGACTTAGGGTCATCAATGCCCTTATTTCTCCACCAAATATCATTTTCTATTCTATAAAGAGAAAGAATCAACGAAGTATAGCCCATGGGCCTAATTGAGCCCTCTACCTATCTTTATAAATAGCGCATTATTGGAACACAGCCATACTCACTGGTTTACAGGTTGTGTATGGCTGCTTTCATGTTATAATGGTAGTGCTGAGTGGTTGCATCTGACCCTGTATTGCTTGAAAAGCCAAAAATAGTCCCTATCTGACCCTTTAAAGAAAAATTTTGGTGACTTATTATTTAGAGTATGAAATTGCAGCATTTCTTTCAAGCACTGCACTTAGTTGTTGGTTTGCACAAAAATCTGCATTTGTGGGCATCCCTGGAATGGTGAATATCATATTAGGGCCCCAATGCTCTGTTCCAAGCCATCCTGCATACACAGTAACTTTTCAATTCCCAAGGTATTCTTTTTGACAACATTTTATTTGTTTAACTTTAGAATTTATTTTAGAGAGAGAGAAAAAAGGATGTGGGTAGAGAGATAAATTTGTTGTTCCACTTATTTATGCATTTATTGGTTGATTCTTGTATATGCCCTCACTGGGGATTGAACTCACCAACTAGCTAAAATATCCAGGCAAGGATGAAGACATTTTAAACAGCGCCTGTACTGCACATGCGCAGTAACCACCATGCACAAAACTTAATTGATTTGACCGTATGAACAGCTGTACCAGAGTTTGCATGAGATCAGGCAATGACAATGATATCACACCAGTGAGATCCTACTGATTATAAGATGCATCCTCATTTCAGGTCCATTAAAATGAGAAGAACAAATGTACATCTTTGAATGGATGAAAGACTACAGCAGAGCTTCCTGATGTAGTTGAAGGCTCGGGTGTTTAAATGAGATGATGTGTGTGACCCTGAGCCACGTTTGATGCTCAGTAACTGTTAGCTGTCAGTCTGTAATGTTGTTGAGGTGAATGTGGTAGAGGAGCCATCGCTTCTACAGCCATGTCTTCTACCTGGAGACACCCCTCGCCGCTTGGATACAATGGAGCAGGTAAGAAACTCTGAGGGCAGGTTGGGAAGACAGAGGATCAGGCTGCCGGGTGAGGAGTACAGTGCGGATGTTGAGGAGGGCTTCTGGGTAATGTCCGGGAGATAGAACATAGAGCTCAGCTGCTGTATTTCCCTCCAATAGACTGACTAACTTGATGGTAGATAAATGTCTTCTGCTTTGGAAAGCGTGATATTGAGAGGGAGAGAGCTCCTGCCCGATTCTAAAGAACCCCAGGCTCCATCCTGCAGCAGGACTCCTGGGCCTCAGGAGGGAAGCATGAGTGTGAAAGTGTTGGGGGTGGGCAGTTCACAGCGGGATCTATAAAACCCATCCTGGGTGGTTGACTGCAAATGGCTTTGCTTTACACGGCCACTTATAAGAAGGTTCAGGGTCTTCCAAATGGCCAAGATCTTATAGGGAATGACCCAACCTCTTGGTTCTGGTTATGTGTCCTTGAGTTGGTGGGCCACACACCATGTTCACTGTCAACTCTGGCACTACAACCAGACCTGAGTCTTCCTCTCTCTGCAGAGGGATGGCATGGAGGCTGTGTCAGGGTACCTGCCCCTGGACCTGTCGGCTGATGTCACGACCTTGAAGCAGCGTGCAGCCAACTATAGAACAGGTTAGGGAGAGCTGGATTATGAGAAGAGGAAGGGCACCAGGTCCCTCCCCTCCCCTGGTGCAGTTAAGTATGTCCCATTTCTTGTGCCCCGACCCTACCTGATGCTCCATCTGGTTCTTACAGATGCTTAGCCCAGTGTCCCTGAAGCAGTGGCCTCATGGGTAACTCAATGACTTGGGGAGAATCATAAAACAATGGGAAAAATCTTAGAGTATAGGCGTCAGGCAGAGCCCTGGCAAAACACCACCCAGAAATAACATAGATTTCATAAACCCACAATGACAAACATTCTGCCATCTGCCGTCAACTTGCCTATCACTCAGTTTAAAAAGGGAGGCAGGAAGTGTCAGTGGTGCACATCTGGTCCAGGGCTCTGCTGCTCTGATGTCCTGGATTTACAAGACCCAGCAGAGATTGGAGTCACGCTCCAAGAAAGGGGACTGGGGCTCCCTGCTGCAGTGCCCTGTGTCCCAGCACAGTGAGGTGCAGTTCAGGAAGAGTGAAGGGAAGCCACTGTGGAGAGGGATGAGCATCCAGTCGTCCAACTTGAGGGAGTCTGGGCAGTTGGTGGGGAGGACAAACCACAGTACAGTGTGTAGTCAGCATCTGCTCTTATTTTCCTTTTACGTTGCCTTGCCTGTTTGATTGTGAGAATTTCCAACATAAAAATAGAAAGGACTTGAGTAGCCATCACGCAGCCCTAAAGCCATCCACCCACCCCTTCACCCTGATCTTTATCCTGAAGCAGCACACAGACATCATAGGATTAATCTGCAAGTATTCATATGACTAAAATGAGGACTCTTTTCAAGGAACACAAGGAGAACACTATTATCGTGTTCTGTTTAATGTTAAGTTTCATTGTGAGTAAATAACCCGGAGCCTTGATGTGATGAATACTGTTTTCTAAGCTGGTCACATCCTGTGCAGAGGTCACCACCTCCCCTCAGAGAGGGTCGATGGCAGGTTTGGTCAGTGCTGGGCTGGGCCACATCATTCACCTCCAGCCACAGTGCGGGGCCAAAGGGGTGCTCCTGGCCCGGGACCGTACCTCAACTTATTTATTTTAAACCTTGGGGTCAGGCCTTCCCTGACCTTCCAGTTGAGTTCAGAGCACACAGAACCCTACAACTTTTTTGTGGCATTTACAAAATCATAGTCACGCACTAAATCTTCCTCCTTTGTACACTGACTGTCCCACCCTACAGACCTCAGTTCCATGAAGGCAAGGACTCTCTTTTGCTCCTGTCTTCTCCCCAGCACCTGCCACACATTGTATAGCACAGGGACTCAGATCAGTTTTGTGAGACAAAACAGGCAGGTCAGGGCACCTGCGTCTATTTATTAAATACCAACTGAGCAGCTGCCAAATGCTCAGGACTGAGCTAGATACGAAAGAGATAGCAGATGCACAAAAGGAGAAGAAAATCTTTACCTTCTCAGAGCTTACGTTGTATTTACGTTATAATGAAGGAGACAACAAATAATTCAATGGATAAATGTATGTTATGGGACCAAGTTTTTTATCAGCCCTCACCTCTCTGGATGACCAGAAGTACATCACTCCCTTTCTTTAGGCCTCATTTGGCCCTTTTGTCAAACCAGGGGCTAGACAGGATGCATCCCTGTTTTCAGAGAAAAAAACTGAGGCTCACAGATGCCTTTAGGTCATACAGCGGGGACTTGTGAAGTCAAGGCTGTTGAGTGGCTATTCTGAGTCCTTCACATGGACACACGGTTGCCTGAGGTTGGGTCAGAGTTATCAAGATTTACAACCAATGATAGAAAACTAAACTCAAGCTGATATGCATTTGTGCACAGGAACTAAAAAATGCTGGGACAGTGGCTTCAGGCATGGCTGGGTCCAGGGACCGGAATGAGGAAGACCTGGACACTTTCATCATCGCAGGCTCTGCTTTCCCAACTCGGGACTCCATTGTCAGGCCGGCTTTTACTTGCCATGGCCCCCACATCTCCAGACTTCTAGCATCCTCACTACTCTCCTAGCAGAAGGGAGCGTTTTCCCCAGTAATTCTAACATATTTCCAATAGTTGAATTTCATTGGTTCTGCTTGCTTTATAGTTGCCATCCCTCGATCAATCATTGTGGCAGAAACAGTGGAATATGCTTATTGGCCTGTCTCAGGTCAGGTTGCCATTCTTGGTGTCCCGGGGTACAGGGTGGGTAGGATCAGCCTCAGACTGGGAGCATAGGGAGTTTATAAAATTGAGGTGCCAGTACCAAAGAATGAGGAATTATAAAATTGGGGTGCTGGTATAAAGGGGTGATAGTGTCTGGGAAGACTATGTTACAGATGTTGGGGATAGGCGGGTTCTGGTGAGAAGAGGCCTTGAGTGTGATTTGCTGACCCCCTGGCCCTTCCCCACAATGAGGTGGGCAGGCATCCTGCAGGTCTAGCCCTCCTTCCCCTTCTAGCACCTGCTGGGACTACATCATGACCATCCTCATGGAGGAGACTGTCTACCTGCACTGCCATCAATAAGGTAAGGATGGGGGGTACACACGGCTGAGCTGCTCCTCCTGGGTCTCCTGACTGCCCCTACACCCTTATTAGCCGTGCAACCTCAAGCATTTGACTTCATCTGTGTGAGCCTCAGTATTACCTTTTGTACAATGGGGATCATAACATAATGTATGTCAAATGACATACATTAAGGGCTCAACATCAAACCCATGATGTTAGTTGCTGATACTTACTGAGAGCTTATGATATGCCAAGCATGGTTCTAAATATTTACATGTTTTTTATTTAATCATCACAACAACCCAGTGATAGGGGTTGATGCTGTGACTCCCAGTTTAGAGGTGAGAAAGCAGCTTGGCACAAAGACACATGCTTGTAAGCTCCTGGACTCGAAACCAGATCTTTGTCACTCCAAAGTCAGTGCTCAGCCAGTCTGGGATCAATAACTAGAGTTCCCCTTTAAAGTACTAAGAAGGTATATTCACAGCAGAGGGCCATCCTGCTTTGGAGAGCAAGGGATCTGTTTCCTATCAAGGCACAAAACATTAAATTTATTTAATGAGATAGACCTGGGTTCAGATCCAGGACTTGCGAGTTATCAGCTGTGTAACCCTGGGCACATTACAATAACCTCTCTGAGCTTCCGTTCTAACATTTGTAAAATAGGAAATAACAGACATGTGTTATGTTTTGAGGACTGCAATAACATGGTGCATTTAATGTGCCATGCTTCTATACAGTAAGTGCTCAATACATGCTATTGAGAGTCAACTACTGCCTTAGAAATGGTAGGTCTGAAACCCTCCATACAAAACTAAGTCAGATATATTTGTAGAGGGTGCTTGCGGGCATGAGTGTTTGGGCAGTTGTTTTCCTTTGGTGGGTGGCTCAAGAGAGGCTAATCACGCCTTTTTTTTACCATGTCCTATAGTTCCCAGTCAACACTGGCAAATGGGATGAAAGGGACTCAGGAGAGGTAAAACCTCCCGCTGACCTTCTGCCCAGGCCTTTCCCAAAGCCTCAGAGCAGGTCCGCTGGTCTGGCTCAGCATGCCTGCGGGGATGTGTTGGCTGGGAGGGCCTCATCATTATGCCTTATCATGACTTCCTGCGGGGTGTTCGGTGGCCGAGGCATGGTGGCAGCGGACAGCAGGGGGACGGTGATGTTGGTCAGCTAGGACGGGACCCTAAGGCTGCCCTTCCATTCCTGAGGGAGGGTGCGTTCTGCAGTGCCTCCTGTGCCTGGAGAAGGGGCTGCTTCCTCGGGGGCAGCAGGCCCAGCACTCTACTCTCAGCAGGGGAGATGAGTGACTGTGGTGGCTCAGGGTGGCTGGGAGGGCGTTCACTCAAGGGGGTGGTAATTCTTGCTGATGGGCTCTTGTGTGGCTTTTTGGGCTCATGCACATCCCATCAATATCCTTAGGCTGTGCAGGGTGGGGGACAGGTGTGTCCTGGGTCCTGGGGACCTTATACTGGGGCATGTTCTTTCAGGGCTAAATATTTTCTAGACTGCATAAGCAATGTTCTCAGGGTCACACCAATTTCACGTTGTCAGTGAAGATGACAAGGCCATGGATTATGTGCTCACAATCATCTACGCCAGCTGCAGTCCAAGTTTGGTAAGCTGCCTTGTGTGGGCATTATCCTGAAAATGACCCAGTCATTTGGAACTAGAAGACGAAAGGTTGAATTCCAGGGTCAGCAGGGGACCTGGAATCGAGAATTTTGTTTCCTGGAGGCCTCTTTTTCCCCAAATGAGGACAAGTAACCAATCTCTACTTGGCTGGTTACAATGCTGCTGGCCAGCAGGTGGCATGGGGTTGTGGCAGTGGCCTGGGCTCTGCAGTCCTGGTTGAACTTGGGCAAGTCACTTCACCCTCTGTGCCTCAGTTTCATTGACTATAAATGGGGATGTTAATGGCACCTATTTTATAGAGTTGTTGTGAGGATTAAATGAGATAAGGCACATGGCACAGAAAAAAATCAAAGGTTAGCTGCTATCATACTATTATAGTATTTAACATATTGTAAGGATTCAATGAGATAATGAAGTGGTCCATTTAAAGCCCATAGAATAAGGGCTTGCACACAGTAGGCACCCAGTAAGTGGTAGTGGAAGCAGCAGAGGTAAGCAAAGTAGGTGGCACTGGCTCAGGAGATGATAATACAGCTATTTGCTTGGTGGCTGTCATGAAACAGATGCTTCATGAATAGAGACTGTTGCTATGACGACCATCCTTACCACGGGCTATTGTTAGGATTAAGTGACTCGATATTTGAAAAGTTCTTGGAAGGAGGCCTGGCATTTATTAAGCACTGTATGGATGTGTGTTAAACAAATCAGTGTTAAGTCATAGGTTCTTTCTGGTAACTTCATTTTATTTAACACTGTGTGGCCCCACTGATCCTGTGTGATGGATAATGGCTCTGAGCCTCCCTTTGCTTAAGTGTCCTCGGCTGGGCAGTGAGGAGCTCTTTTGAAAGCAGACTTCCTTCTTGGCAAGATTGAACTAACCATGCCTGGCACTGAATGCTCTATCTCTCATCCATCCCTGAGTTGGATCTGCGGTATACTGCAGGCTTGATGGTGAGGCTCTATATGGCTTGGGTTAGTGTTTTCACCCATGCATTCCTTCATGGCCAGCTGGAGCAAAGTCTCATGTTCCTGCATCATTAAGTGCCAGAAAGTGTCCTGAAGTGTTTGTACCATGTCCATTCCCACCCAAGATCCGGGTCTGGAGCTATCCCAGCCTGTCCATGACATGCAGCCAATCCAGAGAGCTGATTCATTAGCAAGGACCAGATGCCCTGTGCCCACCTTCCCAGAAACCTCTCTCCACAGGGGCGCATCCTCCAACAAATGATCTGTAGGCTCTTGCTGGAAGCCAGGCTGGGTGTTAGGTGTCCCTTCTGTGGAGAATATTGTTGTTAGCCTCTGTGGCCCTCCATGTGCCAGTGGGACAGATGCCAGCTGTGCCCACCCACATCCCTCTGTGCATGCCACCCACTGCCAGCTCCCAGACTCAGGATCTCTTTGCCTGAGGGTTTTCTCCAGCCACCAGGGGTCCTCTGCCCATGGGTGGGGCACAAAGAAGTGTCAGGAAATGAGTGCTTCTTGGAGCGACCCACAGCACTGGCAGGAAGTCGTGTACACGAGCCCAGCTCTCTCAGCCTCCATTGAGAAAACTCTGAAATGTGTGATCGACATCCCCAAGAGCCCCCAGGATTTCAAGTCACAGTTCGCGCAGTGGTAACTAACCCTTTACTTTATCTAACCCTTTACTACCCGCCTCCCCTTCCGACCCCACTTCACCTCTCCCCTACCTGTGCTTCCTGGGACACCTCCCAGATGAGCTACGTGCACTTGAATCCTTGTCTGCCTTTGAGGAAACCCCAGCTGAGTCAGTTTATTCAGACAGGGCTCCTCAGATGCAACATTTCGTTGTAATAGGGGCTGTCCTGGACATTGTAAGATATTAAGCAGTATTTCTGGTCTTCACCTACTAGATGCCAAACAGCAAATCTGCCCCTACCGCACAGTTTGTGGAAACCAAAACTGTCCGCAGACACTGCCAAATGTCCCCTGGAGGAAAACTGTCCTGACTGAGAACGGCTGCTTTAGAGAGAAGCTCACATCACTCCACTGGGTGCTGCCCTGAAGTGTGGCTGAAGCTCACATCACTCCACTGGATGCTGCCCTGAAGTGTGGCTGAAGCTCACATCACTCCACTGGGTGCTGCCCTGAAGTGTGGCTGAGTGACTCGTGCTCTCCAGGCCTCATTCCCTTGTCTGCAGAGTGGGGGTGACAGCACCCATCCCCCAGCCAGGGTCGTATTCTGAGAACTCAGGAAGATGTGAATGTGACATGTGACAAATGCTCAGTGAGCAATAGTAGGTAACAGTGTACTGAGTGCTGCTGAGTGTCAAGCCCCTTCTCTGCTCTCTGCGTCCTGATTCATTTAGTCTTCCCCCAGCTGCCACAGACAGGTACCCTTGTCATCACCGTCCCCAGTTTTCAGAGGGAGAAACTGAAGGCACAGAAAGGTCAAGAAACTAGTCCAGGCTTTCACAGATGATCTTAGGCATGCCTGAGACTTGAACCCCAGGGGTCTGGCCCAGAGGTGGTGCCTCCCACCTTCACATCATGCAAGTTGTTTGAGGAGGAAGGACATTCTGGTTTCGCCCTCTTCACCCTCAGCGTCAGGTTCAGCCTACCAGGAAATGGTGAGGCCGTCCTCGGTTAGTTTTTGTGGGGGCCAGACCCATACAGAGCTAGTGCTTTCCGTCTGTGAGACGTATGAAGTCTTTCCTAGAGAAGGGCGTCAGTCAGACATCAGCAAACCTCTTCCTGTGGGCCGAATTGGCCCAGTGCCTGTTTTTATAGGAAGGTTTTACTGGGACACGGCCATACCCATTCATTTCCATATGTCTGTGGCTGTTTCCAGGACCCAACTGCAGTGTGGACCTGGACCAGTTGTGACAGCAGCTGTGTGGCCCACAAAGACAAACACTATCTGGCCCTTTACAGAGAAGTCCTCAGTGCCTGCCTTAAATAACAAAAGAGCAGAGTTTCAAAAGAATAATCCCCTTCACGATTGCAAAAAAAAAAATAAAATACTTAGGAATAAACATAACAAAGAATGTAAAGGACTTATATAATGAAAACTATAAACCATTGTTAAGGGAAATCGAAAAAGATATAATGAGATGGAAGAATATACCTTGTTCTTGGCTAGGAAGAATAAATATAATCAAGATGGCTATATTACCCAAAGCAATATACAAATTTAATGCAATTCCCATCAAACTTCCAATGACGTTTTTTAAAGAAATAGAGCAAAAAATCATCAGATTTATATGGAACTATAAAAACCCCGAATAGCCAAAGCAATCCTAAAGAAAAAGAATGAAGCTGGGGGCATAACAATACCTGACTTCAAACTCTATTATAGGGCCACGACAATCAAAACAGCATGGTATTGGCAGAAAAAAATGGTATTGGTCTGTTCCACTCAGACCAATGGAACAGAATAGAAAGTCCAGAAATAAAACCAAATATATATAGTCAAATAATTTTTGATAAAGGGGCCAACAACACACAATGGAGAAAAGAAAGCCTCTTCAATAAATGGTGCTGGGAAAACTGGAAAGCCACATGCAAAAGAATGAAACTGGACTACAGTCTCTCTCCCTGTACAAAAATTAACTCAAAATGGATCAAAGATCTAAACATAAGACCTGAAACAATTAAGTGCATAGAAGAAGACATAGGTACTCAACTCATGGACCTGGGTTTTAAAGAGCATTTTATGAATTTGACTCCACAGGCAAGAGAAGTGAAGGCAAAAATTAATGAATGGGACTACATCAGACTAAGAAGTTTTTGCTCAGCAAGAGAAACTGATAACAAAATAAACAGAAAGCCAACTAAATGGGAAATGATATTTTCAAACAACAGCTCAGATAAGGGCCTAATATCCAAAATATACAAAGAACTCATAAAACTCAACAACAAACAAACAAACAATCCAATAAAAAAATGGGAAGAGGATATGAATAGACACTTCTCCCAGGAAGAAATACAAATGGCCAACAGATATATGAAAAGATGCTCATCTTCTTTAGCTATTAGAGAAATGCAAATCAAAACGGCAATGAGATACCACCTCACACCTGTTCGATTAGCTGTTATTAGCAAGTCAGGTAATAGCAAATGTTGGAGAGGCTGTGGAGAAAAAGGAACCCTCATACACTGTTGGTGGGAATGTAAAGTAGTACAACCATTATGGAAGAAAGTATGGTGGTTCCTCAAAAAACTGCAAATAGAACTACCTTATGACCCAGCAATCCCTCTACTGGGTATATATCCCCAAAACTCAGAAACATTGATACGTAAAGACACATGCAGCCCCATGTTTATTGCAGCATTGTTCACAGTGGCCAGGACATGGAAACAACCAAAAAGCCCATCAATAGATGACTGGATAAAGAAGATGTGGCACATATACACTATGGAATACTACTCAGCCATAAGAAATGATAACATTTACAGCAAAATGGTGGGATCTTGATAACATTATAAGGAGTGAAATAAGTAAATCAGAAAAAACCAGGAACTGTATTATTCCATACGTAGGTGGGACATAATACTGAAACTAAGAGACATTGACAAGAGTGTGGTGGTTACGGGGGGGAGGGGGGAATGGGAGAGGGATAGGGGGTGGGGAGGGGCACAAAGAAAACAAGATAGAAGGTGACAGAGGACAATCTGACTTTGGGTGGTGGGTATGCAACATAATTGAACGACAAGATAACCTGGACTTGTTATCTTTGAATATATGTATCCTGATTTATTGATGTCACCCCATTAAAAAAATAAAATTATAAAAAAAAAAAACTGCAATGAGATACCA
Source organism: Saccopteryx bilineata (assembly GCF_036850765.1). Taxonomy (NCBI): domain Eukaryota; kingdom Metazoa; phylum Chordata; class Mammalia; order Chiroptera; family Emballonuridae; genus Saccopteryx; species Saccopteryx bilineata. The sequence goes on from NC_089490.1 coordinate 317,886,279, forward strand.
CCTCACACCTGTTAGATTAGCTATTATTAACAAGACAGGTAATAACAAATGTTGGAGAGGCTGTGGAGAAAACGGAACCCTCATACACTGTTGGTGGGAATGTAAAGTAGTACAACCATTATGGAAGAAAGTATGGTGGTTCCTCAAAAAACTGAAAATAGAATTACCTTATGACCCAGCAATCCCTCTACTGGGTATATACCCCCAATACTCAGAAACATTGATACGTAAAGACACATGCAGCCCCATGTTCATTGCAGCATTGTTCACAGTGGCCAGGACATGGAAACAACCAAAAAGCCCATCAATAGATGACTGGATAAAGAAGATGTGGCACATATACACTATGGAATACTACTCAGCCATAAGAAATGATGACATCAGATCATTTACACCAAAATGGTGGGATCTTGATAACATTATAAGGAGTGAAATAAGTAAATCAGAAAAAACCAGGAACTGCATTATTCCATACATAGGTGGGACATAAAAGTGAGACTAAGAGACATTGATAAGAGTGTGGTGGTTACGGGGGGGGGGGAGAGGGAGAGGGAAAAGGGGAGGGGAGGGGCACAAAGAAAACTAGATAGAAGGTGACCGAGGACAATCTGACTTTGGGTGATGGGTATGCAACATAAGTGAACGACAAGATAACCTGGAGTTATCTTTGAATATATGTATCCTGATTTATTGATGTCGCCCATTAAAAATAAAATTATTAAAAAAAAAAAAAAAAAAAAAAAAAAAAAAAAGAGCAGAGTTTCACGCTGTGTGTGTGTGTGGGGGGGGGGGGGGGCCTCAGATGGTTCTAAACTTTCTTTCAGTGTCTGCTTACCACTGTCTCCACCTCCTGGTTCTTGGACTGCCCAGTGTGCAGAGGAGGCAAAGACAAGTTCTAAAGCATTGAAGACAAGTTCACAGACAGAGAAGAGTATTGTCAGACTGCAGTCTGTGACCCTCTCTGTATGTCAGGTGCGGCAGGTGCGACCAGATGAGGCGGCCGAGCACTGAAGTGAGGCCAGTGCACACTGAGATGTGCTGTCAGGTACAGTACACACTGAATAGTGAGATTAGGTGCCAAAAAATAAAGTATCGATAATTTCATATTGAGTATGTTAAAATGGTAACCTTATGGATAGATTGGGTTAAAGAGAATATATTGTTGAGATTACCTGTTCCCTTTTACTCTTTTAGTGTGGCTAGAAGAGGATTTTAAATTAAACATGTGGCTCATATTGTATTCCTACTGGACAGCGCTGCCCGAGTGCAGCATTTCTTACCCTTGGTGCTGTAGACATTGGGGCTAAATAATTGTTTGTGTGTGTGTGGGGGGGGGTTGTCTCATATATTTTATGACACAGCATATCCATGGTGTCTCTACCCACTATGTAACAGCATTAGCTAATTCCCAAGTTGTAATAATGAAAATATCTCCAAACATCACCAAACGTCCTTGAGGGACCACCATTGCCCAGGTGAGAACCACTGCTCCAGGACAAGGACGGTGCGGGGAGAGGACAGCTGAGGGGAAACGGCTGAGAGAGCGGACCGCGATCTCGGAGTCTCATCTTCTAGGTTGCAACCTCGGCTCCACCACTTACTAGCTGGGTGGGCTTGGGCGGGCTGCTTAAATACTCCGTGCCTCCGTGTCCTCCTCTGTCAAAGGGGACTGTGGTAGTACGTGTGCTCAGGGAGCGGTAGCTGTTGTTAGTGGAAAGAGCGGGGGGACCTCAGTCTAAAAGACAAGCTCTGTCAGGTACTGCGTCGGGGCCTTGGGTGACTAAGATGTGTCATCACGCCAAGCCTCAGCTTCCTCTTCTGCAGAATGGGAAGAGAAGTGCAGTCCTTACAGGGTCAGTAGGATGAGAGGCTCGCCTCTGCCCAGCACGGCTGCAGCACAGAGGGGGCGCTGTATAAACAGCAGCACTCTGTTCCCTACTCACTCACAGTACAGGAGGGGACTGTGAGCGGGTGGGCAGGGAGAGCTCAGGGCCCCAGACGGGTTCTTCTGATCATTTCAGTGTTTGTCCACCTCAGGCCATCCATTTCACAGGTGCCTTTTGTTTTGTGTCTCAATCTGTCCCCTACCCCTTGGGCACATGTCCCTTACCTCCATGGGTTCTGCCTTGATGCAGTTTCGCCGAGCTGATCTGTGCTGGTGGTGGCCTGGAGCAGTTGATGGGCACAAACCGGGTGGGACACCACCCTCCTGACCTGGGCTAGACGCAGCAGCTCGCCAGTGGTCTTTGTGGACCAACTCTGCCATGAGGTCACTTGGGTCTTAGTCCCACTAAAGATGGAGGCAGAGGACAAATGGATGCCCTTATGCTGTCCAGCCTCCACCTGCAGGGCGCAGCAGGGAGTGTTGTGGGTTCTGTAGCAAAGGGACCCATTGGTGATGTCTGCAGGGTGGGGTCTGGGGGCAGACATGCTTGCTACTCCTGGGCACAACTGAACAGTGTTTCCCAGGCTGTATGTGCATATGTTCTGAGTGTCTCCCTGTTCCTCCACCTGCAGGGCTCCCCTGACGCTCCTCTGTGAGAGTGTGAAGAACTGGATCCTCTCCAATCTTCCATGGATGTGTTTTGACCTCATCTGCCATTGTGGTCTCCAGAGAGCATTTATGGAGTGCCTACTGCATGCGGCAATACCAGGGAAGGGGCCTGGCCCTGGAGTCTGGACCTGTGCTCCTCTATTTCCCAGATGTCTAGTTTGGGTGACATTACATTAACTTTTTGGAGCCTCAATTTTCTCCTCTACAAACTGGGTATAGATTTTATTTATTTTCCTAAGAGAGAGCAGTGAACAATGGATTTTATTGGTAATGGGGTAGGTTTAATCACTGTTGCTTTCCCAGCACCCAGCTAAGAGGGGTTTTTTTTAAGACTAGATGGGAAACATGTATAAGGACCTAGCAGGTAGCTTTGCAGGTCACAGGAGCTCAATAACTGTCAGTTCTCTCCTAGGAACTAAAAAATTAAACTCACCATATATTTACTCTGATTATTTATTTTTAACAGATGAGGAAACTAAGGTACAGAGGAGCAAAGTTACTCACCTAAGTTGACACAGCTAATAAGCAATAGAGAAAATTCTTAGCAGGTTTTCTTTCCCCAGCATTTTAGCCCAGAAAGGGAGCTAAAACTTGTGTATTTACAAGATTCTAGAGAAGTGTTAATACATCGCGCATGGCCCGGGAAATAGCAGTGCAGGTCACATCGCTGGGTCCCTGGAGGTGCAGGCAGGGAGAGCGTGAGCTCCCCTGTTCTATTCCCTCCACTCCCAGTGCCCAGTGCAGGGCCTGGAATGGGGCAGTTGCTGGGTATTTATGGAACCGAATGGAAGAGCTTCCTAGAGAAAGAGGAGGGGCTGAAATGGGTCTAAACGATGTCACCACTGCTGTGGCTCATTCCTGATGGTGGCTGGGAGCCCAGATTCTGGAGCCACAAAGTTGGGGCTCAAATTCCAGCTCCACATTTCCTAGCAGTGCGACCTGTTCCAAAGCCTTGGTTTCTTCTTCTATAAGATGGGAATAATAACAGTACCTGATTCATACCGTTGTGGTGAGAATCAAATAAGATATGTAAGCTCTAGAAACAGCCCCTTGGCACATAGATGACCTGTATAAGGCTTAGCCATTACATCATCATCATTGTTGTCATCATCGTTATCATCTTCATCATCTTGTCGTTCTCAAGGGCAAGTCCGCAGACTCCAGTCCAGGTGTTCTGTGGGCAATAATGATGACATGAGAGGGACAGCTAGAGGTAAGCAACACAGTCGAAATGCGCATGGGTCAACATTTTCTAGTGCCCCTGTGCGCCGGGTACTATGCCCTCCATATGACCAAGGCGGAGAGGTGAGGGGTAGCAGATTGGTGGGCATTTGTTTAAAGGTACAGGGCCATCTTTGAAAGCAGCAGGTGCATCTCTCTGGTGACTGACTTGCCAGGGCCTTCTCATCCGGCTGCAAACTGAACAAGAGTGGTCCACCTCTCCTGCTCTCTCTCTCTCGATGTGAGTCAGAGACACCCAGAGGCCCAGAGAGCCTGGAGAGCCACTAGCCCCATCCTGCCCTCCCCTCTCTGCCTCCAGCTTGTGAATTAAATACCTTAGATTCCAGCAGAGGACATGGTGTCACCCTGAGCAAGGTTGAAAATGTGATAGGTCCTCCCCAAGGTGACAGACCTAGTAAGCAGTCAGGCCAGAAAGTGACTTCACCCTTCTGAGCCTAGCCTTCCTGACCTGTAAATGGAGGGCGATGGGAACTTGTTGGGTCATGAGGGTTCACTAAGAAGTGGACGGCACTCTGGAGACTCCGTGAGACGAGGCAAGGACGCTGAATGTGGACGATGACCACTTCCCTCTCCCGCGGCAAAGCCTGCCTACTGCAGACATGTGTTTACTGAGGACCCACCTGTCAGCCCTGGTCAGTCATGTGATTGTGTCTCCGGACTTGCCTTGTGATGCTGGACCCAGACTGACAGCCGGGGTCTGGGACCAGTACCTGCAGGAGAGCACAGTAAGGCTTGGCCTGGCTCGGCCCTTGCTGGGGCAGAAACTGCAGGCTTGTCATCTCAGGAATAGACCCACCTGCTCTGGCGATTCAAGGATGTTGCGACGTGTTTGGGTTCTGCTTGCCCAAATTGGTGTCCCTCTCCTCTTCTTAAGAATTCTATGACCTAAAGTCTGCTTCTGCCCATTGGGATCAAGATCAAGGAGGACAAAAATACACGTGCTCACCAGAAGTATAAAGAATTGATCATCGCCTGACCAGGCGGTGGCACAGTGGATAGAGCGTCGGACTGGGATGCAAAGGACCCAGGTTCAAGACCCTGATGTCACCAGCTTGAGTGCGGGCTCATCTGGCTTGAGCAAAAAGCTCACCAGCTTGGACCCAAGGTTGCTGGCTTGAGCAAGGGGTCACTCAATCTGCTGAAGGTCCGCAGTCAAGGCACATATGAGAAAGCAATCAATGAACAACTAAGGTCTCGCAACAAAAAACTGATGATTGATGCTTCTCATCTCTCTCCATTCCTGTCTGTCTGTCCCTATCTATCCCTCTCTTGACTCTCTCTCTGTCTCTGTAAAAAAAGGGAAAAAAAAGAATTGATCATTACTAAGCATTTATTAAGCATCAGCTGTATGCTCAGTCTTGGATAAGGTGCTGTGATTCCAGAGGGAGAAGAAATTTATAATGCAGTTAAATCTAGTTTTTCATATTCTCTTTTTCTTATCCATAAGCTCTTTTGTTACTTTAAACTCATCCTGAGACCCTCATCTCTTCATCATCATTCTGAAGGACCAGGTCTCATCCAGGCACTTGAAGTCCAGGACCATCATTGTCTATAATATATCCTCCAGCCCTTCACGTCCACTCTCTTAGCATCTCCCTGGCTCCTGACTCCTGTGTCTGTCTGCAGTGTTGAGTGATGTGGAGCAACTCTGAGTGGCCTGAATAGGGAGCTGGGCTGGGAGTCAGAAGGGCTGGGTCCGCCCTGCTGGATGGGCCTTGTGAGGTCAGGTTCTGCCCTGGGATCCCCCACGTGGTGGACTCTGGTCATTTAGGATTGTTCTCTTCATTCCAGCTGTCAGCTGATTTTCAAGGAGGTGCTTCATGCTCAGAGCAGAGGAAGCAATTTTAGCAGACATAGGGGAAGAGCTGATACAAACTTGGTGGGCTTGGGACGAAGCGGGTGAGACAAGCCTCTGCTGCTCTCCAGTGGCCAGAGTCTCCATGCTGTACCCTCGTCCCAGGCAGCATCTTGAACAACCTCTGAGGCCCATTTATTTAGTACATTTCCAGCACAGAGAGCTATTTCATTGTTTTTGCAGAATAAACTCGCCCATTGGTTTTACTTGAATTTCTACATGCAGAACACACAAGGATGACCTTGGTGTAGGAGAAGGGGCTTTGCTCAAGTTATCTTCAGTTGTGTCCAATTTTGTTGCCTCAGAGTGAAGATGTGGAGAGAGTTTTGGATGACTGGAAGGAATAGAAACTGGCAATATCAACATATGGTGCAATTATTCTTGATGAGACACTTGAAAATGTACTGCCAGTTTGAAAATGTACTACCAGTTCGAGGGTCCTAGCCAAATCACGCTGGGCCGTTCACAGTGGAAAAGTAAATAAGAAGGAGCTGCTCAGGGTTGTACCGCCAGAGTGGGCTTTTAATGCCCTGGTTTTGATAGCAAATATTATTTTTGTAACAATAGTTGCACTGAACGTCAAATCAATGACCTGCTTGCTCATTTGTGCATCATTCCTGGAATTCCAAGCACAGATTTAACCTGAGAACCTGAGGAGAGATTCAGAACATTGTGTGATTCTCCATAGAGAAATCACCATGTCACAGAAATGAAATAACCCCAAATTTAAACTTGGTTTGGCTCCTCATAACTTTATAATGGCTATTGCTTTTTTTGGAACATTAATGGACTGGCTTTCTGGATAATTTAGAGATTCCTCAGACTGTGACAATGAACTTTCTTCAGCTGGTAGCACATCAGATAAACTCACTGTGGAAATGGAGTCAAACCAAATTCCACCACAGTCAGCAGTTATTTCCTGATGGTTCTTTTGGTGACCAGTGGGTATAGCACAGGCGACCAAGCAGCAAAAGCCATACAATAATCATTCTGAAATGTCTGATCTTTTAAAGGCAAAGAATCAAAGTTTGAGGAGACATGACAGAAAATAGTATCAAGACTCAACAAAGTGAATGAAAAGAACAAGTGGGGTCCAAAGGCAGCCAGCCAAGCAGCGGAATCCCTTCATGAAATATGGGAAAACATAACAAAGCAAAACAAAAAGAAAAATTTTTTTTATCACGAAAACTTCAGGATAATTTTGAAACAGAAGCTGCATATGACGTATCTGTCTCTGGTGAAGACCAGTTTTTAGAATATGTGGAGGGACAGTCTGGGGCATGAAATGGACATTGCAAATTCCCTTCTTCATCCAGAGCCTTATTGAGTTTCACGCTTGACCATAACACCATAATGAAAATCTTTGACCTTTGATAGCAGCAGATGTTTTGCAGAAGTCCCCAAAGCAGGGACCTGTTGCATTTGAGTTGGTGTCTCTCAAGCCTTACCTTATTCAAGTTGTTTTACAGAAATGCAAGGAGACAATGGTGTTTATAAGAGATTGCTCTGTGTACAGAAGAGAGAGCAGAAATAAATATGAGTTGAGCTGCAGATGTTGTTATAAACTTTTCTATAGATAACCATCTGATGTTTGGCAAATAAATATAAGTTGCTTCTTATGAGCATTTTTTTCTCTGATTGTAGTTTTTATTTTATAGTCTGATGAAGAAAAAGAGTTATTTGAGTTATCAAGTAGCCAAGTCACTGAGGATGCTCCATCTACCCATTTTCATGATTGCAATAATAGTCACTTTATATTGAAATGTTAAAAGAATCTTAAATACACAATTATTAAATGAACACAAGAGCTGAAATGTCGCAGAAGGCAAGGGGTAGTTCACCTGCCTTGGTGACAGTTTGTACATTTCTTTGCTTCTATCCACTTCGATTCTCTCATCCTCCTGTGCTTGGATTTATTTAGAGCTGCATCTGCTATTCAGTGTGTTCAAAATTATCTGTTAGCACTTCATGAAGGGACACAGCCCTTGGCCTAGAGGGGGACTGGGAGGGTGGATGTGGAGTAGCTGCATTAATTTGGTGTTGGGCTGAATGAAGGCAGTCCCTTTCCCTGTGAGACCACTGGAGAGAGGGGAGCAGGGAGCACGGAGAAACTGCTGTGGTCACGTCTTCGCCACGCGGCCAGAACCCTCTGTGTTGTACAATGATTTTGTTCTCGTGAACAACTGTCCTGTATTACAGTTCTGTAAATGAGTATGGAATACTGACAATACTAGGTTTCATATGGCATCTCAGTGTTGATCTCAGGAAACCAATGTTCTATTTGGTTCTTTTCTTTTTTTTTTTTTAATAAATTTTTATTAATGGTAATGGGATGACATTAATAAATCAGGGTACATATATTCAAAGAAAACATGTCTAGGTTATTTTGTCATTAAATTATGTTGCATACCCCTCGCCCAAAGTCAGATTGTCCTCCGCCACCCTCTATCTAGTTCTCTCTGCCCCTCTCCCTCCCCCTAACTCTCCCTCCCTCCCTCCCATGTCCTCCCTCCCCCCACCCCTGGTAACCACCACACTCTTGCCCATGTCTCTTAGTCTCGTTTTTATGTTCCACCAATGTATGGAATCATGTAGTTCTTGTTTTTTTCTGATTTACTTATTTCACTCCTTATAATGTTATCAAGTTCCCACCATTTTGCTGTAAATGATCTGATGTCATCATTTCTTATGGCTGAGTAGTATTCCATAGTGTATATGTGCCACATCTTCTTTATCCAGTCTTCTATTGAAGGGCTTTTTGGTTGTTTCCATGTCTTGGCCACTGTGAACAGTGCTGCAATGAACATGGGGCTACATGTGTCTTCACGTATCAATGTTTCTGAGGTTTGGGGGTATATACCCAGTAGAGGGATTGCTGGGTCATAAGGTAGTTCTATTTGCAGTTTTTTGAGGAACCACCATACTTTCCTCCATAATGGTTGTACTACTTTACAGTCCCACCAACAGTGAATGAGGGTTCCTTTTTCTCCACAGCCTCTCCAACATTTGCTATTACCCGTCTTGTTGATAATAGCTAATCTAACAGGGGTGAGGTGGTATCTCATTGTAGTTTTGATTTGCATTTCTCTAATAACTAATGAAGCTGAGCATCTTTTCATATATCTGTTGGCCATTTGTATCTCTTCCTGGGAGAAGTGTCTGTTCATGTCCTCTTCCCATTTTTCTATTGGATTGTTTGTTTGTTTGTTGTTGAGTTTTATGAGTTCTTTGTAAATTTTGGATATTAGGCCCTTATCTGAGCTGTTGTTTGAAAATATCATTTCCCATTTAGTTGGCTGTCTGTTTATTTTGATATCAGTTTCTCTTGCTGAGCAAAAACTTTTTATTCTGATGTAGTCCCATTCATTTATCTTTGCCTTCACTTCTCTTGCCATTGGAGTCAAGTTCATAAAATGTACTTTAAAACCCAGGTCCATGATTTTAGAACCTATGTCTTCTTCTATGAACTTTATTGTTTCAGGTCTTATATTTAGGTCTTTGATCCATTTTGAATTAATTTTAGTACACGGGGACAGGCTGTAGTAAAGTTTCATTCTTTTGCATGTGGCTTTCCAGTTTTCCCAACACCATTTGTTGAAGAGGCTTTCTTTTCTCCATTGTGTGTTGTTGGCCCCTTTATCAAAGATTATTTGACCATATATATGTGGTTTTATTTCTGGGCTTCCTATTCTGTTCCATTGGTCTGAGTGTCTATTTTTCTGCCAATACCATGCTGTTTTGATTATCGTGGCCCTATAATATAGTTTAAAGTCAGGTATTGTAATGCCCCCAGCTTCATTCTTTTTCCTTAGGATTGTTTTGGCTATTCGGGGTTTTTTATAGTTCCATATAAATCTGATGATTTTTTGTTCCATTTCTTTAAAAAATCTCATAGGAATTTTGATGGGAATTACATTAAATTTGTATATTGCTTTGGGTAATATGGCCATTTTGATTATATTTATTCTTCCTATCCAAGAACAAGGAATATTTTTCCATCTCATTGTATCTTTTTCGATTTCCCTTAACAATGCTTTGTAATTTTCATTATAAAGGTCCTTTACATTCTTTGTTATGTTTATTCCTAGGTATTTTATTTTTTTTTGTTGCAATCATGAAGGGGATTATTTTTTTGAGTTCGTTTTCTAATATTTCATTGTTGGCATATAGAAAGGCTATGGACTTTTGTATGTTAATTTTGTATCCTGCGACCTTACTGTATTGGTTTATTGTTTCTAATAATCTTTTTGTGGAGTCCTTCGGGTTTTCGATGTATAGGATCATATCATCAGCAAAAAGTGATACCTTTACTTCTTCTTTTCCGATATGGATGCCTTTTATTTCTTTGTCTTGTCTGATTTCTCTGGCCAGAACTTCTAGCACCACGTTAAATAAGAGTGGAGAGAGTGGACAACCCTGTCGTGTTCCTGATTTAAGGTAGAAAGTCCTCAGTTTTATGCCATTTAATATGATGTTGGCTGATGGTTTATCATATATGGCCTTTATCATGTTGAGATATTTTCCTTCTATACCCATTTTGTTGAGAGTCTTAAACATAAAATTGTGTTGTATTTTATCGAAAGCCTTTTCTGCATCTATTGATAAGATCATGTGGTTTTTGTTCTTTGTTTTGTTGATATGGTGTATTACGTTAACCGTTTTGCGTATGTTGAACCATCCTTGAGATTCTGGGATGAATCCCACTTGATCATGATGTATTATTTTTTTAATATGTTGTTGTATTCGGTTTGCCAGTATTTTGTTTAGTATTTTAGGATCTGTATTCATTAGAGATATTGGTCTGTAGTTTTCTTTCTTTGTGCCATCCTTGCCAGGTTTTGGTATGAGGGTTATGTTGGCCTCATAAAATGTGTTTGGAAGTATTGCTTCTTCTTCAATTTTTTGGAAGACTTTGAGTAGAATAGGAACCAAGTCTTTGAATGTTTGATAGAATTCACTAGTATAACCATCTGGGCCTGGACTTTTATTTTTGGGGAGGTTTTTAATAGTTTTTTCTATTTCCTCCCTGCTGATTGGTCTGTTTAGGCTTTCTACTTCTTCATGACTCAGTCTAGGAAGGTTGTATTGTTCTAGGAACTTATCCATTTCTTCTAGATTGTTGTATTTGGTGGCATATAATTTTTCATAGTATTCTACAATAATTCTTTGTATATCTATGATGTCTGTGGTGATCTCTCCTCTTTCATTTTGGATTTTATTTATTTGAGTCCTGTGCCTTTTTTCCTTGGTGAGTCTTGCCAAGGGTTTGTCAATTTTGTTGATCTTTTCAAAGAACCAGCTCCTTGTTTTATTGATTTTTTCTATAGTTTTTCTGTTCTCTATTTCATTTATTTCTGCTCTGATTTTTATTATCTCCTTTCTTCGGCTGGTTTTGGGTTGTCTTTGTTCTTCTTTTTCTAGTTCCTTAAGGTGTGAAGTTAAGTGGTTTACTTCGGCTCTCTCTTGTTTGTTCATATAGGCCTGAAGTGATATGAACTTTCCTCTTATTACTGCTTTTGCTGCATCCCAGAGATTCTGATATGTCGTATTTTCATTTTCATTTCTCTGTATATATCTTTTGATCTCTGCGCTTATTTCTTCTTTGACCCATTCATTTTTTAGAAGTATGTTGTTTAGTTTCCACATTTTTGTGGGTTTTTCCCCCTCTTTTCTGCAGTTGAATTCTAGTTTCAAGGCTTTATGATCAGAAAATATGCTTGGTACAATTTCAATTTTTCTAAATTTGCTGATTTGTCTTTGTGGCCCAACATATGGTCAATTCTTGAGAATGTTCCATGTACACTAGAGAAAAATGTATACTCTGTCGCTTTGGGATGAAGTGTCCTGTAGATGTCTATCATATCCAGGTGTTCTAGTATTTCATTTAAGGCCACTATATCTTTATTGATTCTCTGTTTGGATGACCGATCTAGAGGTGTCAGCGGTGTATTGAGGTCTCCAAGTATGATTGTATTTTTGTTAGTTTTTGTTTTAAGGTCAATAAGTAGCTGTCTTATATATTTTGGTGCTCCTTGGTTTGGTGCATATATATTAAGGATTGTTATGTCTTCTTGATTCAACTTCCCCTTAATCATTATGAAATGACCATTTTTGTCTCTGAGTACTTTTTCTGTCTTGTAGTCAGCATTATTAGATATGAGTATTGCTACACCTGCTTTTTTTTGGGTGTTGTTTGCTTGGAGTATTGTTTTCCAGCCTTTCACTTTGAATTTGTTTTTATCCTTGTTGCTTAGATGTGTTTCTTGTAGGCAGCATATAGTTGGATTTTCTTTTTTAATCCATTCTGCTACTCTGTGTCTTTTTATTGGTAAGTTTAATCCATTTACATTTAGTGTAATTATTGACACTTGTGGGTTCCCTACTGCCATTTTATAAATTGCTTTCTGTTAGTTTTGTATCTAGTTTGATTCTTCTCTTTTGTTTTTCTATCATTTGTTTTTGTTTGTTTGTGTTCCATACTTCTTTCCTCTGTTGCTACCTTTTTTAAGTCAAGTGTTTTTGTGGTGGTTTTTTCAAGGGTGGTTACCATTAAGTAATGAAAAGGGTACCTACCATATTCATTGTAGTACCCTATCTTATGAGTATTTCTGCACTTCATCGTCCTTTGCTACTGTAAATCTCCATCCTCTCCCCCCTTTTTTTCCTTTGTTGTCACAGTTTAAGTTTCGTTTTATTGTGTTTTGTTTCTTGGTGGAGCTGTTACTTGTGGTGTTGTTTTCTTTTGTTCTTTGAATCTGGTTGGAAAACCCCCTTTAGTATTTCCTGGAGTGGGGGCTTTCTGTTGATAAATTCTCTCATCTTTTCTGTATTTGTGAATGTTTTTATATCTCCTTCATACTTGAAGGATAGCTTTGATGGGTATAGTATTCTTGGCTGAAAGTTCCTCTCTTTCAGGGCTTTAAATATTGGGGTCCACTCTCTTCTAGCTTGTAGAGTTTCTGCTGAGAAATCTGATGATAATCTAATAGGCCTTCCTTTATATGTTGTACTCTTCTTTTCCCTGGCTGCCTTGAGAATTTTTTCTTTGTCATTGGTTTGTGTCATCTTTATTATGATGTGCCTTGGAGTGGGTTTGTTGGGGTTAAGAAAACTCGGTGTTCTGTTTGCTTCTTGAATTTGAGGCTTTAGTTCTTTCCACAGGCTTGGGAAGTTCTCGTCTATTATTTGTTTGAGTATATTCTCCATTCCATTTTCTTTCTCTTCTCCCTCTGATATACCTATTATTCTTATGTTATTCTTTCTGATGGAGTCAGACAATTCCTGTAGGGGTTTCTCGTTTTTTATTATTTTTGAGTCTCTTTCTTCTTCTCTCTGTTGTGCCTCAAGTTGTTTGTCTTCTATTTCACTAATCCTATCTTCAATCTGGGCTGTTCTGTCAGCTAAGCTTGGTACCTCGTTTTTCAGCTCGTGAATTGAGTTTTTCATTTCTGTTTGATTTGTTTTTATAGTTTCAATTTCCTTGGTAATATATTCTTTGTGTTCATTGAGTTGTTTTCTGATCTCCCTATATTGCCTTTCTGTGTTTTCTTGTATATCTCTGAGTATTTTTAAGATTTCTAGTTTAAATTCTCTGTCATTTAGCTCCAAGGCTTCCAATATGTTAAGTCTTTTCTCCATAGATTTTTCCACATCTGTTTGTGTTACCTCTCTTTCTTTTGTATCTATAATATTTGATTTCCTCTTTCTTATTGGCATCTGAGGGTGGTCTTGTTGATAGCACTAATTAGAATTAATAAAGAGTAAAAAGTAAAAAAAAAAAAAAAAGTAAAACACCCCACAAAAAAAAACAGTAATAATTTATTATTTCCCTCTTTTTTCTTTCTTCTCTTTCCCTCCTCTCCCCTCCTCAGGGAAATATCGTGATGACCTGTGAATTATATTATGCTAAATGGAACAAAAACTGCCTATAATGGAGTGCCTGTTTTGGGGTGAAGAGTTCAAGGGGCAAAAAAAAGGGAGTAGGGACCTACTAAATGCAAAAAAAAAAAAAGGAAGAAAATCTTAGACAAGCATAAGATGATTTGCTTGTAAGTGATGGTCAACTAAGAGATATAATGAGAGGGATAAGAGGGAACCAGAAAAAAGGAGGAAAAAAAAGAATAATAAAGAAGAAAAAAATAAAAATAATAAGTAAAAATCTGTTGTATTAAGTGGAGCGAAGACTAAATACAATGGAGACCTTGGGTTGGGAGGAATGCTAGTGAGTTAAAAAGCAACGTAAAAAGTACCCAAAATGCCACAAAAATAAACAAACAAGAAAAAAAAATAACAAAAGCGAAAAAGAAAAATAAAGCCAAAAAAAAAACCTTGAGTCCCAAATTAACTAATTTGTTCGTGATTGAGGATTAAATGGGAGGAAAGTAAAAGGAGAAAAGAAAAAAACGAATAGAAAGGAAAAAATAAGAAAAAGAGAAAAACGAAGGAAGAAAAAAAAAAAGGAAGAGAAAAAAACAAAATAAAGGAAAACAAAAAAAAAAAAAGAGGAGAGAGTGAGAGTTAAGTGTTTTGGAGTATAACCTTAAAGGAGGGTGAGGATGAAGAAGAGAAATAAAATGTAACACTCATGGGTAGTGTAGTTCAAGAAAAGGGAAGCATAAGATGGGCAGAGAATAGAAGGACCGAGGTGGAGGAAACAGAAATAATAATAATAAAGGCAATAAGATAGAAGAAACAAACAACAACAACAAAAAAATTAGTGGAACAAGTTGTAAAGTCTGTGGATTTTTCTTGATTTTGAGAGGTTAACTTCTTCCTTTTTCTTTTCTCTCCCTCTTCCTGGTTGGTGACTCTGTACCCCAGGCTCTGCCCCTGTGTCACACTTAGGTAGGGATTTGCAGTTGATGGGATTCTATGGCAATGTCATATAATTGGCTTTAGTCTTGCTGGTAGTCAAGGCTTGTTGGAGTTTGCAGGGTCCAACGATGAGAAAGTTTGCTTTCCTGGATTCTCTCTCCTAGTCTCCCTTTCCTGAATTAGCAGCCTGGTGATCCAGCTATAAGGCTGCAACTGCTTCTGCCTGGGGAGTAAGAGGCTCAAAGAGCTGGGAAATCCCCGCTCTATCCCCACTCAGCACAAGGCTTTGGGAAAGGCTCTGGCAGTCAGAGCCTCCAGTGTAATCAGGCGGGGGTGGGAGTCAATTGTTGTCAAGGTGACTGTTCAGCGCCTAGCATTCAGTTGGACCTCTCAACCCAGGCTTTCCACACTTTGTAGCCTTTTTTGGCTGGGAAGGAGAGGCACTAGTCTCTGCTTGCGACTAGTGTAGTATAGATCTTATTATCTGCCAAGTCCCTCTTGTTAGCGTTTATCCCTGAATATGGAGGCTCTATCAATCAGAAGTTGCCCCCGCCCCTTTAGCGAGAGGCACTAAAAAATATCACGCCTCTTGTCTTGGATCGCTGAACTAAGAGAGATCTTATCAATTAGAACCCGTGGGTGCGCAGATTTCATGGGTTAAGCTAATTTCAGTGATTGGGCCGCAGCTGTGCTCCCGAAGGTATTTCAGGCTGCCTGAGCGCCCCTCCCCCAACGCTTGATTGTTAGCTTGAATGGCTGGGTGAGGTGCCCCGCCCACGGAGAGAATGTCCCAAGTAGGGAAGACCGCCCTGGCGCCTCTCCCGCTCGCCCCGCTGCTGGCGGCTGGGGCGCACCGGACGCAGGATAATGGGGCACCCTGGGTGTGCGGGCCAGTAGGGCGCTCTGGGCGCATGGAATGCCCAGGGCACGCGCGCGAATGGGGTGCTCCGGGCACCGGTGGCTGGGGACTCTCACTCGCAGTGCGCAGGCCGCTGGGAACGTTAGCAGTGCTCGCTCTGCGACCGGACCGGGCGCGCGCCAGCGGCTCCTCGCCGCTCCCGAGTGTGGGCTGACTCACCACAGGCGCACTCCCTCCGCGGCTTGAATGAACGTCCCTGTGGTAGCTTCCTTTACACCCTCGTTTCTCAGATTCAAGTGATAACAGTCCTTTCGCTTTCAGTTTGTGTGGAACTCCGGAATGCTCCGAGGATAAATTTTTCTGTTTCTAGTTGATAAATTTGTTTTGATTTTGGGGAGATCTGTTGGACACGCTGCTCATGGCGCCATTTCCGTGACGTCACTCTCTATTTGGTTCTATTTCATGGTAGAGACTGAGCTGCTGGAGGCCCTGGATGTGGAGTGAGAATAGAAGGGGTGTGCAGGTCACCCAAGTACAACTAAGCATCTGTCTAGGAGAGGATCTGAACATTAAAGGGACAATATAACTCTTTACTAGGAATGTATTTTGCTCTTTCAGAATTCTTAAATTCAAGTGAGGAGGGCAGTGCCCATTTTAAGAAGGATTTTAGCTACAGTTGAGGACAATCACTGGGGCTGTAAGGGGGCTTCCGTGTTGGGCTGCTCTCACTTCAGTGCAGGTATTTCTCTGTGGGGGAGGGAGCATGAGCATATGCATGCGGTGTATTCATTATGTAGGTTTTAAAAATCATTTTTTTTACATGTGGTATCTACACTTATATCTCTGCTTATAAGTTCTTTTTGTGGAAATTTTTATTCTGTATAGATAGCTTATTTACTAGGAGTTTTATATAACTTCATGTTATACAGAATTCACTTGGTGTTACTTTGCTATAGCTTTTAAATGGCTTAATTTTAAGAAAGAAATTCTATTTTTTAATAAAAGTGTCACCCTCTTGGTGCTAAGCAAGAGAATTCACAATTACATCATTGAGTGTAGAATTGGGTTATGTACAATCCTGCATCTTTAAATGTGACAGATATGCGACACCTTCTGTGAATATATATATATACACATATATATATGATTTTTCAGTTACAGTTTACAGTCAATATTATTCTGTATTAGTTTCAGGTTACCACAAAGTGGTTATAAAATCATGTGCTTCACAGAGGGGTCTCCCCACTGCATTAAGCACCCACCTGGCCCCATACATATTGATCTTGGTAATACTGACCACCTTCCCTGTGCTGTAATCTGCATCTCTGTGACTACTGTGTATCTACCAATTTGTCCTGCTTAATCCTTCACCTTTTTCATCAGCCTCAACCCCCTTCCTTTTAACAGCTGTCAGTCTGTTCTCTATATCTAGGAGTACGTTTGTTTTGTTTGTTTATTTCACTAATTAGATTCCTCATATAATTGAAATTAGTATTAGTCTTTCTCTGACTTATTTCACTTACATAATAGCCTCTAGGTCTGCCCATGCTGTTACAAAAGGTAAGAGTTTTTAAGCATGATCTCATTACATGATTGTGTTTGGAAGCCCTTACTTTTCTTTCTAGAAGTAGAGCTACTTTGCTTTGGTCTCCTGGAGCCATATTTATAGTTGGCCCAACTTTCCTGACAGGTAAATGATTTTTCACTTTTTACTATCATCTGGAAACCATTTACTTTTTAGTAATTTTGCTGTTAGGGGCAGGGGTGCTCCCAGGCCTGCCCAGTTCCTCCGCCTTCCAGCTGGAGGCCAAGAGTGAGCCCTGGTGGGTGGAGCTAGGGTGCAGGGACCCCGCTGGCTGGCCTGTGGCCTCCTTTCCAAGAGCTGGCATTCTCAGCCGTCCCCAGGACCTTCCTGTGGAGACCTCTCACTTTTGGCAGGGACAAAGAACTGTGGCTAAGCAATGTATTGCTCACTGGCTCCTTTCTTTGTACCCTTTTCTCATTTTGTTTCTATATTAACCCCTGCACATTTTGATGTCTCTGAGAAGTTATTGACAGCAGCAGGGCGGCTTGTAGGTTAACAGAATGTTAGTGTTGAAGACACCCTAGAGATCGCTTAACGCAGGGATTTGTAACCTCAACTGGGCTTCAGAGCCTTTGGCCCCAATCCTCAAAAAAGTGTGCAAATTTTTCTTATTTGAGTTTGTCTCTGGGGAGTTGGGACTATAGCTTTTATCAGATTCCCAAATGTGTTGCTGCCTCAGAAAAGGTTAAGAAACACGTACTTAACAGAAACTTGACTTGGAAGGGGTGGTGAACACGCATTATGGTGTATGGAAAATGTATTGTAGACTTGTGGACCTGAAACCTGTGTAATTTTGTTAACCAGTAGCACCTGTAATAAATTCAATTAAAAAAGCCACAGAGAAATATGTACTTACAAATTCCAATTTCTTTTCAGATGAAGAATAAAACTTTAAGAAATAAAAGTAATTGCCAAGGTCACTCAGGTAATGTTAGTTAGGACTACAAATCACACCAGCCTTCCATATGGTGCCTCAAGGAAACAGGTACGGTGTTCTTTTAATACTTTGAAATGTATTAAAACTCTTCAGATCTTGGGTTCTAAATGCCATTCTCCACGAAATGGAATCCAACTCTTTGGAGAAATGGCTGACTTCAGGGCAGAAAGAGGAAAAGTATTACATGCCCTTGAAAGATCTTGTGCTAAAAGGCAAGATTTTCACAGTGAAGAGGACATGACAGAAGGAAATAGGAGATGGGGATGTGAAGTACAGCACAGGAAATAGAGTCCTATTGTGATAAATATGTGTGGTGCCAACTGGGTACTGGAACTATCAAGGGGAACACTCACAACCACTGTGCTGTCCACCTGTAACCAATACAAAATAATAGAGTATAAACTGTCATTGAAAAAATTTAAAAACAAACATATAATCCTAGAAAAAAAAAGACTAAAAAGTATTATAAAATTAATAATAAACGGTAATTATTTCTGGAAAACAAAGGAAATAAGAGTCAGTTTAAATGTACCTCAACCTACTAAATGTGGGACAATTTGAGCATCATGAATGTATAGTGATAAAAATGGATTATAACAATGAATTTTTAAAAAGAATCCATAAGTACAAACTTAATCTCAAAAGTTTAAACATCACAGTTGGGGATGACAATTCTTCTTGACAATGGTATGCAAACTACCACTCATACAAGAAATGAAATTGGGAAAATTACCATTTTGCAACCATTTCAACAGAGTTATCAATAGACATTAAAATCACTAAGTGAAAGCTTGCTGGAGAGCAGAATCTTTACACAGTCTCAAAGTACCCTTGGATTTTTTACTCATTACAGAAGCATAAACATAGTACCTTTTTTTTAAGTGAGAGGAGGGGAGATAAAGAGACAGATCCCACATGCACCCCTACTGAGATCCACCTGGCAAACCCCCTTTGCGTGGATGCTCTGCCCATCTGGGGCCATGGTGGCAACCGAGCTATTTTAGCCCCTGAGGCGTAGGCTCCATAGAGCAATCCTCAGCACCTGGCTGATGCTCTCGAATCAGTCAAGCTATGGCTGTGGGAAGGGAAGAGGGGGGTGGGGTGGGATGGGGCAAAGAAAGAAAAGCAAACAGTTGCTTTTCCTGTGTGCCCTGATCAGGAATCGAACCCATGCCGGGCTTCCACACGCCGGGCCAGTGCTGTACCATGAGCCAACCGGCCAGGGCCGAAAAATGCAAATTGGGAAGCATTCTACCCACCACTGGCCTGTACTTTTAAAAAGTGTTAATGTCATGAAAGACAAAGAAAGGCTGAGGAACTGTTATAGATTTATTGAGTACATTATCTTCTGGTGCCAGTTCTAGGGATGCAAAGATGATGGAGTCTCTATTCTTTGAAGTTCACAGTCTAATGAGGGACCTAGTCAAATAAATAAACTATTAACACAGTGTCATGAGTGTAACAGCAGCATGCACTAGTTACAGAGAAAGCATAGAAGAGGGAATAAATAACTTTGCTGTATGTGGTAATTGTTAAGGGGAAGTAAAATGTGATCTGAATTTTGAAAAATGAATAGAAATTTACAGTGGCTGGTAATGAACGGTCTTCCTAGGTAAAGCAAATAGTATGTGAAAGTTATGAAAGTGATTGTGGAAGATGCTTTTTATAGCATTGGAGTAGAAGTAGGTGGAGATAAGTTAGAAAGCAAAAAAATTATTATATTTTTTAATTAATTCAAATGATCAGTGATCAAGGCCAGAATAAGAACAATGGCTCTGTCTATAGACAGGAAGGGATAGGCAGGCTCTTGACTGGTGATATATTGGAGAGTGACACTTTGATGTCAAAGTCCAGTGGCTTCTTAAACATAATACTTCTGTGGTTCCCACTGTTAGAAAATAGGGTCTTACCCAGACCAGAGAGTGCCCTGGAATTGCAACCACCATTTTATAAAGCTTAGGTTTGAATTTCTTCTTTAGCAGCATTTTTTTACCTACCTTTTATTTTTTCCATGAATAACCTTTGGCAGTTTGTTGAAATCTTAGAACAGCCCTCCTTACAAGACAGGGTTGTCCACTCTCTCCACTCTTATTTAATGTAGTACTAGAGGTTCTAGCCAGAGCAATCAGACAAGACAAAGAAATAAAAGGCATCCATATCGGAAAAGAAGAAGTAAAGGTATCACTTTTTGCAGATGATATGATCCTATACATCGAAAACCCCAAAGAATCCACAAAAAGACTACTAGAAACAATAAGCCAATACAGTAAGGTCGCAGGATACAAAATTAACATACAGAAGTCAATAGCCTTTCTATATGCCAACAATGAAACAACTGAGAACGAACTCAAAAGAATAATCCCCTTCACGATTGCAACAAAAAAAATAAAATACTTAGGAATAAACATAACAAAGAATGTAATGGACTTATATAATGAAAACTATAAACCATTGTTAAGGGAAATCGAAAAAGATATAATGAGATGGAAGAATATTCCTTGTTCTTGGCTAGGAAGAATAAATATAATCAAGATGGCTATATTACCCAAAGCAATATACAAATTTAATGCAATTCCCATCAAACTTCCAATGATGTTTTTTAAAGAAATAGAGCAAAAAATCATCAGATTTATATGGAACTATAAAAAACCCCGAATAGCCAAAGCAATCCTAAAGAAAAAGAATGAAGCTGGGGGCATTACAATACCTGACTTCAAACTATATTATAGGGCCACGACAATCAAAACAGCATGGTATTGGCAGAAAAATAGACACTCAGACCAATGGAACAGAATAGAAAGCCCAGAAATAAAACCACATATATATAGTCAAATAATTTTTGATAAAGGGGCCAACAACACACAATGGAGAAAAGAAAGCCTCTTCAATAAATGGTGCTGGGAAAACTGGAAAGCCACATGCAAAAGAATGAAACTGGACTACCGTTTGTCCCCCTGTACAAAAATTAACTCAAAATGGATCAAAGATCTAAACATAAGACCTGAAACAATTAAGTACAGAGAAAAAGACATAGGTACTCAACTCATGGACCTGGGTTTTAAAGAGCATTTTATGAATTTGACTCCACAGGCAAGAGAAGTGAAGGCAAAAATTAATGAATGGGACTACATCAGACTAAGAAGTTTTTGCTCAGCAAGAGAAACTGATAACAAAATAAACAGAAAGCCAACTAAATGGGAAATGATATTTTCAAACAACAGCTCAGATAAGGGCCTAATATCCAAAATATACAAAGAACTCATAAAACTCAACAACAAACAAACAAACAATCCAATAAAAAAATGGGAAGAGGCCCTGGCCGGTTGGCTCAGCGGTAGAACATCGGCCTAGCGTGCGGAGGACCCGGGTTCGATTCCCGGCCAGGGCACACAGGAGAAGCACCCATTTGCTTCTCCACCCCTCCGCCGTGCTTTCCTCTCTGTCTCTCTCTTCCCCTCCCGCAGCCAAGGCTCCACTGGAGCAAAGATGGCCCGGGCGCTGGGGATGGCTCTGTGGCCTCTGCCTCAGGCGCTAGAGTGGCTCTGGTCGCAACATGGCGACGCCCAGGATGGGCAGAGCATCGCCCCCTGGTGGGCAGAGCTTCGCCCCATGGTGGGCGTGCCGGGTGGATCCCGGTCGGGCGCATGTGGGAGTCTGTCTGACTGTCTCTCCCTGTTTCCAGCTTCAGAAAAATGAAAAAAACAAAAACAAAAAAAAAGAAAAAATGGGAAGAGGATATGAATAGACACTTCTCCCAGGAAGAAATACAAATGGCCAACAGATATATGAAAAGATGCTCATCTTCTTTAGCAATTAGAGAAATGCAAATCAAAACGGCAATGAGATACCACCTCACACCTGTTCGATTAGCTGTTATTAGCAAGACAGGTAATAGCAAATGTTGGAGAGGCTGTGGAGAAAAAGGAACCCTCATACATTGTTGGTGGGAATGTAAAGTAGTACAACCATTATGGAAGAAAGTATGGTGGTTCCTCAAAAAACTGAAAATAGAACTACCTTATGACCCAGCAATCCCTCTACTGGGTATATATCCCAAAAACTCAGAAACATTGATACGTAAAGACACATGCAGCCCCATGTTTATTGCAGCATTGTTCACAGTGACCAGGACATGGAAACAACCAAAAAGCCCATCAATAGATGACTGGATAAAGAAGATGTGGCACATATACACTATGGAATACTACTCAGCCATAAGAAATGATGACATTGGAACATTTACAGCAAAATTATGGGATCTTGATAACATGATACGAAGCGAAATAAGTAAATCAGAAAAAACCAGGAACTGTATTATTCCATACGTAGGTGGGACGTAATAGTGAAACTAAGAGACATTGATAAGAGTGTGGTGGTTATGGGGGGGAGGGGGGAATGGGAGAGGGAAAGGGGGTGGGGAGGGGCACAAAGAAAACAATATAGAAGGTGACAGAGGACAATCTGACTTTGGGTGGTGGGTATGCAACATAATTGAACGACAAGATAACCTGGACTTGTTATCTTTGAATATATATATCCTGATTTATTGATGTCACCCCATTAAAAAAATAAAATTATAAAAAAAAAAAGAACAGCCCTCCTTAGATAATGTTTTTAACCACATAAAACATAACACACCAGATAACTAAGGAAATCAATTAAAGTGAAATACAGCTTCATCAACTAGTAGCAACTGGTATTTCTGTGAGTCTAAGATGACTGAAAAATGTATAGCATGATTATATAATTAAGAAAATAGACGTAATTTCTTTTTCAGGTGCACACCAAATTTACAGTTGATGATTATAGTCACTATTTTTTTACTCCTTGCATCCATCCAGTGGGTTCTTGTTTACTGATCTCAGCAGGGGGCTTCCTTGAAACTGTATCCAGGAATGCTGTGGGTGTAACCTGAGACTCTGAAGGTCTCTTCCACCAACTAATCTCACTGGGGGCACGGTTTTTTCTCAGCTTCAGTAGGGGGAGGTGTATCTCAGATCTCCATGGAGAACTGAGTTACTGCCCCTCCTCCCCACTTCTCGTTTTCAGCTGTGTCTTGTTGCGCTGATTGCAGCTGGATAGATGTCCGGAGATCTCTGATCCAGAAGCACTTCAGCTCTGTTTTGTGAAAGGTTCAGTCCCTCCCCCAGCTATGGCCGCCTCCAGCACGAATGAGTCAGCTTTTTTAGTTCGTTTCCTGCATTCCTTAGCCCCTCACAGTCTGTCCCTCTCCCTGTCCTTTCCACTTGGGAGATAAGCTGGTCTTTTCAACACACTTCGCTCCCTGGTCTCCAGGCAAGTGGCTGTGAGCAGTAGTTTCTGCTCTTTTCCCTGTGTGAGATCCCCTCTGGGCTCTCAACGTCACCCCACCCCCTCTGTTCCTGTAAGCAGAGGAGATTCAGGTGCTCTCTACCAGGATTGTTGTGGCTTCTTCTTTGCTCCTTGGTTTTTGAGAGCTGTTCTTGCAGTTCAGAGTTGATTTTTCATGCTGATTTTTCCTAAATTGATTTGTATTCCAGTTTGATGGTGAGAGCTGGGCATCTGTGCGTCCGCGTACTCTGCTGCCATATTTTTCTCTCCCATCCAGTGGGTTCTTGGCTTGTTCAGATATGATTTTGAAGGTGTTTTGCTTTCATGATTTCAAATCACTTATTTTTCTTAGAATGCCACATTTGTATGTATTTGTGTCTTTCTTTATGCTATATATTTTTTGTGATAGATACATTAAATGAGTATTGTAACTCATTAAAAAAAACTACAAGTAAAATAACATTAACATAAAATATAAATAAACGGTAAGTTTAAACATTATTAAAATTATAATGTTGGCCCTGGCCAGTTGGCTCAGTTGTAGAGTGTTGTCCCAGCGTGTGGAAGTCCGAGGTTACATTCCCAGTCAAGGCACACAGGAGAAGCACCCATCTGCTTCTCCACCCTTTCCCTTCTCCTTTCTCTCTACCTCTCTCTTCCCCTCCCACAGCCAAGGCTCCAAAGAAGCAAACTTGGCCAGGGCACTGAGGACGGCTCCATGGCCTCCGCCTAAGACACTAGAATGTCTCCAACCACAATGGAGCAACACCCCAGATGGTGGCAGAGCATCATCCCCTGGTGGGTTTGCTGGGTGGATCCCGTTTGGGAGTCTGTCTCTCTGCCTCCCCACTTCAGGAAAATACAAAAAAAAATTATAATGTTTATTATGTTTTCTCATCTAAACTATTATGATGATGATTAAAACATAATTTTAGGAAAAATAAAATTCTTTGTAGGTAAAGCATGTTTAAAATGCTTTATTGGACTGATATTTTTATTGAACTAGAGATAATAGTATTTAATGGGTATTTTAATAACCAAAAAAGTTACCAAATCATTAACCCAATAAATTTAAATTTATTTTCTATCTGGTGACGAAACTATGGTATGTAGATTTTCATTCTCTATTTTTTTCTAATAGTATGTTGAAACTGACTATTTTAAAATCATTTAAATTTTATTACAATTAAAGACAGTTTTGCCTTTTTTAGGATCTTCAAACCATCCATCAGCTTATGTATTAGAAATTGTAGCTTATGAAGCATGGCACTTACTTCTTGACAAAATTGTTAGTGCAAAGGAACCTCATTAATTCGACAGCATTTTTTTTAAGACAACTAAATTTAACAGGGTAACATTGGTCGACCAGAGCACAAAGATTTCGAGAAAACATCTCCACATCATTTGGACAGTTGATCATGCTTTATACCCAGCACCCAAAGTCAAATAATCCTCTGTCACCCTATATTTTGTTTCTCTTTTAACCCCTCTCCCTTCCCCCACTCCCCTTTCCTCTCTTCCCTTTCCCTCCCCCTGGTAACCACTGCACTCTTATCTATGTCCATGAGTCTCAATTTTGTGTCCCACCTATGTATGGAATCATACAGTTCTTAACTTTTTCTGATTTACTTTTTTCACTAGTATAATGTTATCAAGGTCCATCCATGTTGTTGTAAATGGTACTATGTCATCATTTCTTATGGCTGAATAGTGTTCCATTGTATATATGTACCACATCTTCTTTATCCAGTTCTCTATTGAAGGGCATTTCAGCTGTTTACATGTCTTGGCCATCGTGAACAATGCTGCAATGAACATGG
Organism: Saccopteryx bilineata; assembly: GCF_036850765.1. Lineage (NCBI taxonomy): Eukaryota > Metazoa > Chordata > Mammalia > Chiroptera > Emballonuridae > Saccopteryx > Saccopteryx bilineata. Next base: position 317,911,255 of record NC_089490.1, read on the forward strand.
GGGTGCATGTGTCCTGACGTATGTATGTTTTTGAGTTTTGGGAATATACACCCAGTAGAGGGATTGCTGGGTCATAAGGTAGTTCTATTCTTTATTTTTTGAGGAACCACTATACTTTCTTCTATAATGGTTGTACTAATTTACATTCCCACCAACTGTGAATGAGGGTTCCTTTTTCTTTGCAGCCTCTCCAACATTTGCTATTACCTGTCTTGTTGATAATAGCTAATCTAACAGGTGTGAGGTGATATCTCATTGTACTTCTGATTTGCATTTCTCTAATAGCTAGTGAAGATGAGCATCTTTTCATATATCTGTTGGCCATTTGTATTTCTTCCTGGGAGAAGTGTCTGTTCATGTCCTCTTCCCATTTTTTAAATTGGGTTGTTTGCTTGTTTGTTGCTGAGTTTTGTGAGTTCTTTGTATATTTTGGATATTAGGCCCTTATCTGAGCTGTCGTTTGAAAATATCATCTTCCGTTTAGTTGGCAGTGTTTGTTTTGTTGTCAGTTTCTTTTGCGGTACAGAAGCTTCTTAGTTTGATATAGTCCCATTTATTTATCTTTGTCTTTAATTCCCTTGCTTTGGGGTCAAATTCATAAAACGTTCTCTACTGCCAAGGTCCATGAGTTTAGTACCTATGTTTTCTTCTATGTAATTTATAGTTTCATATCTTGTATTTAGGTCTTTGATCCATTTTGAATTCATTTTTGTGCAAGGAGACAAACTGTAGTCAAGTTTCATTCTTTTGCATGTGGCTTTCCAATTTTCCCAGCACCATTTATTGAATAGGCTTTCTTTTCTCCATTGTGTGTTTTTGCCTCCTTAATCAAAGATGATTTGACTATATATATGTGGTTTTATTTCTGGGCTCTCTATTCTGTTCCATTGGTCCATCTGTTTTTCTGCCCATACCATGCTATTTTGATTATCATGGCTCTGTAGAATAGTTTGAAGTCAGATATTGTAATGCCTCCAGCTTTTGTTTTTTCCTTAGAATTATTTTGGTTATTTGGGGGTTTTTATGGTTCCATATAAACCTGATGATTTTTTGTTCCATTTCTTTAAAAGATGACATTAAAATTTTGATGGGAATTGCATTAAATTTGTATATTGCTTTGAGTAATATGGCCATTTAACTATATTTATTCTTCCTATCCATGAACAAAGAATATTTTCCATTTTACTGTGTCTTTTTCAATTTTCCTTTAATAATTTTTTTTTTTAACAGAGACAGAGAGTCAGAGAGAGGGATAGGGACAGACAGACAGGGAGAGAGATGAGGAGCATCAATTATCAGTTTTTTGTTGCAACACTTAAAGTTGTTCATTGATTGCTTTCTCATATGTGCCTTGATCATGGGCCTTCGCAGAGTAACCCCTTGCTCAAGCCATCAACCTTGGGTACAAGCTGGTGAGCTTTTGCTCAAACCAGATGAGCCTGCGCTCAAGCTGGCGCCCTCAGGGTCTCGAACCTGGGTCTTCCACATCCTACTCCGACACTCAATCCACTGTGCCACTGCCTGGTCAGGATCCTTTAATAATACTTTGTAGTTTTCAGTATATAGGTCCTTTTACATTCTGTTATGTTTATTCCTAGGTTGTTAATTTTTTTTATTGCAACTGTAAAAGGGAGTATTTTTAGTTCTTTTTCCAAGTTTCAATGTTGGCATATAACTTGACAGCATTTTAACATCAGTGTTTCAAGATTGAGGGTTCAATATATTAGACAACATGGCAGGTAATGTAGTTAGAGTTTATGTAAATATATAAATGTTATGAGAACTTGACCAGTAGTGTGATTTCATGTCTGAACAAATCCAAACTTTGGATAATTTTTTTTTCCATATAAATTTCAGAATAATCTTGTTTATATATGTAAGCAATACTGCTGAGCTTTTGTTAGAAATTTCATTAACTTTGTGTATTGGTTTGGGAGAATTGACAGCTTTATTATGTTGAGTATCCTGAGTATTCTGGTCCACAACTTATTTATTCATTTAATAGTCTGTTATTTTTTATTTTATTTTGCAAACTATCAAGAGACGCAGATGAGATGAAAAACACCAACTCACAGTTATGGCACTTATTAATTGTTCATTGATTTAGCAGTTTTGTGTAGTTTATAGCATACAAGTCCTACACATATTTTGTTAGATTAACACCTAAGATTTATATTGATTATAATTGTCTTGAGCAACCTTAAAAGTTGATATTGTTAAGTAAAGAAGATGGTAAGGGCATTCCAAAGGAAAAAGACTGTAAAGAACCAAAGCCTAGCTTCACCAGGCAGTGGCGCAATGAATAAAGTGTCAGACTGGGACACGGAGGACCCAAGTGCAAAACCCTGAGGTGATGGCTTGAGCGTGGCTCATCAGCTTAAGCTGCGGGATTGCTGGCTTGAGTGTGGAATCACAAATATGACTCCTTAGTGGCTGGCTTGAGCCCAAAGTCGCTGGCTTGAGCAAGGGATCACTCATTCTGTTGCAGCCTCCTGGTCAAGGCACATATGAGAAAGCAGTCAATGAACAACTAAGATGCTGCAATGAAGAATTGATGCTTCTCATCTCTCCCTTCTTGTATGTCTGTCCCTCTCTCTGACTCTCTGTAAAAACAAACAAACAGAAAAAGACAAAAAAAGAAACAAAACAAAACAAAACCCAAGGGCTTGAGAAAGCTGGATTATATAATGAGGCAGAGAGGGAGAGAAGAGAGCCAAGCAGTCAGTGGAGCTAGATTGTAAAGGGCCTTGATTAGGGGAATTGTGTCTGACTGTGGAAACTATGCTGCTCACAAAATTTAGAGGATATTTCAAAATTAATATGAAGCGATAAAATATCCCCTAATTTTTGTGAGCCGTATGTATGCGGTATTGGAATGGTTAGAACAATCAGATTTTGTTTTTGTGTGTTACTCTCATATCAGTGATGACATAGTTGAGGGGCAGAGACTTGAAGCAGGGTTACAAGGTAGGAGGCTACTGCATTAGTCCAGGTGAGAAATGACGAGATGTAAAGACAATGAGTTTAGTTTTAGACATGTCTGAAGTATTTGAATATTTGCAAGTCTTTTGGGAATTTACATTAAAGTTTATCGTTCTGTAAAAGTAAGAATAGTGTTTGTTTCACCACTAATCTCTAAAACAGTACAATGTTTAAATACATGTGCATGTTAAGTAACTGTTTAATGAATAAATGCGTGAATTACGTTTATTAAGCAATTCTCCTATTTTCACCAGTCTTCAAGTGCAAAAAAGTTGAAAACCTGTAATTTAATACTGAAGAGGTCTTAAGTTAGTAAGGAAGGAGTCTCAGAGTGACTAAATTATTTGATATCATAGAAATAAAAATATTAAGAAGAGTAATTTTGATTGCTTTATTAAAATGTTCCTTACAGAATTCTTTATAAAAATACTGCGTCCATAAAGTCATTCAACAAATATCAAGACCTTCTATATGTGTATATATATGTAACACTTCAAAAAAGACAGATCTGTGTTCTTGGTCCTTAATACAATTCTAATACTTAAAATTCTGAAAGTTTAATTTAAAAATCTTAAATTTCACTTCACTTACAATTTCAGTAGTGCTGAAATTTTGATTTAGTATTGTAGTGCTATCATAGTTTTTGCTCACAAGAACAAAAATCTATCATTCTTTTGCTATATGAAATGTTTGTTTTAGCTATATATTTATAAATGTATTTGTGTAAAACAAAACTTTGAGTTGTAAATAAATTTTAAAAATGAAGGAAATAAAATCAGTGTAAGTTAGAATCATAATACATTTAATTAATTCATTCTAAAGTTATGGATTGTTTTCCTGTCCTGGCTGGATAGCTCAGTTGGTTCATGTCAGCCCAAGTACAGAGTTTGACAGTTCAATCCCAGTCAAGGCACAAAAAGGAACAGATAGATGTTCCTGTCTTTCTCTCTCTCTAAAATTAATCAATAAAAAATTTTTAAGTGTGGACTGTTTTCATGAAAGAAATGTACGAACTGTACCCTTAATTGTACCTCTACAAATAGGACATTTTCTTAGAGAAGGGGCACATTCTTTGCATACTACTAGATGACCACAAGGAATAAACACTATGGACACTTCTTTGTCCATACACACTTTACACGTTCTCTCTTCTTGCAATCTCCTCAGTTGTTCTTCCATTGGTAAATCTAAGAAGAGAAACAAACTTTTAATAAAAGGCAACTTGCTGCTTCTCCCTCAATAAAAAGCCAAGAAAATAAAAAACAATATTTTCTACTGGTTTAAATCATTAATACTATTTTACCTGAAACATTTTCTGTGGGAATATACTTTATGTCCCGTTGCACTATGGGAGAAAAAGAAAAGGCATTATTGTGGCAATTAATGTTAATATTTAGTCACAAAATATATATGTTTAAACTAACATTTGAGACTGGCCAAATACTATATCTGTCATAATGTCAAGGCAACAAAAGTCTTTAGTTTTTTTGTGCAATTAATAGTTTATAAATTAGATTGAATTTTTTTCAATAATCACAAATTACTAATAAAAGCATGTTTTCAATTGACTTAGAAAGTTCTCAGAAGTAATTTAACAGCACTCACCAAATAAACGCTTGTATAATGTGGGGTCAATTTCTTGTAGAGAGTTTCTGAATATAGTGGCTGCAAAATTTCCTTTTACAATAATAGTATCAATCAGTTCTCTTGCTTGCAAAGATGTCTGTGTTTTCTGTTTAATAATATCATATTCTTGTTCGTTAATCACTCTGGCAATCAGTAAACTATCCAGGATTGGAACCACACAAGTCAAATGTTGAAAAAGTGCCATTCTGTTCTTCCGGATATATGATAGATCATCTTTATAAAAAAGAAAGCAAACACAAACGTTCAATCTCTGCTCACAAACTTCCTACACCACCTACACATATAGCTAAATGAAAACAGCCATAATTGGCCTGACCAGGTGGGTCGAGTGTCAGCCTAGGACACTGAAGTCTGAGGTTTGAAACCCTAGGTTCAAAGTCGCCAGCCTGAGTGCATCAGCTTGAGCTGATGTTCCTTAATCAGCTTGAGAACAGTTGCTGGCTTGAGCACAGCATCATAAATATGATCCCATGGTCACTGGCTTTGGACCCAAACATCACTGGCTTAAAGCCCAAGGTTGCTGGCTTGAGGGGTCACTGGCTCAGATGGAGCCCCCCAGTCAAGGCATGTATAAGAAGCAATCATTGAATGCTGACGTCGCTGGTTGAAAACCCTGGGTTTGGCTGGGCAAGGCACCTATAGGAGTTGATGCTTCCTGCTCCTCCCCCTTCTGTTTTTCTTTCTCCTCTCTAAAATGAATAAATTTTTTTTTTAAAAAAAAGGACAGCAGCAATCAATGAACAACCAATCAATGAACAACTAAAGTGAAACCACTACTAGTTGATGCTTCTCATCTCTCTCCCTGCCTGCCTGAGTCTGTCTCTACCTCTCTCACTGAAAAAATAAAAAATAAAATAATTCATACTCAGGCATTGAAGTTGATTGCTATGTTTGGGAGTACCGATTCCCTGTGCTTAATAATAATAATGCTACTTATAATAAGGACTAACTTTTACTGAGTGTTGTGGTAAACACTGTATGTGTATGTACACATTTCATCTTCACAACAGCCCTTTGAGTTCAATACTAGTATCCTAATTTAACAGAGAAAACAGGCAGTGTGGCAAGTAAATTACTAGAAGACATGCAACTAGCAAAAGTCAAACCAAGGCAGCTGGCATTATAATCGGTACTCAAAACCATTTGGCAATACGGCTAAGCCTTTAATCAAATAAAATTTAGAACCTATAAAATTGAAATTTCAATTCAATCTAGTCAAACTGGGAAGAACTAAAATTAAAAAATTAAAATAATAGAACATTTTCTCTCAAATTACCATTTACCCATAAAATTCCTTTAAAATCCCATTTTAAGATAAAATTTTATTTTCCCAAATTAGACATGATATTGCCATTACCTAAATATTTTGTAGTAATAGGGGAAAGACAGCATTTCAAAAACTAAATCTTCTCAATGACACATCCCTATCCTTTAGGATCACTGTATTCTCCTTTTTTATCTAGATTTTTGTATCTATTGGTAAAATGCTTCCTATTTGAAACTCTGAAATTTTGTTATCTGTTTCGACCTGGGTTTTGGTAAGGGAAAACATGCCTGGGACTCTCCTAGTCGTTTGTTTAAACTGGCCAGAGACACACAGAGAGAAAGCAGAAGCCTGGAAGAGAGACTCACGAGGATGGGCTTAGGGGCCCCAAGAGAGGCCACAGATAGTCACAGTCGTCAATCACCATTTGTGCCATAGTGCCCCTCTGGTACCCTCAAATCTCCAGTAAGAGCTTGTTAAAAGTTGTAGACTATTTTTAGCTGTGTAAAATGAGTCTCAGATCTGGTGCATGCCTGGGAAAGAGTGGCAAAGGAGAGATCATTTCTCTTTGTCGAGGCCAGAGTGATGAGAGCAATCAGAGCAACCAAATGAGGCTGGACATGCTCTGAGGAAGAGTTTTTGTATAAAGGCTATAGATTAGCAGACAAAGTTTTTATAGAAGATATGGATGAACTGTCTTGAGAGAATGTAAAACAACAGTACCCTAGGACTCCCCTAAATACTACAGGGACACTAGGAAGGAAAACTCAGCTCTTACGTGGAGAAGTAAGAGACTTAATCATAATTTATACATTAATTTATAGTCACAGCCTAAGACATACCGTTATGCTAATATTAAAATTAATAATTGTCCTTGATCCCACCCAATTTCCAGTAAATGGGAGTGAGCAACCAGGGGTCAAAAATCTGCCACGAATAATTACATAGTCAACTGCCCAACGTAAAAATATAAATTAAGAAAAAGCAGGAATGAAAATGATTTCATTCAAATATATATAATTTTTTCAATTAAGCAATTCAAATATATCTTAATGTGAAAAAAATTTTTCAGAATTCAAATTCAGAATACTGAACATAAGAAAAGTCTGACTGACTTGACTGTATTTTCAGTAACTTATATACAGTAACATCAAATTCTTATGGAAATAAAGTTTGTACTAATAAATATGTGTACCTGATTCTTCTTCCTCGGTTGCTCTTTCTTTCTCCTCTTCCCTTATTTCATCTTCAGCATTAAGTAAATCTAATACAAGATCGCTGATGACTTTATAATTCTCTCCACTTGTTAGGATTTTACTCTGAACTGTCTGTTTTACCAGCCTTCTACTGAAGCCCATTTCCAAGGCAGCTTTAACCACAGGTGTATTCATCATGACTGCATCTTCTGAATGATTTTCTCCAGGTCCATAACAAATAACTAATGGAATAAAGAGTTTAACACATATTGGGATAATCTGTATATTTTTAAAGTTATTGTTATTGTTAATATCAAAAGCATAAAACTCCCCAAAAATATAGTCACTTTTTTCTATTAACTGTTGAATTTAAAATAATGATATACATGTTGTCACTAGAGTAAGAATTTGGAATATTGTATTCAGATACAAAATATGCGTTATCTTGCATAACTATGAATGAGAGAAGGAAATGGAATGTCAGGGATCACCTCCAGCAGAACAGAGGTTCTTTTTTCCCATGTTGAATAAACAAATGAGCTTTCTAAACCAAATGTGTTTCACATACTTTCAAGAAGTTGTTATCATCACTCACTGTTATTACTATAATGGTGTCTTTCAGTATTACTCCCATCTAGTTCATTCTCAACATTGCAACCAGTGTGACTTTTTAAAAACACAAATCTGATTTCATGGTTCTTAGGAAAACACGCAGTTGTGGCTTATAATACCTCACACTTTATTTGGACCCTATTCACTTCATCCTCACTTCTCGCCACTCATTCATTCGCACTCTACACTCCAGCCAAGAAGTCAGAAATTTTGCCTGCGGTGCTAACTACTCTTACTGCTGACCTGATTCATTCATTTCTCTGTTTGCAAATCCTACTTCTGGACATACAGAATTTTGTTCAGTTCATCAAATGTGCCTGTACTCTTATGTTAGTTAAGTCTTTCGTGTGCTGTCCTTTCTGCCTGGAATGTTCTTTTCCTCCCTCTGTCACTTGGTTAACTTCTACTCTTCCCTTTGATTCTGTGATGAAACAAACACTTCTAATCTGAAGTCTTTTCTGCTCCTCCAGGTTAACTGTCCCTTGCACACTCTCATAGCACACTTAAACTGTCCCACCACATCCTCCTCTTATCTGTGTATCTGTCTGTATCCCTTTGCCTGTTGGATCATGAGAACAGGAGTTGTGTTTATCCTGTTCTCTATTCTATCCTCCGAACAGCAGATACACAATAAGTATTTATTGAACTGAGCACTAGATAAAAGAGTATAAAAGCTTGTTCAAATATTGGCTCTATCACCTTTCAGGTTTCAGGTGATGAACAGATTACTTAACCTCTTGGAGCTTCAGGTTCCCCACTGAAAATGGGGATAGTATCTCCACTCTCTCCATTTCGTGGAAAGAATATGTGAGCAATCTAATGTCATAGTGCAACTGTTCCCACACTGGTCTGAGAATAGGGTTCGGCTGGATGTGTATAGTTTGTTAAAATGACGCATGTTCAAGCCCCACCCTTAAACACTATGATTCAACTCCTCAGTAGGCTTGAAGTGGAAACTAGAAATCTGTAATATTTTTTTCAAGTTCCTTAAGCAATTATGATGCCCTAAAGTTTCAGAAATAGCTACTTAATATATTTGAAAATGCACTGTAAATTATAAATCATAACACACATGTACATTACAACTATTATCAAATTTCAATCTTAACAGTACCAGTGGTTCTATTTAAATGTGGCAATTATTATCACTACACATACTTGGTGACTCTGCATTTTCATCTTCTTGATTGTCTGAAGTAGATAACAGCTAAAGGAAAAAAAGGTAAAAAATTAAAACATAAATCTTATCCTGTCCATGGAAAAAACAATGAACCAAGAAACCCACTTTATTCTACTTAATGCAAACTGACTTGCTATTGGCAAAATAACTTATGTCAAAACACTATTTTACTTACATTCAACAGTAATTTCCTAAGCCATAAACTAAAAGAATTTCTCTGTGTTTGTGTGTATTAACAAATAAATTCTATTTTCATTAAGGCAGGAGACGGGCTAGAACTTTTCAGTGATCTATGACACAATCACTGTTGGCCTTTCATTCCAAAGACCTTACACTTCCTGTGTCATCCTTTGGGATAAGTTGGATCCTATATCAGTTCCATTTAGTATATACAATAGCTAGAAAAAGTGATCCTCAATTATATGAGTTCTTATCTGCTTTTCCAGCAATATGACAAAGAGCAATACAGTTCTCTTTCTCAAATTTTAAGAAAAATTAATATAGTAAACCATTATAATTCTACCCTGTCCATTTTTTTCCCCTCAAATAATTTTATTGCAACTTTATCAGAAAAATACTTAGAAATATAACTCCAGTATTATTTTTCAGCAGGTTTCTAATTCTGGATCTGTTTTGATCCTAAGAACAGTACTAAGATCATGCTTGGTATTGTAAAAAATTAAATAAATTTTAAAAAATGTATTTTTAAAGCAACTCTTGCCTTTACAGTAAAATACTGCTCTCTGTAACTATTACAAAATAATTTATCTGTTGTTAACCAATGCTTAAAAAAAATGTCCCTACCTGTTCAAGTAGATGAGGGTAACTGGCTTGAACTGAATTGATAAACTCTTGTCCTTTAATTCGTATCAAGTACTCACACCTAAAACGTAAACAAATTAAGTTTGGGGAGTTATTTTAATATGGCCATTTCTAGACTACTAAATATTTTAAATTAGTACAAACATACATATAACCACTTGACTTCATTTAGCATATAGGAAGTGGTAAGAGATACTGAAGTCAAAGCAACATGATGTATGCAAGAGAAAGGCTATCACCGGCCATCTGCCAAGTGCTCTCAGTCTATTGTGGATGAGGAAGGCTGTCAGAGCTGCTAGCTGCTCTCAACTATTCTAAGATTCCAAAAAACACTCTGAACATTAAGAACAGAGCCAAGGAGACAGGTAAAAAGTTCTCTAATAAATGGTACTGTTCATAAACTTTGTATGTTTGAAAGACAGACATATACAAAGAGAGACAGAGAAAGAAGGAGGAAGATAAACACATTTTCTAACAAAGTCAGACATTCGCAAGTTTGACATTCCTAGGCAATATATATCCATCGTTACATTTTAGTACAAAATGAATTTGTGATACTACCAAAGCAAATTTATCATTCTTTTTATATATTCACAAAATTACCACAATGGAAAATTAGCAGCACTTTTAAAAATACCTATGTACTTTACTAACTTCATAATTTTTGGAATCTGAAGTATATGGGAAGCACAAAGATGCTGTAAATGAAAATACAGTATTATATTTTTAAAAATGTAATGAAAAGAAATTAGGATACCAAGTTTAGTAATCAGCCTTAAAAATACTGAAAGTTTTGACCATAAAAAGTATAATTCTAGGCCACCTGATTAGAAGAGTGTAAACAAACAAACAACAAAAAAAGTGTAAACAAGTATGAAATAATCAAAAGTGTAAGACACGATGATAAAATGCTATGCTGTGATCCAAATAGATGAGATGAGTCAATATTTACCCTGATTACCCTATTTATTTACTTATTTATTTATGTGAGAAACAGAGAAAAGGAAAGATAGGGACAGACAGACAGGAAGGGAGAGATAAGAAGCATCAATTCTTCATTGCGGCTCCTTAGTCTCCTTAGTTGTTCATTGACTGCCTTCTCATATGTGCCTTGACCGGGTGGCTACAGCAAAATGAGTGACCCCTTGCTCAAGCCAGTGACCTTGGGCTCAAGGTAGCAACCTTGGACTTCAAGTCAGCGACCCTTCGGCTCAAGCCAGGGACCATGGGGTCATATCTATGATCCCACACTCAAGCCAGTGACCCCACACTCAAGCTGGTGACCTTGGGGTTTCAAACTTAGACCTCCGCATCCCAGATGGATGCTCTATCCACTGCATCACCACCTGGTCAGGCCTGATTACCCTATTTAATACTGCAACCTACCTGGTGCTTCTGATCTCCCTTTCTCTGCTCTCTTCTTTTTATCCATAGCACTATCTTCCAACATGCTACATAACTTATTTTTAAAGTTTATATTGTCTCCCCTCTCCTATAAAATCAATATATTAAACCAAAAGTCTTAGTTTTGTCCCACTGAATATTTCAAGCACCTGTTAAAAGATGATCAAATGCAATGCCTGTTAAAAGATGATCAAATAATATCATATTATTGAATGTTGAATGAATGGAAATATGTCTAAGACATAATGCTAATTGAAAAAAAAAAAGCTTCAACACACTATATACAACATCTAATTCATGAAGTAAAATTATATAATGTATTTATATATGTATATGCCTACAGAGATTCTAGAGGGATTTCACTAAAATAGTAACCGTACTTAATCTTTAATTTAGGTTTTGAATTCCGGACATTTTAACTTTTTTGTTTCTATACCTGACTACATGTGATCCTGGTTTTATGAGCATATATTATTTTCAAGTATATATTAATTACACAAAAAAATTCTAAACCTATTTATTCTTTGTCTTTAATTTCCATCAAAACCTTTTATGTAATTATTTTTCTAAATAATCCATCCTAAATGTATTCACAAATGTATTTCTGAAACAAAGAATAAAGTAACAGCTGATTGTAAAGTAAACGCATATATACCTATGACATGATAATCACACATATTCACAGAGAATTACAATTACCTTGGAAACCATTTGGCATGTTCCACCCATGGGTCGTCTCCAGGTTCCCAACACCTCAATCCGCCATCACAGCAAAAGCATTTGACATCATCATTGTAACCTAAAATTAATTTTGGACCAAAACTTATGAATATATATAACTTGCCCACTAAAAATGTATAAAATGTTTTATTATTATCATCAGATGAAGTTTCTTACCCATATAATAAAAACCCGCACTCGCAAGCTGCATGGGATGAACTGGAACCCTAGAGGGCCAGTTACGGAATGTTTTAAAGCGGGCTGCCTGAGTCTGCATGCTCAGATTAGAAACATTGTATCTTGAAGTGTCTTGAGGCCAACTTTCTAAAAATGGACATGTAGGGAAATGTCTCAGGTGTTCTGATAGAGGATCGTCATCTGGTTCCCAATTGCTCAATTTCCCACCACAGGCAAAGCAAGCCACTCTGTCTCCAGGTCCTATGTAATAAAAACCAGCTTTTGCCATAACTGTTGGTGACAGAAAAGACAAAGGCCACATCTGAAAAGTAAGTAATCTGTTGTTTTCAGTCTTCATTAGACAGCGGTTGGGAATTCTCCCGAAGGCATAAATATCTTGATTTGGTTCAAAGTTGACAGGACTTGAAGGAAAGCTTGAATAAGAGCCACTAAAATAGCCACTGTTTTCTGAACTTGGAAGTAATAAATGTGTTGGATTTGTTACTGAAGATGGCAAATTAAGCTGAGAGGTGGCTCCCAAAATGTTACCAGAATTTAATTTCTGAACAAAGCTACAGCTAGGATACAACCTTTTATGCTTTTCAGTAGGATTGTCTCCGTGTTTCCAGTTATCCAGCATCAGGCCACAGCAGAAGCATTTGACTTTGTCGTTCACACCAGTGTAATAAAAACCAGCACGAGCAAGACTCCTTTCTGACACAGGAACGCCGACGGGGAAAGCTGAATATGTAGACATCCGGTATAGTTCACATGAAAGGTCGTATTTCAAGTCAAACATGTTGGTGCTTTTTGTCAAATTTGATAAGAATTTGCTCTTTTCTGCTATGTTCATAAAGAAATGGATGAGGAGGTAAAGGGACTAGCCTTTCTCTGGGGAGGTAGTTTTGTGCATGGCTTTGGTTTTTAGTTTTAGTATTAAGTTGAACACTTAGAAGGGGAACTCTTAAGTTCTTTTTCTCTTATGCCTTCAGAATTTAAGCACAGAGAAATTAAAATCCTATAATAATACAGCTTATGGGACAATTATGCATAACAGCACCTTTGTATAACCATACAATGTAAACATGATGCTTACACACAATACCTTGGGATGAAAATTAAAACCCTTCATAAAAGTGTCGAATGCTCTAAATCATCAAGTCCATTTAGTGTCAGGTATTTCCACAGGTAGGTCAACTTCTCCTCTAGACTGCTTCAGTGACATTCAGACAGTCTCAAGATAAAACGTCTGACTCACATAGCTAGCTTGTTTTCAAGGCAGAAAGTTATGCCCTTTAAATACTCTACAGAGAACAACACTCAAACTATGTTTCTTCTGCCTTATTTAAATTGTGAAATTTAGTAACCAGGAAGAAAAGCATAAGAGGAAAAGAATGCATTACCATTTTTTGCTGATTCTAAGACACGTTTTAATATCTCTATTATTGAGAGGTATCATACAATTAATGCCATATCATAGTTTAATTAGCAGCATTTTTTATTTCTAAGAGCTACATAAAATAATGTTATACCTTATAACTGATGACATCTTAGATTCACTGAAATACAGTATATCTCAATCTTGCTCAAATTAATTTTTCATCCTACAATCATTTTACTAGAGAGAACAAATCAATCTAAAATTTTTTTCCAGATAGAGCTTATAGAAACAGAATTGACTGGTTTTAAGATTAAATAATAATAATTTCCCACAGAAAGTCAGGAACCCATTTGCTTTGTAAGATTTATACCATTAAATCTTAGCAAATTAGACATTTTATGCTAAATGAATTATCAGCAATTAATGTATTTGCTCAATAGGTCTTTTAAACTCAGATTCATGCTGTTGAAAGCCAGTATCAACTCTTCTACTCTGATATATTTATTTTTAAAACAGTCAAAAGAATGCTGAGTCTATAGGCTAAGATGGATAACCAAATAGTACAAATATAGCTTTGGTCAGAAATCATGTCACAGATAGCATACCTTGAACTGGAATTTATCAAGACAAAGAAATAATAATAAATGTACTTTGTTTCACAATCCACTCCTTTTGAACAGCTGAGATCCTCTAAAAATTCAGAATATCTGTTATTACTAGCTATTAAGTAGGTTCTGCATAAATAAAGTCAGCAATAACCAATAAGCAAGTCATCATGGCTTTTCTAGCAGTGATTTGCAAACACGGCTTCCTGGTCCTACTGATGTTGGGATTTTTCTTTATATATATTTGATGCTGAAATTTTCTACTGCACACTTTATAAAACTTTATTTCCAGGTGGCAAAAGAAACTCATCCCAAAAGTGAGCTATTATGTCTAATTTCAGTTTTACTTTCACTGACCAAAAATTTTACATATTGTTATAAAAACCTTCTTGGTGTTTATTATTGTCTCTGTAAATTTTCTTTCCGAATGAGTTTGTTCCTTTACCAAAATATAACCACCTAGACTTTGTTCTTATTATTCTCGGAGATAATAGCCCATTAGAACAAACTAAACTTTATAGTTTTAAAATACCAAGTCTTATCAATGGTTAGACAATTTCTTCATCAATCAAGTTTATCTCTCCTACTTTCTCTAAATTTGTTGTACTTATCAAAAAGTTTTGTTCTTGACATTTCTTTGTCAATGTAACAGTCTTTTAGTATGTCAAAGGCTTCATTTCATTTGTACATTTGTATATATCTCTAATTTAGCAGAGGGTTGAGTATTAACTCTTTGTTCTAGATAACTGTCACTCATTTTTAAATCTTTCACAAACACAGGTATGAGAATCTATTCTACACATCACTCAGTGGGAGATTGCCCAGCCAGTTTTAAAGAATGCTTCAACAACATGTCTCAAGTACAATCACTTCCTTACATTCAAATTCAAAATCAAACTCAAACTCAGTATTATTACTCTATAATTATATCTTGTATAATTAGATATTTTAAAATTATAACATTCTTTGGATACCACAAACTGGTGTTAACTACTTAATTTGTTTATTCATGCACAAAACTACCTCCCGGAGATCAGACTAAGTCCCTTTAAGGGTTTTAGGCCTCCATTTTGAGCTGTTTTGGGTTACAGAAAAAAATGAAAAAAATCTAGAAGTAGAACAGTTTGCCTCCTCTGTAAAACCTGTTTAAAATAAAAAGTTTTAAAAGTCAAATAATTCAAGTAACGCAGTAAATTTTTAAAAACATGGTCTCCAAAATAGAGCACTAATATTTATTAATTGTCCACTGTGTACAAGGTGCTGCAGTAGGCAGGGCAAGAGGCCATGAAATCTCACACAAAACCCAGAGAGCTCAAACTGGGAGCCAGTGTGTTCGGCTTGCACAGAATTGAACTACAGTATTTTGCTAATTTTTGTAACTTTCTATTTTAAAATTAATTTATACTTAGCGAAACCTTATAAAAATAACAGTTCCACATACCAACCATGTACTCAACTTCCCCAAAGTTAACATCTTACATAACCATAAAACAATTAAAGGAACCAGGAAAGTATCATTGATACAATGCTGTTAATTTGCATGCCTTATTTGAATTTCACCTGTTTTCCAAAAAGTACAATTTTGACCCATAGAATTATTTTTTAACCACAAATTTTAAAATATTTTAATGACCAATATTTTTAGAAAGAAAGAGATTTCCTGTAACATTCTAGTTTCTAGCTTCTCTTGAAAAGTCAGAAGATTTGGCCGCATGGGGCCTATATTCCTGCGTGGCAACAACCAGCCAACTCTGAGCAGTGACTGTACCTTGTGGATGATTCCCTGATACAGAGACTGACTGCCAGTTGCTATTTGTCACTGAGCTGGCACTACTGATTTTCTTATAGTAGAATTACGAGGAATGTGAAATTTCTAATGCCTGAATGTCAAAAGTAACAAAAATGAAAGGTAGACAAAGAACATGTGTTTAGAGAAAAATGAGAGTACCATATTTCTTTGTGGATGGGAAGAATATTCCTACATGTTATAGATGCTGTATTATAAAGTGTATTTTTGTCTAAAAGAGACACCCTCAGTTTTCATTTGTATCTCCTGCCTGGCCCCACTGCATTTGAGATTGGAAAGCCCTTACACAGCTCTCACCCTATAAAGGGTTAGTGTGGAAACAGGCATGTTTGTGCAAATGAAGGCAACAATTATATAACAAGTATAAAAAAATATGCCAAGATGCTGACCTTGTATCAGTTCCAACTAGGTCTTAGCCATTTTCAACACTTAGACTTCCAAATGCTATGGGGGAAGATCCGGGTCCTTGAGGACTGGGACCAGCACAACTCCAGGCACCAACGTGGACGGGCTTTCACCCCTACAGTTCTACTTATCCCTCGTCAGCCCTCTATCCCACTGCCCTGCGCAACTCTTCGAAACCTTTACTACCTGCCTCAAACTTCTCTTCCACTATGCCCCATCTCACTTTCAGTAGATAGCTCTGCCTTTTATTTCCCAAAGAAAATAGACATCACTGAGCAGTAATGCTCTGACATTCTCAAATCCAGGCCTTTCTGCTCACAACCCCCCCCCCCCAATAAAGCTTGCCCCTTTCCAGGCCTCGTCATTTCCCACTGCCTCAGAAATCTGGCTTTCACATCCTTATTCCCCTCATCTGTTCAACTTCCGCTCTCTACTGACCCTGTCCCGTAAATATAACTGGACATGCAGCCCTGGTAGGCTTGCTCAGTGGTAGAGCAACGGCCCAGCCTGTGGAAGTCCCAGGTTCGTTTTCCGGACAGGGCACACAGGAGAAGCGCCCATCTGCTTCTCCACCCTTCCCTCTCTCCTTTCTCTCTCTCTCTCTCTTCCCCTCCCGTAGGCTACATTGGAGCAGAGGTTGCTGGGGCGCTGAGAATGGCTTCTGTTGTAATGGAGAAACGCCCCAGATGGGCAGAGCATCGCCCCCTGGTGGGCATGCTGGGTGGATCCCGGTGGGGCACATGTGGGAGTCTGTCTGCCTTCCTGCTTCTCACTTCAGAAAAATAAATAAATAAATCTTTCTATATAGTATATATTATATATATATCAAGCATATATATTATATATTATATATATATTAAGTCTGTCCCAGATTTCAAATAAAAACCAAGAAAATCTCTTTGAACCCCCTTTCTGCTCTAGCAACTATCCTGTATCTCAGCTTCTCTTCACAGCCAAGTGAACTAAAAATAAGTGTCTATGGTCTTCTCCCACTACAAATGGCTTTAGTCAGCACTACTTCGAACTAATCTCAATATTAATAAAACCAACAGCTTCTTTACAAAATCAATGGAAATTTCTGTGTCTTGACACTGGCCCACTTCCTCTTAGAAATACTCCACTCCCTTGGATTTCTGATGCCGCTCTATCGGAATTCCTCTTTCCTTCCTTCTGGTTCCTTCTCAGATTGGCTCACCCCCCACCCCTTTTCTCTTTACTCCTGCAACAGGAGCAGTTGGGTGTCTCTGCCCTCTTGGGCACTTAGCATATCCCTGTCTCCCACCCGGGAAGAGAAGTTTACCTTTTTTTCCTGCTTCCTCTAAGAATTCCTTTAGATCAGAATTATGTTTCATCTTTGTTCAGGGCGGGCAACCACAATATCCACCCAGCCAGGCGTATAATGCAGACACTACGGCTTTTTGTTGAAGTGAATGTTAACAAACTTGACTGAGCCTCCCATGACTACAATACCCTCATTTGCATGGTATTAAGGACATCAATTTTATATCAATGCCCACAAAATCTGCACAGTGAAGGTTCAATACCAGGCTTTGCAGTCAGACATCTTGAGTTTCCAGTACCATTCAGTCTCTCCCCACCAGGGTGTGGAACCTTGGGCAAGTAAATCTCCCTGAGCCTGTTTTCTCATTGTCAATAGAGCTAATTATGGTAACTGCTTTTTAAGATTGTGAGAACACGTGTAAAGTCTTTGGAGGGGGTGCCAGCATATACCAAGATGTTAGCAATAAATAATAGCAAACTTAGTATTATCGATAGCTACTTCAGCATCAGGCAAATGGCTCCAGCCTTTTCCTAATTAAATTAAGAGCACTACAGAATTTCCATGCTGACCACCAGGAAAAGTATCAAAAATCAGCTGTCTGCCACCACATAAGAACATTCCTCCATTTATTCGTGAAATCTTTTGCGTGAGTCCTTATAATAGATAGCTCTGCTTTAGGCTTTGTTCTGAAGTGTTTTTGGCATACTCAAAGACCCGGTGATACCTCTTGGCAAGCAAATTAAACCAGGTATCAACGCTTCCCCATGCCACTGGCTCACCCAAAAAGGAAAATAGAGAAAGCCATCAATGAACAACCAAGGTGCTGCAACTAGGAACTGATGATGCTCATCTCTCACTTCCTGTCTGCCTGTCTCTGTCTCTCTCTCTCTCTCTCTCTCTCTCACACACACACACACACACATACACACGTAAAGTAGAAACTGAGCACTGGGCAGGAAAGCGGACAGTGAGTGTGCCGGAGGGCAACGCAGGGCCCACAGTACCTCACGCGCCCTGGAAGCCTGCGGGCCGCGCCCAGCGTTTCCGGGCGAGTAGACAACAAAGAGGGAAACGCCCAGGATCCCAGGAAACCCACTCTTGCTTGTTTCCGGTTCGCCTGACAGCCGTCGGGGAGGGGGCCTCTGCAGTGGTGTTTCCCGACCGTGCCAGCCCGACGCCCCTCTTACTCCGCTGCAGGCTCCCGCGACGCCATACCTAGCACCCCAAGCGTCTCCAGCCCGAAATGGCTTGGGGAAGCGGGCTGCCGCGCACGCGCACTCCCAGCCTGCCAGCGGCCCCCGTCGCTCACCTGCTGCGCTGAGGCTGGCGCGGGCTGCCAGACCTGCCTGCCCAGTCTCGCGAGGACGCCCGTCAGCCCGGCTGCTGCGCGCGCAGGCGTCTCCCGCTGTCTTTTAATGTCTCCTCGCCCTCCCCCGCCCACGCTCCCCGGCCCGCCCCGCGCCCTGACTCCTCCCAGTGGTTGGTGCTTTCCTCTTAGTTCTTAGGGGAACTCCAGCGGTAATAACCACAGACACTTCCCCTTAATCACTCGGGGATTTCCGTGACCCTTCACAGCACGGCTGTTTCTTAACCTAGGCGTCTCCGCGGGGCATTTACTGAAAGATTAACCTTTGCTTCATTGTTCGTGGGTCAGAGGAAATAGTGGTAAGTCATGCAGAGAAGATGATCGTTGGTCAGCCTGACTGGAAAAGGTCCAGCTCCCATCTTTTTTTTTAAAACCACGAAACTTTGTGAATCCTTTATGATAATTTGTACTTCTGATTGAGAAAGTAAAGCATGAATGGAAATGCAGAGGCCTTCAAAAAAAGCACATGATTCTCCTTTTCAGTTTGTCACTGTTTTAAAGACTGAGATCACCTTATTAGTTTTCTTTATTGAAACTTTTTAGTTGTTGTTGGTGGTGGTTGTTTTTATAACTGGGGTAGAGTTGGCTATAGAAAAAAAAAATTCCACCTTTTGTCCCTCCAGGGATAGTCTCATGGAAACTTGAAGTTTAAGTCTCACTTCACTACCATATTTTCCTCAACATTCCTTGTTTAAGAAGTAAATTTAAGCAACTTTCTCTAAGGACAGTTTGTGCCAGAATAACAGCTGGGAGTTTCAGTTGGAATTTTATCAAAAAGATTCTCACAGAGATTTCAATCCTCCTTTGAGCCTGCTTAGTTCAAAACTTTATAAGCCATTTTCAACTCACCTTTGAGATTATTGAGAACATTTTGTGATCTTACACACTTTTTGATCAAGCATTTTGAAAAACTATATTACCCTGCACATTTTTAACTTGACAGTAAAACATAAAAGTTGTTGTAATTGCAAAGGAACTACAAAATGTAGACATAGATATTTTAGAATAAAATTGATCCAGTTCTCTTTCAAATAGATTCAGTGAACTACAAATAACCATAGCCATTTGATACCCACCATCATCTGTTCAATAAATATCAGCTCATCTTTAATAATTGGAAATTTTATATTCCTGCCTTTTGTATTTACACATTCTACTTCCCCTACAGAATTTTGATATGATATATATTCAAAAGAGACATCTTTTTATGATCACTCTGGCACATTTTTCTGAAACAATTTAACTTTTTCCCTGTAATCTAAGCCCCTTAGTGTTAAAGAACAATTTCTCTTTGATTGCATTATCATTTATATTATGTGGTACTTATTACACAATTGGTCAAAACAATATAAATATATTTAAAATGTGCATAATTACTAAAGATAAGTAAAATTCTATCACAAATGCAATCTTAATGGGTTTCAGGTTATATTTTTAACAATTTATTCAAGGGTGTGTTTATAAATATTATCTATTACTAGAATATGATAGGATTTATTACAGACTATAAATTCTAATCCTTTTTCTCATTTCTAAATATTATAAGTGTTAAAAATCTTTTCCACATAAATAAGGAAATAGGTCCAGAAGAAATGTTATTACATCAATTTTTTACACAATTTTTTTAAACATTTGTTTTATAGCCCAAAAGTCATTTACTGATCTTAAATCCAAAAATGTAATTAGTTATAAGTAGACTCAATTTGTTTAAATCAGTGACTTGGAAACTAGACTTTTGTTGGCTAGGTTGGGTTGCCAGAGTTAGAAAATTAAAATACAGGATACCTAGTTAAATTTAAATTTGAGATAAATAAAAAATCACAATATGCTATTCATTGAATGCATTATTCATTATTTATCTGAAATTTAAATTTAAACTGAGTGTCCTATATTTTATCTGGCAACCCTATACCCAGATATTAGAGTCATTTATTTTCTGAACACTAACAACGAATTATCTCTAATTGTCCAGGAAAAATGTTACACCCAGGGACAAAATGGGAGAGATGTGAGCCAGTATTTTTTAAAGAGATAACCATTGTGAAAAGGTTAGTGAGAAGACAGAAGAGAACGGGCAACCATAACTCTTGTTTTCAGGCAGATCGGTTTTAGGGAAAATTATGTGTACAAATACAGCATCCTAGCTCTGCCCAGTGGCTCAGTGGATAGAGCGTGGGCCCAGCTTAGAGACATCCTGGGTTCAGTTTCTTGTCAGGGCACACAGGAGAAACGACCATCTGCTTCTCCCCGCCCCCCCCCCCCTTCTCTCCTCTCATTCTTCCCCTCCTCTCCCTCTCCCTCTTCCTCTTCCGAAGCCAGTGGTTTAATTGGTTCCAGAATGGCCCTAGGTTCTGAGGATAGCTGGTTTGGAGTGCATCAACTTTAGGTGCTAAAAATAGGTTGGTACTGGAGCATCCAACCATGGGTTGCCAGGTGGATCCCAGGTGGGGTGTGTGTTGGAGTCTGCCTCACTCTCTGTTGTGGTGCAACCGGAACTGGAGCCCCAAACTGATGCAGTCAATTTGGGTTTTATACACTGGCCAGTGGTCTGCCTGCCTTGCCTCACAACGGACAGCGATGAGCTCAGGGGGAGAGGGGTTTTTATAGGTGAAACTTACAAGGTTATAATTTTTTTCAGCACGTTTGTACAATATCTTTGCAAAAGCACACACTGTTCTAAGATAATAAACCACCTTCCTGCAATATCTGCAGGGCTGACGCACAAGGAAGGCATCCTGCCTTTGCTAGCGAGATTAGATTTGCTGAGGCTCGTGAGAATTTCCTACTTTAGCTGTAGCTGTAAGCTAAATTGGGTTAGGGGTCCTCCCCAGCATGTGTTGGCACGCCAGTACACTATCCCCCTCTTCTCACCTAAAGAAAAAAAAAGAAAAAGAAAAATGATAACATCCTAATTCCCTTAAACCTATTTGATTTCCCAGTTACACATCACTCAATCTTTGTAGAATTGGTAAGTTTGCTCTAGGGAACACTTATCCCAATTTAAATAACATAACCTAAGAAATCCTGACCTGACTAGGATTCCCAAGTTCTTCCAATTAATAATGATTGTTGTGATCAGACCTATCAGGGCCTGGAGTGGATCAATATGTCTCATTTGCAACATTTTACACAACTTTAATTGCTGATTTTTTTAGAAGTAATTGTTTACCTGTAACAATGCTAAGTTTCATATGAGTGAGGACGGTACTGAATATATTTTGTTCACAGCATTATGCTAGTACTACTAGCAGGGCACCTACAGATAGTAGGTGCTCAATAAATCATTGTTGACTCACAAAAATGGCATCAATCTATCCACTTGGGCCTACTTTTACCTAAAACTGCGCCCAAATTATAAATAGTGTATTTCCTCTGTACCCCCTTCTTTTTTTTAGCATGTGCACGCGCGTGTGCACAAGAGGGAGGCAGGACAGACAGAAAGAGAGAGAGATGAGAAGCATCATTTCTTCGTTGAGGCACCTTAGTTGTTCATTTATTGTTTTCTCCTATGTGCTTTGACTGGGGGGCTACAGCAGACCGAGTGACCCCTTGCTCAAACCAACGACATTGGGCTTCAAGCCATGGACCCTACACTCAAGCTGGGTAGCCTGCGCTCAAGCCAAATGAGCCTGCATTCAAGCCAGTGACCATGGGGTTTTGAACCTGGGACCTTAGCATCCCAGGTTGATGCTCTATCCAAGGGTCGGGAACCTATGGCTCACGAGCCAAGTGTGGCTCTTTTGATGGCTGCATCTGGCTTACACACAAATCTTTAATTAAAAAATAATAATGTTAAAAATATAAAACATTCTCATGTATTACAAGCCATTCATTTCCTACCGCTCATGTTCATGGTTGCGGGTGGCTGGAGCCAATCACAGCTGTCCTCCGGGACAACACCAAATTTTTATTCGATAATGCCTAACGTACACGGGTCGTTGTATGGCTCTCATGGAATTATTGTACATTTTAAAATATGTGACATTCATGGCTCTCTCAGCCAAAAAGGTTCCCGAACCCTGCTCTATCCACTGTGCTACTGTCTGGTCAGGCCCCCCCTCTAACCCTTTGAATGCCCCTAATATGTTATATAAAAACTCCCCTCTGCCTTCCAGCATCCAGTTTACCTAAATATATTTTCTCTCCAAATACTCTTTTAGAGACAGGAATAAGGAAGGAAATGTAACAAAGTAGGCACATAGGACCTTTACTATCTCTTGTTCTCCAGTTTGCTTCTACTGTCAATGTGTAAGCAAGGTGTAAGTGTATGAGAGGGTTTTCACTCCATTCCTGGTATGGAATTTTGATAACTATGGTATGTTCTCCATATCCTAATATTAAATAATCAACTTCAAACTTTTTTCCTTTGAGGGTAATCATACTAAAAAATTCTTTCTATAGAAGGAATTCCACATAATAATAATGTGGTAACATCTTCAATTCCAGCCTAATGCTATTTATTGCACTGTAAGTTTTTAACATTTTAATTAAGAAAATACATAAAGGTTCTACCCCGGAATCTAGAAATGAAAGTAAAAGTAAAATCTAAGAAAAGGGAACATACTGTTCTGATTCCAAAGTAAATAGAGTAAGTGCTGGGAATTTCCCTGTCACTGACCACTTTATATCTTGCAAATAAAATACAGCTCCATCAGCCTTGAACAAGTGCCAATGAAGAAATTTACAAATAAATAT